>NC_134713.1:9880223-10183253 GCF_049634645.1 Pelodiscus sinensis
CCCACAAAGTGGTGGAGGGAAATAAAAAAGGGTAACAGTAGGCGAGACACTGGCCAGAAGGGGGTGCTCCAGAGCCGAAGAGCTAATTGCCAAGTGACCAACAGGGGGCGATGGTGAGTCATGCTCTGTTACTTATTAGGCATGCCTATTTTTCAAGCTTATGGCTTAATTAGCAGTTACAACAGTAAATCCTTCAGACAAGGCTCTTCTAAAGCCAGATCCTGTTTAGCCCATGCAGGGTTGAGCCAACAGAGTAATCAGAAAAGTCTCTTACTACCTGGCCCAGATTCATTCTAAAACCAAACAACCCCCAATCCATTCATGTTCACAAGATGTTGGATGCTGTTCTGTAGCAACATTGCCACTGAGATCTCAGTTCTTGCAATACCCACATACCTTGTGGGTGCAGAGCATTGTCCCATCTAGTGGCACTTGGGCCACCTACAGAGAAAAAGAATGAGTTTGTCTACAGCCTTAGCTATGAGACAGCTGGCTTTTAGCTCAAGCTGTAGAAGCTCATACCTGGAGGTCCCAGGTTTGGTTCTCCCTGTCAGCATTATACTTGCCCTCAGCAAAAATTCCTGTCTACTGTTATGAGGATCATGAATCAAGATTAGTGGAGAATCAGCAAGATATGTGCACAGATAACAATAAACAGGCAATGCTCAAGGCAGTTTTAGTGGACTGGTCTTATGGCTGAAGGCAGCATTATCACAGGAACAAGGAGATCTGAGATCTATAACTGACTCTGCCATGGCATTTTTGTTTATCCTTGGACAAACCATTTGAATCCCCATATGTTGCAGTTTTCCCACTCATAAAGAATGGGGATTACAGTACTAACATCCAGTAGCTAAATCCATTAAAGTAAGAAAAGCATTTCAAGATCCTCAGCCTGGAAGATTCTATAGAAAAGTACACTTTAATACTACTACTAATAATAATTAATAATAAATCTCTATCTACAGCTATCATTTTATTTAGCTGAAGATGACAGTCAGCTGTTCATTAAAATATATTTCTCTCTTATTTATTCCCTTTAATAAAATATGTAAGGGAAAACATACCACAAAACAGCCTGTAGAATGAGGATGAAAAAGACATGTATATTTGCAAGCAAGTAGTCAGGTGCCACCTTCTGGTTCCTGCAGAAAAAACAAAAATCAATAGCTTCACACAAATAAACCATGCCATAATGGGCAGTTCATTGACCACTGGCACAGAATGTACTATACATGCCACTCTACTGTAGAGCCTGTGAGAATGTTAAAATAAATAAGCAAACACATAAATGAAAAGGAACTAAGTGGGGAACAAAGAGTGAAAGTGAGGAAGAAGGAGAGGAAGAGGAGCATAGGGCAATATTCCCTCTAATCTTTTCCAGGCATGTGCAGAATAATTTTATGTGCACCAAGGCATGTGCAAATGTGCACCACCAGTACAAACAATCAAACAAACAAGTGCTGGGACATTTTCCTAATCAGCTGGGTGGTATTTGATTTTCTCTCTCTAAGGCAGTGGTTCTCAACTCATTTTAGTCTATGGACCACCAGGCCAATCAAAAAATTTTTGTAGACCACCTCCTTTTTGAGACATGATAAAAAAGAGCAAACAATGAACATTTTGGTTTGAAATGTATTTCTTTCTAATAAATTTTTGGTGCCTGCCCATGCCGTGTGACTTTGGACAGTCTTCCTGTGGACCACTGAAAAAGTCACCATGGACCACCAGTTGAGAACCACAGCTCTAGGGGCAGCCACAGAAGCACATTGGTAGAGGGGCACTTCGACACTGAAAAGGAGCAAAATATTTTCTCTAGAGTCAACCCCTTTGATTCTGGGCCCAGTTTACTCTGACCACTAAGGTTTTTATAGCCTCTTCCTAGGGACCAGTGCCCAAGTTTTTCTGTAAGTTGGTAAGGCTCCCCCAGCTCTGACCAGGCCTTCAACTCATCACCAGGAGCCCATGAGTACCACATGACTGATTTTCTGCAGTTCTTTCCCTTGGTTACTCTCTGCTGCTCCTTCCATTTTTCCTCTGTGCCCAGGCATCTGTTACTTGTCCTTCCTGACTTCCTTCAGGAACTTCCTCCCTCTGGCACCCACATACCCTCTGTGAATGTAGTTGGGGTCGAGCCTACCAGTCACAGCTTTACTAGGCTCTTCCATCTTAAAGGGACAGTGTCCCTTACGGCACCATGTTTTCTAACATAAAGAAAAAGCATAGACCTGAAGAATCTGTACGTGAATGTACTGACATGTCTAAATAAAGGTGGGCAGTTAAAATGTATCCTCCATGTTATCAAGAGTGCCAGAAGTTATGTAAGGACTCTCTTTCAATGTAAATAGTCACACCCACCTGTTCTAATGGCTACGCCAGTCAATGAGAATGGCTCTTTCTTTAGGAAAATAACCACAACGTACAAATGGAAAACATTGGTTTTCTGCTCACTGATTTAAACCATGATTAAAGTTGGAGATTTAAATGAAAGTGATTTAAATTAACCCACCATGAGTAGAATGAAGACCCCGCTCAGGATTAATTTTATTTGGCCTCAGGAAACTGCTCATGGGATGAGATTTGGCAGCTCCTTAAGACTTTGCTAGAAAGGGTCTGTAGAGTCCTATCATGTGCAACCTCAAAAGGAGTTGTGGCTAAAACCCATGCAACATTTTCATTATTTACCCCCAAAACATTATTTAGCAGCCCATTGCAATGGCTTTCTTGCCCTCTTGTGAAGAGGTGCATTTAGGCCCAGTTCTGCAAACTATCCCTGTTCAGCAAAGTACTTAATCATATATTCAACTGTGATTTAAGCATACACTTAACAGTGATGCCTCAGTGCTTTCCTGAATCAGGACCTTAGTGGATATTCAACTGTATCTTAAATGAAGAAAAGAGTCATTACAGGTTGAACATCTCTAATCCAGCACCCTCGGGATGTGACTGGTGCCGAACCAGAGATGTTGCTGAACCATGGGAGGTCAATATTGTCTAGCAGCATTACCAACACTTCTGCTGCTTCCTGGGCTCTGAAAAGATATTTAGGGATAAATTAGAGCTAAATAACAGCACAGAACAGTGAGAGCCAGGCCTGGTGGCTGTAAACAAACTTTACAGAACCATGAGAAACTTGGCCACATCCATGGAAAGTGGACATCCATTAATTAAAATGATGCCGGGCTGTGGATGTTGCTGGACTAGAGAGGTTCAACCCATACTTTGGAAATCATGTGTTACTAGTTCAAATCAAGTCAGGGACAAATGCCTTAAAGGGACTCACTTAATATTGGCATATAGATCACTAATGTGCTGCAAAGAAAATGCAAAAAACACTTATTAGGGGGTTATTGATGGTCCAATATAAAGCTTTCAGTTAATTTCATTAACTGCTACTTATTCAGAAACGCTCACATTGTTTGATAGCAGTAACCTGGGCAGATGTTCAGTACAGGATCACATATGGGGATCTACACAGAACTACCTGGGGGCATTTCTCTGTTCATGTTTTCTTACATTGAGAAGTTCTAACTGACCTTTTGCTCCAACTATTTTGCTTTCCATCTCCAAGCAACTTTCTGAGTCACAGAATTTTACATCTCTCCCTTGACCACTTAGTTTCCTCTAGCACAGGACATTGTAAAAGGTTTTTTGAAAGATACGTAAATGATATCATTTACTTTTCCTTTAATTGGGTATGTTGCTGAGACACTCCATGAAAAGCTATTAAGAATCGGTTTGGAAAGATTGTCATTTGTGCATGCCAGGAAATCAACATTTATTGACAAAAATGTTAAGTACTTCCATTGATAATAACTGATATTTAGAGAAAAGCAAAGTAAGAGGACTACTGCTTGAGAATTTAAATAGGTTTTGATTTAAGCATATTTATTTTGTCTGCTATAGCATGTTATTGACAATGTGTGTAACAACAGTTTTAAAACTTTAGCATTTTGAAATCCACCTCTAGTATCATTCATAATTAGTGGCTGACCTGCCCTGTTGTTTGACTTTCCCCCTAACACCTACACACACAATTTCATACAATGAAAGCATACATTGAAAAAAAATGAAAAAAATGCTTAACATAAACATTGATATTAACTCTAAAAAATATAAAATCATAAACACCGAATTCTGCCAAGCCTACTGAAAGAGGTTATGGTACCTGAAATGTGCAGTCCTTACAGAAAGGGGCACTATCGGAAGTGAAGATTATCAGTGGCAAGCACAAGGAGGGGCAAGTAAGGGCAAAAGAATGCAGCAGGGAGAGAAGGATCCTACAGTCCTGGCGTCTTGGCTCAGAGAGTGAGTTCTTCTGGTCCCAGAGCTGTGGGAGGGAGAGCTGGTTTGTCTAGTCACAGGGCCACAGCTGGAAGAGTGAGGCCATGGTGGGGCTATAGAACATGCTCCCCTAAAAGCAGTGAAATTTTGATTCCTGTCCTCACTCCTGAATAAACTTGCTGTGATACTCAGGCTAAAGTCATCAAACAGAAGCTTGAGGTACTTCTGCCTTAATGAGCACCAAGACTATCCAGATACCATACATTTCCTTCTGGAAACGTGCTGTTGAATCTCGTAAGAAGGAAAGAAAAATATCCTAGAGATGTTTAAATAGAGTTGTGTCATAATCAGTCTAAAAACCAATGCAACTCAACACCAAATCAGATGCTTTCTATAGGCTTCTTGAAACCATTCTGCAGAATGTTAAACAAAGGCTAAAAATTCTCTTAACTTTATGGACAGGTTCACAGATCCTTGAAAGAAATTAAATTCTAGGGGACTTTCCCATAAGGAGCTTTTAACATCAAGTCTGAGTGAGAAATAAGGGCAAGTTTTTTACCCACCATGTCATGATTTCTTTAGCTCCTGCCCTAACAGATTAGAATGAAGAGGAATGTGCAACATATGCTGCAATCTGTCTCTAACCAGGACTAACCTGTTAATGCCATAAGAAATAGGAAGAAATTTGAAATGTGGGCATGCCATGTGGGCGGCTCATGCTAAGGAAGAAATCTTCTGTAGTAATAACTACCTTCTGTGTGGTTGGTGGTTTGTGTTATGTAGAGTGGGCTGCGGTATTAAGAGACATACTTAAAAAAAGCATCCACTTTTTTGGGGGGAGCTGTCTGATAAAGGTCCCTGAGGCTACATCTAGACTGCAGGCTTTTTCAGAAGAAGCTTTTCCGGAAGAGATCTTCTGGAAAAGCTTTTTTCGAAACAGAGTGTCCACACAGCAAAAGTGCGATAAAAAGCAATCTGTTTTTTTTGAAAGGTAGCATTCACATTGATTGGACACTATCTTGTATTTAAGTTGTGATTACTAGGGATGGACTGGCCACCAGGGCACCTGTGCTTTTTCCTGGAGGCCTCTTCTTTTGAAAAAAACACTCTCTCCCGTGTCCACACATGAGTTTTTCCGAAAAAGATTTTTTCAGAAAAAGGCTTCTTCCTTGTAGAATGAGATTTACCGCCATTGGAAAAAAACCCTCCATTCTTTCAACTTTCTGTCTAAAGCAATAGCAGTCGGGACGTAAGTATTGTTTTTCTGGAAAAACTCTGCAGTGTAGACATACCCTGAAAAACACAAATTTAAAGGAGACCTGCAGTTTTGATCAGAACAGGTTAGACAGAGATAGAACTTCTACCATGCACACAAAGACTGTAATGTTTAGCATGGAGAGAGAGCCTTGTCAGATGAATTCTGATTACATCCTCATTTGCCTCGCTTAAACTGTTACTAAATGTTCTTTAACGCCCAGTGAACTACCCATGTTGAGAAGAACTTAGTTTGAAAGCTATTATCGGATTCATTTCTCTTACACTTCTGAGAACATTGCTTGTGGCACCTTACAAATTCCTGTGAATTCGCTTTTTAGTACCTTATATAGAGGGTGTGAAAGAGAATATGATCAAAATTAATGCTGAAACATCTCCATAGGCAAAAAAATGCCTGGAAAATCAGGCCTTAAGGAGAAAAAGTCACTCAGATCCAGCTTTACTTTTGCAGCTGAGTGTATTTTACATTCTTTATATAAAAAGTAACATAGATAGGAGTACCATGATGGTTAACCAATGAACTAGAGAATCTTCCCTCTCCTGTACACTTCATGGAGTGTTAAAATAACATGGAGCAGTGTACAACCTATAAGTAGGAGGGTCATGATGTCTGGTTGCCTAGTACCCACCACTGTGATTAAAGGAATGGGAGATGCAGGAGAGATCAATCTGCCATTACATGTCCATGATACTACATATGACAGCAACAATCATCACGTTAGTTATTAGAGTACAGTATGGATAAACACTCCAGATCCAAATGTCCTCCAAGCTTTGTGTGCGTTCACAATCTACGCCCACATCTGCATACCTAAAACAGGCAGAAAGCAATAATTTGAGTCAACACTGCTGGGAATTTGAAAACTGGATTCAGAGCTACTTTGTTGTAGGAGGGATTAGATCGCACTTCCAGCTACTCACAGAATTACTCAAATAGCGGTGATGGGTTGAAGATGCTACACCACCCATTACACACTTATTTTGCTGAGATAAGAAGCTAGCGCTGTCCCCTCTCCACATACGAGGAATGGAAATGGTTACAAATGAGACCCATATAGAATATGAAACAACATGTTACTGTGGCCCAGCACAATGAAGTGTAAATACACCAGGCTGCAAGCTTTGAAAGTGATTCATGGAGGTTAGCTCCATCAATGGCTATTAGCAACGATGGGTAGGAATGGTGTCCCTAGCCTCTGTTTCTCTGGAGGTGGGTGACAGGGGAGGGATCATGTGAGTATTACCTGTTGTGTTCCCTCCCTCTGGGGTATCTGGTATTGACCACTGTTGGCAGACAGGATACTGGGCTAGATGGACCTTTGGTCTGACCCAGTATGGCCATTCTTATGTTCTTATGATGATAGTGTGTGATGGGGTGGACAGAGCCCGACCTCCCTACTGGAGGCCTTTCAGCACCCTGGCCAGCAGCAGGAGCAGTGGAGCGGTCCTTCGAGCAGGGTAAAGGGGCAGCCTGACCTGCAGCCATTCAGGATACATCAGGCTGTAATATAAAGAGCTGCTAGTGAAGGCCAGGCCATTCCAACCTGGAGGTCAACCCAGGGAGACCTCTGGGCTGACTAGGAACACCAGCACCATGGACAGCTCCAAGGGGAGTTGAGCCTGTGCAGCTCAGTGGCGCTAGATCCTTTTGTGAAAGGCTAGCCAGCGGCAACTCTGAGGAACCCCGGACAAGGAGAGCTTTGCAACTAAGCCCTAGAGAAGGGCTGGATGAGATGGCATCCTGGGGAAGTGGTTCAGGGACGCAACCAGAATTACAGACTCTGAAACTTGGCAGGTAACTGCTACATATAGGGTCCCTGTGCCAGGATCCAGAGGAATGGGCGGGCCTTGTTTCCCCCTCCCACCTCCGATTCCTTACAAACTACACCTGAATGAGAGGGTAAAGAGGAGGTCTGGACCTCAGCCATGGATTGGACTGTGCCTTGCCTGCAAACAGGTGAGGTAATTATTGCATGACCCCCTTCAGCCACTAAGGGGACACTTAGGGTGTGTCTAGACTACAAGGTTTTGTCGACAAAAGTGGACTTTTGTCGACAAAACTATACCTGCATCCACACTACCTTTGAGTTATGTTGACATGATGTCGACAAAACTCAGCAGTTTTGTCGACGTATGTAAACCTCATTCTACGAGGAATAACGCCTTTTGTTGACAGAGTTCTGTTGATAAAAGGCATTATTGCATCTGCATTGTCCTTTGCGTCCACACTGTTATGTTGACAAAGTGGCTTGCTTTGTCAACAGAACTGGCTGTAGTCTAGACGCTCTTTGTCAACAGCAGCTTTGTCGACAGTATCTGTCGACAAAACTTCTGTCGACAAAACCCTGTAGTCTAGACATACCCTTAGACAGGACTGAATCTGTTACATAGTGGCAGTGGATCAATGCAGCAAATGGGTTTTAGGTGTAACTGGGTTCCCTGGGAGGGAGTGTGGGTACTGCTGCAGGGCAGTCCCCATGTGAAGGGGCGCTGTAGCCCAGGAAGGATGCAGGTCCTAATGTGATAGAGACCATAAAGGGAATGGTACTTGGTCCTGCTGTGAGGGCAGGGGACTGGACTCAAAGACCTCTCAAGGTTCCTCCCAGTTCTATGAGATAGGTATATCTCCATGTATAGGTAACAGCAGGTGGGACACCACCAGAGGAGGATTCGCCACTGCTGAGGAAAAGCTAATTCCTGGATTAACCAGCAGGTGGTTCTGTGGCAGTGAGTCAAACCCTGTCACATGGCCCAAACCAAAACCATTTTCAGATCGAGGCTCAGATCAAATTTCTTACCTTGAATCTTCAACAGGTGATATCCAAACTCCAAATTGGAAAGGGGAAGGTTCAGACTCAAAACTGTATTTCAAGCTAACTATTTCTGGATTTGACATGCAGTGGGGGTTGTCTGTTATGGAGGGACATGTGTGGATGCCGTCATGTGTCCCAGGCTGTTGGTGTGGAGCCATCACTAGCATTTTATGGAATTATGTTCTGATGAACCAAAGCAAAGGACGACTACGTGATGGAAGACTGACATGACATGGCATGGGGCTAACAATAACGTCTGATGTGGAAAGGGGTGAGGGTCAGAGAGATATTGCTGTAGGGTTCATGCCATAAAGAGTTCCTTCAGAGCAGGCATTATCTATCATCCACACTGAGAGTTCGACAGCAACTAAACACAGCAATGAAACTTTGACAGCAATGAAGAGCTATTCTTTCATTTCTAGAATTGTTTCCAATGTGGTGATGGTCAATGGCAGAAGAGTGTGGAAGAAACAGTCACTGTTAATGCCCACACTTTACCTCTTTTGTGGTACCAAGATGACACCAGTCAGATGACACCAATCTCTAATACCGTCTGTCCAACCCCTTTCAAAAGCCAAAGAAAAACAACAACACATAAGCAGACTGAAACAGCAGGAGGTCCCTAAAATATTCACTTCATTTGCACGGATCTGAATATCATGATTCTTTGAAAATCTACATTATTTCCAAATAGTTCATCACATTGGTATTAATTACATATATATGAAATGTGTCTGCTTTTTTTTCCTGTCCTAGTCCTGTTGATTGCACTGTATTTAAAAGTCAGATGAAAGGAAATGCAAGCAAACAGAGTTTTTTTCCCAATGCTTTGATGTCACTAATGTTCTGTCAACTGGCTTATTAAACCTTACACTCTTAGTACTCTAAGCAAAAGCTTGAGTGCTTTACAAGGTGTCTAAAAATATACTGTGATCCTTAAAAATACGATCATACTTATTGGACAAGACAATAAATAATATATGATGCTCAAGACCTCTTTTATATTTTATTCACCTCTAAGTTAAATCAGGGCAGCAGAATTTTCCATTTGGTGGAAGTGGAGTAGAAAAGCCTCTTGGAATTTGGAGGCGACATTTCTACGTTGTGTGTTTTAAAAACAGTTTAAATAACATCATCTAGCTAATTTTTACCACAGTGCAATTCAGGATGAAGAATGCAGGGAGAGAAGAAAATGCTCCCAGTATTATTTTATTGGGAGGGAACACAACAATTGTACATTTGGGTAAGTGGTAAACACAGAGTGCTACTGCCTGGACTGGAAGGAGACAAAGAGCTAAACTGTGTGCCAAGAATTCATGTCATAGTAGAGGATGGTGTAATTGCTAGGCCAGAAGCCCTTTTTCACTTGAAAGTAATTTATTATTGGCCTAATTCAGCTGAAAATTACTTTATATTCTTGGCTGCCACAGCTCAGTCCACTTGATGATGTGTTGATAGATTATGACAAAGCTCTGCTCACTCCTCTCCCATTCATTCTGGGGCAGTGGAGTCAGAACATGGGAACGACCCTCCTCTTTGCAATGTGAAGAAGTTAGCTGCATGGGACACACTTCCTGATCCAAATAGATAGCTCCCATTCCGTAATCCAAAAGAAAGTGAACAGAACCAAAACCCTAAACGTTTTCCAGTGTTCAGTGAAAGAAAATCTCCCCAAACCTGATTCAGCAATCAACCACTGTGCTTGTCAGCAAGAATGTATTCATTAATTATATTATATTATATTATATTATATTATATTATATTATATTATATTATATTGCCTCTTTTAAAAAATGTAACAGAAAGAAAATTCACTTCCAAATACATAGATTTCTTTCTTTCAATGTATTTCACATACAGGTTGGACCTCGCTCGTCCGGCACCCTCGGGATCTGACTGGTCCCGAACAAGAAGATTTTCTGGACCAGGGAAGGTCCCTCCCCTCATGGCCAGTGCTGCAATGGGATCCGGCCTGCCCCCGCTGCTGCCCCAGTCTCCCAGGGGTCCAGCCTGCCCCCACTGCTGCCCCAGCCCCTAGGGCTCTCTAGATGCTGCCAGCCCCACTGCTGCTAGGGCTGGAATGCCACAGCTGGAGCTCAGCAGCTGGGGCAGAATTTTGCAGCTGCCTGGCTCTGTGGCTGGGCCAGAGCTCCGTGGCCAGTGCAGAGGCTGGGGCTGGAGCTCTGCAGCTAGGGCCAGAGATTCATGGCTGCCGCTGGGGCCGGAGCTCCCTGGATATTGGAGCCAGAATGGGGCCAGAGCTGGGGCTCTGCATCTGGGGCCGGGGCCAAAGCTCCCTGACTGCCACGCAGGTCAGAGTTCCCTCGCGGTGGCTGGAGCTCCACAGCCACTCTTGGGCTAGAGCTGGACTCCCGGCTGAGTCGCTGGCACACCCTATGGTGAGATTGCCCTGCCACCAGACCTTCCTGTCCCTGGGCTCTGTGGTCTGTGCAGAACCACAGATGTTGCCAGACCCCGGTTAAGGGAGGTACAAGCTCTACTTATATGGCTTCCCATCACCATAGAGTCTGAATGCCTCAGAATCTTTAATGAACTTGTCCTCAAGGAGCTCTGTGATGAAGGGAAGTGCTATTGACCCCATTTTACAGAGGGGAAACTGAGGCATCGAGAGATTCTCTGACTATGCCAGGGTTACACAGGATATTTGTGGCACATCAGGGCAATAAAACCTAGAACTCTCATTTTACAGGCCAATGCCCTAAATAATGCATCATCCTTCCTCACTTCAGTCTTAACAGAAAAGAAATCCCAAACATTAAAGAGAAAGCTTCTTCCTACTTGCACACTTCCACAATGTATATTCAGGTACACAACTGCAACCAGTTATTGGAGTTTTTATCCTTGATGTTGAACTTTCCATGCTTGCTTAGGTATTGACTAATGCAATCCCTCCGTACCCATCTAATCTAACGAGCAAACCAGCCTGTTATAAACAGGTACCCAAGGATCATTTGGCCACACCCCTATGACTTGCATATAGTTTAATACATCTGGATCACAAACAAGTCCCAGCTGGGCTAAGAGCTAGGTGGGAATGACTCCAGCAACAATGCACATCAAAATCCTTGACGTAGGAATTGGTGAAATGTAGAACAAGGAGCTGTTTTAAAAGAGCAGTGGAAACAAATGGCATAGACGAGTTCAAGGGAAAGAAAATATGACCGTCCTAAGAGCTCAATTGTGCCTTTAAAGCACCGGATGTATTGAGGTGCTACATAGCCGTATTGCTTCAGCAGATAAACTCAGAGGCATTATGCCTCTAGGAAGCACAATGCCTCTAGGGTCTCCCAAGCATATAAGGAAAGTGCAGCTTCGTCTGCACAGAGATTTTGGTCAGGCGAGCATAAGGGCTGCACTTGTGAATGGCCCCCAAGCATGCATGAGAGGAACAAAGAGGGAGGAAGGCAATGGTCTGTCTTAATCTCACTCTGCACTGGAGTCTGATGATAATATGCACCCATTACCTCAGTCATAATACCTACTTGTCCACCCTTAGCAACCACTTTTTGCACACCTGCAAAGAACTCCAGAATATGCCGCACAGATGAACTGGAAACTCAAATCACCCTTAAAAGGGAGTTAATTTTGAATAGCTTTCCCAAGACCAACTGAGTGTTACAGTCAAGAGTAGAACCCAGGAACCCAGGCTTATGAATTGTGTGCTCTTCCCATTCCACAACACTTCCTCTTTGTGAAGTCAGATGACAGATGGTTTTCTATATTCTCCATTGTCCCCACAGTGTATATTGAATACTTCACTACAGCTTTGCTTGTTTTTCCACCATTTGTCTTTCTTTTTCTTTGACTCCTATACATGATGCTAAATTTTGCCCTGGTGTAAGCAGGCACACATCAATGGAATTCCCTGGAATTGGGCTCATTTACTCTAGGGAGATATCTATTCCACATGATCTAAGGTCCTCAGCTAGCTGTTTTCAAGAGAAAGCCCCAACCCTTCACATAGACTTTGAGGCTAGAAGCGCTAATCATGATTATCTAGTCTCACCTCATCTGCTTTGCAGGCCTCACAAACTCACCCACCCACTTCTGCAATAGACCCATAACCTCCAAAGTGCTCAAATCTTTATTTCAGGGTGGTTAAACACTGGAATAAATTGCCTATGGAGGTTGTGGAATCTCTAGAAATATTTAAGAGCAAGTTAGATAGAAATCTATCAGGGATGGTCTAGACAGTGCTTGGTCCTGCCATGAGAGCAGGAGACTGGACTCGATGACCTCTCAAGAGCCCTTCCAGTTCTAGTATTCTGTTTCTATGAAATCTTGTTAGTAAAGGCTTCAATTTACAGAGAATCCATCATTTATTCTAAATGAGACTAGATTGCCACATGCTGCTAAGGAAGGCAAAAAGGCACAGGGACTCTGCCAATGTGACCGGGGAAAATTCTTTCACCATCTCAACTTTGGTAGTTAGTAATCCCCAACTAGAGTCCCATCTATAGCAGCTGGAGATATTTGCCAACTGCAATTGTTGATGGACCATACGCCATTGTAGGCAACCTCTGCATGCCATCCCATTCATAAATTAATCAATCTCAGTCTTGAAACAAGTTAGTTTTTATTTTGTCCTCACTACACTCCTTGGAAGAGTGCTCTGGAATTTCATTCCTCTGATGATTAGCAAAAGTCTGTTTTCTTACCAATGCAGCCCACTGAATTTCAGCTGCCCTTCATTTATTATGTTATATTATGGTAGCATTCACAAGCCACACTCACAGACCTGGCCCACATATTGCTACATGCTGTACAGTCACAGAAAAAAAGATGGTTCCTGTCCCAAATAGCATGCAGTCTAAGAAAGCCACTTTCTAGCTCAATGCTAGTTCATTTTTATGGCCTAAGCTTATCAGTTCATTATTTCCCTTTCTTTTTCTCCTTGGGCATATCTAGACAGCAGAGGTATCCTGAAAGAGCTACCCTGCATCTTTTAAACACACCTGTTATTTCGAAATATTTTTTGAAATAACAGGCACGCTATTCTGGCATCCCTGTAACCCTCATTCCACGAGGGTTAAGGGATGTCTCAAAATAGTGCGTTATTTTGAAGTTTGGTGCTGTGTAGATACACCGCATTTTGAATTAAGCTATTTTGAAATATAATCAAAATAAGATACGCAATTTGCATACCACAAATTGCATATCTTATTGTGAGTTTAGAGTGCTGTGTAGACACACCCCTATATGCATCCTTTCTTCCCCATTCATTTCTTTTCCTCATCCATCAACTTTCTTAAAATAAGGGTATTATTCATTAATTATTTTTATTATTCATTAATTTTATTTATTTTGTTGCATGGAAAGTTTATTACACGTACTATGTTTTTGTATTATCTATAGTATATTGAATGTGCCAAGTCTGAGATAAGTACTGAGTAAATCAATTTAAATAAATAAAAAATATTTCAGATCTCTGTGTCCCTAACTATTCATACATCTCCCCTATACTGCTCACTGTAGGCCTTGTTGGAGATGGAGAAGACAGCATTTACATTCTGACAAATTCCTTGGCTACTTTAATGAAGTAATTTCAGTTGACTAGGGGATAAATGGACAAGCACAAATACAATGGGTCAGATTCTTAAATGTCATAATTTGCCAGAAGTGAAGATCTGAGTCACGGATTTGTCTACAGTAAAGAAAATGTGAGGTCTAAAGTCATCCTTAAAACTCCCAAATGTGAGGTCTAAAGTCATCCTTAAAACTCCTAGGCCGTGTCCAGACTCAGGGGTTCTTTCGAAAAAAGTAGCCTTTTTTCGAAAGAACTTCCCCTGCGTCCAGACTCAAGCCGCGTTCTTTCGAAATTATTTCGAAAGAACGCGGCTTTTCTTTCGATGGCGGTAAACCTCGTTTCACGAGGAAGAACGCCTTCCTTCGAAAGCTCCTCTTTCGAAAGAAGGCGTTCTTCAATGTAAATAGGGCTTCCTCGAAAGAGAGCATCCAGACTCGCTGGGTGCTCTCTTTCGAAAAAGCGGATTTCTCTTTCGAAAGATCCGCCTGAAGTCTAGACGCGATCTTTCGAAAGAGGCTCTTTCGAAAGATTCTTTCGAAAGAGCCTCTTTCGAAAGAAGCCTGCAGTCTAGACATAGCCCTACAGTTGATTCAAGCCTTGGTCAAAATCCTCACACCATTGAAAACAATGGTGAAACATCTATTGACTTCCATGGGGACAGGATTCCACCCCTTGTTTTCTTTTCAAAGTAGGGTGAAATGTTTCCTTCGCATTTTACTTTCTCCTCTTAGCCTGGCTGCATTTTTCTCCTTCTCCCTGAATAATGTTCCCAGTAAAACTGGGTCACAGGCATGAAGTAGCTTCAGAAGACTGGCAGCTATTGCTTTTTCCTGGCTTTCCGTATTGTACTGTAAGCTTGTGTAGATCTTTTAATCCGAAATCTCTGGATGGGCTTCAACAGGCTTAGCCTTATTTTTCAGACAACAAAAACATAAAAGCTCAACAAGAGCACACTAGAAAAGATTGTGTTCCCGTTCCCTTAGTTCCTTACATCATCTCTAGCTCATCAAGCTTCTTTACCTATATTTTTTAATTTACTTATTCTTTATTTTGATGGCCACAACCCAGAGCTTTGTATTTTAAAGTTCACCTTGGCTCAATAAATCCATGTGATCGTGTCGGACGGCGAATCTACATTTATAGCTCCAAATGCAGCCTCCAGGTCAGCAGGAAAACTCAGAGGTCAAAATGTTGTCAGTAATGAGAGCTCAAGAATTTGAAAAGTTCACATAGCTCTTTGTACAACACAGGAGAATCCTTCTGTATCCTCTGGTGCTGTTTCATGCTAATTTTGAAGCAGTAAGCCAGTGTGAGGAATCTCAAACTGAAATATTGGTTCATCTCAGATCCTAATTTATTGCTTTTGCAGAACATTTGGGTTGATGTTGTTGAATTGCTAAAGACAAGCACAGACAGCAACGTTTCACCCCAGTGAAATGAAAAACGAAAGAGTTACTTAAAAATGCTTTGACTCCTGATTTTGTCTTTAGCTTTTTAGGCTGCTAGGATTGTTATTGCTGATTTATTTATTGATGACCAATGTTAAGTAAGATTCAGTAAACTGGTTTTGTGTTATCAATATTTATTTGCTTATTTGAGAAGAGTGCTAGGCCCACATGAAAAGACACAAGGCCTGATTTTCCTCCATTTCACTGATACAAATCAGGAGTCCGTAAGCTGCAGTCTGTAAAATCAATCCTCAAAACACCTAAGAGTGAGCTTTAAAAGTGGGGTTTTCAGAAGCTGCTAAATTACTCAGTCACAGATACCTCAAAAGTACTTAGGCACCTAACAGCCACTGACATCAATCAATCAGTCAGTCAGTCTGTGCCTAAATAACTTGAGAATATGGGCCTTAGACAATTTTGAGAATCCCACTGTAAGAGACCAGCATGTTTAGCAGTAATGGACCTTGCATAGAGGAAGATGTGTGCCCTGCCCGCAAAGAGTTTACACACTCAAGGTTCCTGAACCCTGAAACACCTACCCAGACTTTATAAGCACATACAATCCCACGCTCAGATGAAAAAGAACTACTTGAGGCAGAAAGGAACACAGTGGCTACGTCTAGACTGCATCTCTCTGTCAACAGAGGGATGCAAATCAAGCATGTCGAAATTGCTAATGAAGCAATGATTTAAAGGAGCTTTTTTGGGGAAAAAATGGCAGTCTAGACGCAGATCTGTCGAAAATAAACCCTTCCTCAAAAAATGAGGTTTACAGGATCTGTAGAAAAAGGGTTTATTTTTGACAGATCTGCATCTAGACTGCCATGGGTTTTTTTCAAAAAAGCTCCATTTTGAAAAAAGCGGTGGCCATATATATGCTAATGAAGCACGAGCTATTTAAATCCCTGCTTCATTGGCAATTTTGACGTGCCTAATCTACATCTCTCTGTCGACAGAGAGGTGTAGTCTTGACACAGCCAGTGTCACCAAGAATCTACAATAAGAGCACCTTAAGCTCAGGCCCACGTTTAGAAGCAACCTTTAGCCAAACTTTTATTTGAGGCTTTACTCATAGACTTTAAGGTCAGAAGGGACCATTATGATCATGTAGTCTGACCCACTGCACAATGCAGGCCACAGAATCTCACCCACCCCTCCTAGAATAATCCTCTCACTTATATCTCAGGGTATGTCTACACTACCCCGCTAGTTCGAACTAGCGGGGTAATGTATGCATACCGCACTTGCTAATGAAGCCCGGGATTTGAATTTCCCGGGCTTCATTAGCATAAGCGGGGAGCCGCCATTTTTAAATCCCCGCTGCTTCGAACCCCGTGTAGCGCGGCTACACGGGGCTCGAACTAGGTAGTTCGGACTAGAGTGCCTATTCCGAACTACCGGTACACCTCGTTTCACGAGGAGTACCGGTAGTTCGGAATAGGACCCTAGTCCGAACTACCTAGTTCGAGCCCCGTGTAGCCGCGCTACACGGGGTTCGAAGCAGCGGGGATTTAAAAATGGCGGCTCCCCGCTTATGCTAATGAAGCCCGGGAAATTCAAATCCCGGGCTTCATTAGCAAGTGCGGTATGCATACATTACCCCGCTAGTTCGAACTAGCGGGGTAGTGTAGACATACCCTCAGATATTGAAGCCTCCAAGATGCAGAGAATCCTTCAGCTGTGATCTGTGCCCCATGCTACAGAGGAAGGCGAAAAACCTCCAGGGCCTCTGCCAATCTACCCTGGAGGAAAATTCCTTCCCGACCCCAAATATGGCGATCAGCTAAACCCTGAGCATGTGGGCAAGACTCACCAGCCAGGCACCCAGAAAGTTCTCTATAGTAACTCCTATCATCCCTCCATTGACCTATTTCCCACTGATAATGAATGATCAAATTAGTTACCAAGATCATGTTCTCATCAAACCATCCCCTTCATAAACCCATCTAGTTTAATCTTGAAACCAGATAGATCCTTTGCCCCCACTACTTCCCTTGGAAGGCCGTTCCAGAGCTTCACTCCTCTAATGGTTAGAAACCTTTGTCTAATCTCAAGTCTAAACTTCCTACTAGCCAGTTTATATCCATTTGTTCTTGTGTCCACATTGGTATTAAGCTTAAATAATTCCTTTCCCTCCCTGGTATTTATCCCTCTAATATATTTAAAGAGTGCAATCATGTCCCCCCTCAGCCTTCTTTTGGTTAAGGTAAACAAGCCAAGCTCCTTGAGTCTCCTTTCATAAGACAGGTTTTCCATTCCTCGGATCATCCTAGTGGCCCTTCTTTGTACCTGTTCCAGTTTGAATTCATCCTTCTTAAACATGGGAGACCAGAACTGCACACAGTATTCCAAATGAGGTCTCACCGATGCCTTGTATAATGGCACTAACACCTCCTTATCTCTACTGGAAATACCTCGCCTAATACATCCCAAGACCGTATTAGCCTTTTTCACGGCCATGTCACAATGGCGGCTCATAGTCATCCTATAGTCATCCTATAATCAACCAGGACTCCGAGGTCCTTCTCCTCCTCCGTTACTTCCAACTGATGTGTCCCCAGCTTATAACTAAAATTCTTGTTATTAATCCCTAAATGCATAACCTTACACTTCTCACTATTAAATTTCATCCTATTGCTATCACTCCAATTTACAAGATCATCCAGATCTTCCTGTATGATAGCCCGATCCTTTTCTGAATTGGCAATAGCTCCCAACTTTATGTCATCCTCAAATTTTATCAGGACACTTCCACTTTTGGTGCCAAGTTCAGCGATAAAAAGATTAAATAAAATCGGCCCCAAAACTGATCCCTGAGGAACTCCGCTGGTGACCTTCCTCCAACCTGACAGTTCACCTTTCAGTATGACCCGCTGTAGTCTCCCCTTTAACCAGTTGCTTATCCACCTCTCAACTTTCATATGAATCCCTATCTTTTCCTATTTGACCAATTTGGAACTTTATCTTGCAGTTTTCTCTCACCACTAACACGTCCATGTTCTGTCCAGAACCGTGACAAGGCTGCCTAAGAATGTTTGGTCCTGAGATCTCATTAGCCAGGAACAGAAGTAAGAATCCAAGAACCTACAGGGGGATAAGAATTTATCTGCTGTATTGGACCAGTGGTCCATCATGTCTGATAACCTGGTAACCAGCATCAGATGGTTCAGAGAAAAGTTCATGAAAGGACTAGAGACAATGTAGAAAAGAGGGGAACTAAACATGTTCTTTTTGGGATGCTATTTTTTGACACTTATTGATATTCTTCACACAGCATGTAGTCAATCTGTGGAACTCCTTGCCAGAGGAGGCTGTGAAGGCTAGGAGTATAACAGAGTTTAAAGAGAAGCTAGATAATTTCCTGGAGGTTAGGTCCATAAAAGGCTATTAGCCAGGGGATAGAATTGGTGTCCCTGGCCTCTGTTTGTCAGGAGCTGGAGAGGGATGGCAGGAGACAAATCGCTTGATCATTGTCTTTGGTCCACCTTCTCTGGGGCACCTGGTGCTGGCCACTGTCAGCAGACAGGATACTGGGCTAGATGGATCTCTGGTCTGACCCAGTATGGCCGTTCTTATGTTCTTATGTATGTTCTTATGTTCTGCACAGCAGGAAAAGTTTCCTCCTGCTCCAGGTAATTTATAGGTTTCATTATACTCCAGGCCTGGAAGGTCTTTATTTCTTTCAAACATGGTGTATATTTTAAAAAATATTTACCATTATGACTGGCTATTCTCCTTATCCATATAACCTCATGTGGAAAGCCTGTTTATCTGTCATTGCCAGCCCAAGAGACTCTAAAAAGCTTGAAACTTCTCTGAATTAAATCCAAACATCAAAACTTTTGAGGTTCACCCGTCGTTGATATTTAAACCCTAATAAAGTGGATGATCTTGTCTCCCTGACCCGTCAGCGATAACTCAGATGTAAGAGATGTACATTTTTTTCTGCTTGGTTCCCTTTTAAACAAGCCAGCAGGGTCCATCTGATGTAGATTGAAGATTAAGTTATAATTACAATCAATATCATGGCCGTGCCCTCTTTGCCAAATAATATATATTTCAGGCAGTGCACTTTGGGGATTTATCCAAAAGGCCTGTTTCTGCCCAAATCAGTGTGTCTTTCCCTTTGATATTCCCACAGTGTTCACATATACCCTCAAACATACACAGCCCAGGGTAATATGTCTCCAATGCGCTGAAATCAATGGGAACACAGCCTTTTTTGCCTGACAGTATTGTCAGGGTGTATTATCTGGTTTAGGCTGTGGCTTCAGTTCATAGCAGTCGTCAGTTAAATTTCCCTTTCTGAAGCTGAGCAAAGTGTGGTAATGTCACAGCCACAGGCGACTGCCGCTCACAGGACGGTTTACCGGTGGAGCTTAGCCTCCTGGCTTGTCACAGTGTATATATCTCAGGGTCTTCTTTTCCTTCCTAGTCAGAGGTTTCCAAGAATGTTGCCTGGAGCAGTCATGGGATGCAAAAAAAGAGAGAGATTTTTGTTCTGCACTTAGCACATTACCACACTTCACACTCAGTTTCTGATAAGGGGAAATTTAACTGACTGCTCTGAACTAGATATACCAGATAATATACTCTGACAGTGCTGTGGATAAAGGCTGGCAAACCTACTAATTTATATTTCATTATCTCTGCACTTGGTTTAATCTGTTATCTTTTACTAAACATTACAAAGATCACAAAGAGAGCTGAACTGAACAGAAGGAAATGGAACCACAAGATACCTCTTGAATACAGGGCTGTCAGGATACCAGAAGCTAGGGCCAGGTTGACACTAGGAGAGAAAATCAATGCAAGATACACAACTGACACATGACTTGTGAACTGGAGTCAATGTACATTGCACCAATTTTCTGGGGCGGCCCCACAGAGGGTGGTAGAAAGGAGAAATGCTCCCGTCAACTTCCCTTACTCCTTGCAAGCATGAGGAGAGCCGGTATCAATGGGGCTACCATCCGCATTTGATTTAGTGGGTCTTTACTAGACCCACTAAATCGAACTCTGGGGGATCAATTGTTAGAGAGCTAATCTTCTGGCAAGTGGAGACATGGCCTAAATGTAACATTTCAATTCCGCATCCTGCCAGAAAGCTGACTTTCAGTTCTGCTATAGGAACTGTTATATCAATACAAACCAAAGCTCAGAGCCAAGTAAGAATATCCTAATACCCATGTAGTCCGATTGTCTTCCCTGGGACTCTACATGGACATGGAGGCCCATTTGTAGGGATCTGACTGTACAATTGGGACACATTAGTTCACCTAGAAGGATATTGTGAGGATGGTGAGAAGGTCAGGGCTTTAACAAGGTTCAAAAACGAGATAGATAAATTCATGGAGAATAGGTACATCAATGGTTATTAGCCAGGAGGGCCAGGGTTGGTGTTCTTAGTCTCTATTTGTCGGGGCTGGGAATGGGTGAAGGGGGATAAATCACTTGATGATCACCTGTTCTGTTCATTCCATCTGGGGCACCTCTCATTGGCTGCTGTCAGAAGATAGGATACTGGACTAGATGCACCTTTGGACTGACTCCGTATGGCCGTTCTTATATTCTTATTGTAGCTGCCAAGGATGGTCAAAGGCAGAGATAAATGGGTGCTACTCTACTCTGACACAATGCACTCATTTTTTTCACTGCTATACTAGGGTGGTGCAAGTAGTAGCAGGGAGTATTTCTTTCTGATCTCAGCTAGCGATCAATTTATATCCAAAAGCCTGGGGGTTTCACAAGGCATCAGGCTTGACAAGACTATAAACTCTTTGAGGAAGGTATCATCCATTACTTTGAGTATGGACAGCAACTTGTCCAATGAAGCTCCAGTCTTGGGACTCTAAGCATTGCCATAACACTACAACTAAGAAGAAGATAAACATCTTCCCACTAAATGCCACCTCCAAAGTGTAACAGTGTGAGGAGTCACAGCCAATATAAGTTAGTGCAGAATATCTGGTGCTGTGGCATTTTTCCTGGAAGATTATTTGAGAAGAATTACTTCTGCACTGCGTGGCACCATCCCAGTCAGTTTTCTGTATGCCTGTGCGTTTGTGTCGGCATAGAGGTTTGTTGTCTGCTTGCTGAGTCAAGGATTTCATTCTTCCCCATCCAGAAAACAACACCAGTTGCTAACCCAGCACTAACCTAGGAGCCAGGACACCTGTGTTCTTTCCTTTAAAGCATGTGGAATTTTTCTTTGTTGCCCACAGAGGAAGTCAGCTCGGCTCCCTACCTTAATAAAGTGAGAGGCTTGGAGCGGGGGAGGGCAGGGGAGAGTATCTGAGGAGTAGTTCATGTGACTCTCAGGTCAAGGGGGCCATTCAAAGAGCAGAGGTGGGAGGAAGGATTGTGCAAGTGTTCAGAGTGCTAGCCTGGGGCTCAGCACACTTGTATGCAATTCCCTGCTCTGATACAATAATAATGGAAGCTATAAAGTTAGAGAGATCTCCTTCTTTGCACACCACTGTCAGATATGTGAGTGGTTCCCTCTAGCTTTATTTGCTGCAAGCTGGACCTATGCAGTCTGACCTACTGGCCAGCGAAAAAGTTGGGAGCCAGGCTGGATGAGCTACCAAGAGATTAGAGTCTGAGAGGAGAAAGAATCAGTGTTAGGATTCAGACAGTGTCAGGTAACTAGGAACTAGGGGTCCAGTAGCACAGCAGGATCAGTCCTCTGCAGGGGAAACTGGCAAGAATAACTTCCTATGCCTGTGATTGCTTTAAATAGAAGTGGGGAACCAATCAGCACCCCTGGAACTCCACCAATCAGATCACAAGACTAGGGAACTCTGTCAGAGTGGAGCTTCTAGTTCTGGTGAATGTTGATAGGTCAGCTCAGAGCCGGTCATAACTTACTGGCTCCGAAGTGCTTTGTGGGTCCCTAACGCTATTCACAAACTATCCAGGTACTTTGATTTTTTTTTTTGGTAAGCAGTTTCCTCCATACAGATTCCAGTAATCCTTTTGTTGCTCTAGAACCAGGGCCGCTCTTTGTTTTTATGCTACTTCATCAGACAGTCACATCACAAAGAACATTCAAGTCATTGTTTCTGTGTCTCTTTCCTAAGGAGAGGCTACTGCCGGTTACGGTTGCAGCATCAATTGTATCATTGCCATCTTGAACTCCATTTTAGCCTGCCAAATGTTTGTACTTATCTTTAAATGTGCATCAACCTTCAAGAAACTCAAAATGGATCTTCATTCGCTACGTAGCTAACATCCTTTTCTTACGCTTACACTGATTTCTCATTTTTTTCATTGACGGACTTCATGAACAACTTCTCATTTTTAAAAGATTGACTGGTGCTGACCAGGCTTTAGTTCATCTGATTCAATGGAAGCAGCCCTGATGAGATTGGCAAAGACTTCCTGATGTTGAATCTCAAAGTTTTCTCCAGGATCTCAAGAAATCTACCTATGTCCAGTGCCTTTCACCCAACGGGAACACCTATCAGGAAGAAACAGCTGAGGAGGGGCTATTTTTTTCTTGCTTTGAGCTATATTCAGTGACAGCTGGTGCCCAAAGCTGGTGGAGCTGCTGGTGGCCAGAAGGCCTAGAGAGAGCAGAAAACAGATATGGACATTGGTACAATCTACCTCTCGGGGGATGAAGTGGCACAGCTGTACTGGAGGCTACATTATCAGCTGCCTGGAGCTACCTAGTGGCAGCCTGGTGTACTTAATGTTAGCTCCAGCTGTACCAGGAAACCTCCAGCACAAGCTACATCTTCACTTAGAGCTCGGAGTGTGATTCTCAGCTCAAGGATACATGCACTACCTCTGATCAAGCTTGTATAATAGTCGCCACAGTAGCACAGGCAGCAGCAAGCACCAACACAGCCACTCCAAGTTGGTACCATGCCATCCAGGTGGGTTTGCACTCAAAGCAGCTAGCCCATAATGCCACATGTGACTGCCCAGGCTATGTTGGCTACAGTAGTATTTTTAGCACGTTTCCTGCTCAAGCTGGGAATCACATCTCTAGAGAACATGAGCTAGGAGGGAAGACTGAAAGAACTGGGCTTGTTTCGTTTAGAAAAGAGAAGACTGAGAGGGGACATGATAGCAGTTTTCAAGTACCTAAAAGGGTGTTACAAGGAGAAGGGAGAAACGTTGTTCTCCTTAACCTCAGATGATAGGACAAGAAGCAATAGACTCAAATGTCAGCAAGGGAGGTTTAGGTTGGACATTAGGCAAAACTTTCTAACTGTAAGGTGGTTAAACATTGGAATGAATTACCTAGAGAGGTTGTTGAATCTCCATCTCTGGAGATACTTAAGAGCAGGTTAGACAGATATCTATCAGGGATGGTCTAAACGGTGCTTGGTCCTGCCGTGAGGGCCGGGGACTGGACTTGATGACCTCTCAATGTCCCTTCCAGTTCCAGTATCCTATGATCTCCAGCTCCAAATGTAGGCACAATCACAACAGTGATACATTTGGGGTGTAGTTTTGTTGGCTTCTAATAGTCAGTTGTGCCTAAGCTGTGTTAGGAGATGTTGTCATTTCTTTGTTTGGCCTTTGGCCTCAGGCCGAATCTGAGATGCTCTAGAATGTGTAATCAAAACATTACATCTTGTTTTATAGTTCCACCTAATTCCAGGCAAGATAATAATGGAAACCAAGAGGATGGGTTTTAGTGTCCTCATTTCTGTTCATAAAGTGAAAGATATCCTGGTGCATAGCGCTACAATGCTTTCGCACCACTTAAATCCCATGTAAGCTCCACTTATGCCTTTCCTTCTGACAAGAAGGCTTTATTATTATGTACGCCACACCTGGGAGTTCCACCTTGAATCAGGTCCCCTTTGTAATAAGTGTAGAACAAAAAGATAGTCCTTGCCCCCAAACAGTTTATTTTATAATTGCAAAACAAGACCTCAGATGGGATATAGTCAGGTGGGGGCAGCACAAGGAAACAGAGACAACCTTTTTGGTGGATCAAGCTTTTCTGAAGACAGTCCGATTTTGGAATACTGGAACCTTGCTTGGTAGCTTAGCCAAAGGACAAATAGCCTTGGGCCCAACTCAGAGGGGACTTGCACCCAAGACATTCACATTTTTTTCTCGTCTTTTTGGTAACCTGATATAGCTTTGTCTGAACAGCTGTAATCTTGGTCTAAATTCAGGGCAGTATTGGCAGGAGAGCAACCAGACTGACCTAATAGTTCTTTAAGTTCTCTTATGTCTGTTAAAGGAATAGAACATCCTAATGTTAAACAGGAATAAAAGAGGACCTATTTTTTTTTTATAAAATGTCATCTTGAAAGCCTTTTTATGTTCAGAGTGGATCATCAAAGCATTTATTTTAACTAGGCTCAATGTGAATTTGAAAACTCCAGGATTGCTTTTTGATTTTGAGCATTTTTTAACTTTTCTATTAATCTGTTGGTAGCCCATGTAATATTCATTTGCTTAATATGTCTAAAATATGGGTAATGTGCAGTATTTTTCTTGCGAGGCTTCTGATGTTTCCTAGCCTAGAGAGGAAAGATGGGCTTGGAGTTAAGATACCAGAGTAGGAATGAGGTGATCTGTCTGACCTTGGCTATGTGGCTCAATCTCTCCAGGCTTGTTCTCCGTTTGCTAAATGGGGAAGGCATGCCCTTACCTCACAGGGATGGGAATAAGGAAGTATCATTAAGGATTGTGTACTGCAACAGACGAGCAGGCAAAGGTGTTCCTGGAGAGTCGTTATCAGTGGTTCGCAGTCAAGTTAGACTTGTTGAGCGGGGCCTTGCACTTCTGGGTCAGGCTCTGTTCTATAGCTTCATCACTGATTTAGATAATGGCATACAGTAGGGGTGGGGGGCCCCTGACTCACAGAAAAATCTCACAAGTGAGAAACCTGAAAAGTTTGGGGACTTTTGGCCTAAATTATAGCAAGGGAGATTCAGGTTGGACATTCAGAAACATTTCCAAAGTCGTGGGTTGTGTCTATACTACACCGTAGCTCAAAGTAGGCAAATTGTAGCTCAAAGTAGGCAAAATGAGCTAGGCAAATTGTGTATCTTATTTCGAAATAGATTATTTCATAATTTCATGCTGTCTACACAGTAACAAATTTCTAAATGACCTGCTGTTCCAAAACATCCCTTACTCCTCGTGGAATGAGGTTTACAGGGACGTTGGAATAACAAGCCCGAAATAACAGGCTTGCTGTTAAGATGTGGGATAGCTACTTTGGGATATTCTGGTATCCCAAAATAGTGTTGCAATGTAGCTGTAGTCTTGGAGAGGTTACACACTTGAATAAATTGCCTGGGGAGGCTGTGGAATCTCCATCACTGGAGATTTTTTAAGAGCAGGTTAGACAATACTTGTTGGGAATGGTCTGGATAATACCTAGGCCTGCCATGAGTGCAGCAGACAGGACTAGAAGACCTCTTGAGGTCCCTTCCAGACCTACAGTTTTGTGACTGAGAATACTTACAATACCCCCTTTCTGCCTGTGGCCTACTCCCCCACTCTATGTTTCTGGCCCAAATCTACATACTAGAGACTAGGAATCACATGGCATAGAGTTGTTTTGGCAACTCTGTATTGGTGGAGGCAGCCTGGGGGCCATTTTAACATCTTTACATTGCCACAGGTTGGGTTTGGATATTTCCTAGCCTGGGGAGGAAAGATGGATTTGCAGTCATGATGCAATTAGATAATCTGGGTTCGATTTGTTGGTTCATCGGTTGGCTGTAACTTCTTGTCCTGCGCTGAATTGCAAGGGTTCTGTGCCCCCAACTATTTCCAGAAGAAATTGCTGCTGCTCAGCAAAATACAAATAAAAATACAAAATAAAAGAAGCTGGATGTACCTCTTAATGCCTCCTTATCCCATCTACAAAGTCACTGTTCTCCTTACAGAACAGTTGGGTAGATCAGCAAACCAACTTCTGTTAGGTAGATCAGAGGGATACAGCTTTGAAGATATTAAGTGCTATATGTTATTAGTATAAAGTCAGTAGTTCTGCTATAGATTTTAGCAGCAGGATGGGACTCGTGTCATTTCTGCACAACAGATCCTTGTAAAAAGTAACTTTTTTACAGGGTACAATTCTCTCTTGGGCATTGAGCCAACAAAAGGCCTGGGTACTACTGAATTTCCATGGTGTATGTGGTTCATAGGCTTTTCGCTTGGTCCACCCTGCAATCATTATGGGTCTGTGAACCTCCACCACTGAATGGGACCTTGCTTCAATGAGCAGAAAATCAGGGATCTGAACAGCTTTTAGATATCAGCACAACGATTGATTCTTGGGCAAGAGAGTCTTCTCAGGATGACGTAGATCTAACCTCAGCCTTGGAACTCAGTTTATTGGTAGCTGCCTGTCTCCTGTAAGTTCTGATGGATGGTCACTCAACTTCTTAGCATGCAGTATCCCAGGATCCTCCAGGTATCATGCAGGGCCCATTACCCTTTTAGCTCCAATGATACCCTGCCAACAAGAATCTTAAATGTAAGCCATTTATTCCATTACACTAAACAGGGGTAATTTGGTAAATTGAGTGTTTAAGTAGCCTTAAGTTACATATTTTTTTCCTTGGCAAAATGGCAATGTTGTCTTTAGCCTCAACAGATATGCCAAGGTTTGGGGGGGATTTGTCTTCATTTGCTTGTAATTGTTCATAAAAGTGAAAGGTTAAATATTGCCAAATCAAGAAATGTTAATTCCACCCCCTTACAAATGTTAAATAAAACTGAAATCAAGCAATGTTAAATTAAACAAAATGTTTCTTATGTACATCTCAGGGACATTCTGTCACTCGCTTGACCCCTAGCTTTGCAGCAGGAATACAGCAGCAGGAATAGTTCTACTAAAGTATTCTAATTGATCAATCCTAAGTATATGGGATTTTAGTACAAAACAGTATATGGGATTTTAGTATCCTACAGCTTGTTGGCCCTTTGGCTTTAAAACTGTAAATTGTTACACCCAGGGCTGGTACACCCAAAACAATCTCAATGGAGTCATTCTGGATTTGCTGTGGTTTAGCAGGGAGTAAATGTTGTCATTATAGGAGTTGTGCAGGTGAAAATATGCTTATATTTAAAATCTACCCCACAACAATTTCTTGTTTGTTAGTGATGTATTGAGAAGTGCCATGTGGTTTTCTGTGTCCTTATCGAAAGACATCCACAGTAGGCAAAAAGGGATCTCCATTTAATTTCTCATCTGAAGGACAGAAAACATGTATTCCGTTCTGCTTGATTGAGAAGTAACTTCCTGTAAGAGAATTGCTTTTTCAGTCTCCTGTGACATTTAAACAGGTCTGCCAATATGGGGGAAAGGGAGCAACTCCCTGAAGCGTCAGCCGCTGGAGTCCCAGGTCTTTTAAATTGCCTCTGGAGCCCGGGGCAGTGTTCTCTGGGCTGGGCTGGGCTGGCTGGGGAGTGTGCATCATGGCTCAGGCAGTGCTGAGGGCTGGTTGCCCCCAGCTCCGCCCCTTTTACCTGATGCTCCACCCCATCTGGGAACATCCCCACCTTGCCCAGGGCCTGGCTCTTCTGTCACTCACCCCTCAGCATTTAAAGGAAAAATAATCTCTGTTACCCTTGGAAATCAGGGATGGTGTGTGTGTTTGGAGGGAGGGGTTCACATACAAAGAAGGCACCAATTACTCTGCGGCTACGTCTACACTGGCATGATTTTCCGAAAATGCTTTTAATGGAAAACTTTTCCATTAAAAGCATTTTCGGAAAAGCACGTCTAGATTGGCAGGATGCTTTTCCGCAAAAGAACTTTGCCATTTTCGCAATCGGGGCTTTTTTGCGGAAAACAGTACTGTGCTGTCTACACTGGCCCTTTTGCGCAAAAGTCTTTCGGAAAAACACTTTTGCCCGAACGGGAGCAACATAGTATTTCTGGAAAAGAACTGATGATCTTACATGAGATCATCAGTGCTTTTGCGGAAATTCAAGCGGCCAGTGTAGACAGCTGGCAAGTTTTTCCGGAAAAGCAGATGATTTTGCGGAAAAACATGCCAGTCTAGACACAGCCTGGGTGATTAAAATTCCCAGAGCGCTATTCACACAAGTGGAAGTGCTAGTCTTGATGTCCAAATTCAATCATAGAGTAGTTTCATCCCATCTCTCTATATTCCCCTTCACTTCCACTTGGATTCAGGATTTTTCACTTCTGTTCCTATTAGTTATGTAATGTTTTTCAGCCAGAGGAGCATATTTTCAGGCAGAACTGTAAGTAATTTATCCAGGTTGAGTGCAGATCATCCAAAAAGGTAACAGAATCAATCCCTTGTAGTGTAGATAGCCAACCAAAGAGAAAAATAATGTTTCCCACAAATTATTTAACCAACTCTAATTGCTACCCAACCTGTTTGCCTCAACCATTCATAAAAATCATGGCAGACAGGGGAGATTCCAGAAGACTGGAAAAGGGCAAATATTGTGCCCATCTATAAAAAGGGGAATAAGAACAACCCAGGAAATTATAGACCGGTCAGTTTAACGTCTGTCCCAGGGAAGATAATGGAGCAGGTAATTAAGGAAATCGTATGCAAACACTTGGAAAGTAATAAAGTGATAGGGAATAGCCAGCATGGGTTTGTGAAGAACAAGTCATGCCAAACTAATCTGATAGCTTTCTTTGATAAGATAACGAGCCTTGTGGATAAGGGAGAAGCGGTGGATGTCATATACCTAGACTTTAGTAAGGCATTTGATACGGTCTCGCATGATATTCTTATTGATAAACTAGGCAAATATAACTTAGATAGGGCCACGATAAGGTGGGTGCATAATTGGCTGGATAACCGTAGTCAGAGAGTTGTTGTTAACGGTTCTAAATCCTGCTGGAAAGGGATAACAAGTGGAGTTCCTCAAGGGTCTGTTTTGGGACCCGTACTGTTCAATATCTTCATCAATGATGTAGATATTGGGATAGAGAGTACTCTTATTAAGTTTGCAGATGATACCAAACTGGGTGGGGTTGCGACTTCTTTGGAGGATAGGGACATAATTCAAAATGACCTTAGCAAGTTAGAGAAATGGTCAGAGGTAAACAGGATGAGGTTTAATAAAGAGAAATGCAAAGTGCTCCACTTAGGAAGGAACAATCAGTTCCATACATACAAGATGGGAAGCGACTGTCTAGGAAGGAGCATGGCGGAAAGGGATCTAGGGGTCATAGTGGACCACAAGTTGAATATGAGTCAACAGTGTGATGCTGTTGCAAAAAAAGCAAATATGATTCTAGGTTGTATCAACAGGTGTGTTGTAAGCAAAACTCGTGAAGTCATTCTGCCGCTCTATTCTGCACTAGTTAGGCCTCAGCTGGAGTACTGTGTCCAGTTCTGGGCGCCACATTTCAAGAAAGATGTGGAGAAATTGGAAAGGGTACAGAGAAGAGCGACAAGAATGATTAAAGGTCTAGAGAACATGACCTATGAAGCCAGGCTTCATGAACTGGGCTTGTTTAGTTTGGAAAAAAGAAGATTAAGGGGGGACATGATAGCGGTTTTCAAATATCTAAAAGGATGTCACAAGGAGGAAGGTGAAAATTTGTTCCTCTTGGTTTCTGAGGACAGGACAAGGAGTAATGGGCTTAAAGTGCAGCAGGGGAGGTTTAGATTGGACATTAGGAAAAAATTCCTAACTGTCAGGGTGGTCAAATATTGGAATAAATTGCCAAGGGAGGTGGTGGAATCTCCCTCTCTGGAGATATTTAAGAACAGGTTAGATAGACATCTGTCAGGGATGGTGTAGACGGAGCTTGATCCTGCCTTGAGGGCGGGGGGCTGGACTCGATGACCTCTCGAGGTCCCTTCCAGTCCTATTATTCTATGATTCTATGATTCTATAAGAGTCAAAAGGTGGTTCCATTTCTTTGATTATTAATTCCTTGGCTTCTCTGTAGAAGCTGCTAAGAAGGGTGCCAAGTGCTGGCTCAAGATCATAGCAAGTCTGTAGCACAATGAACAACTGAATCCAGATCTTTTGATTCTCAAGCCACAGATGAGTTTGAAAGATAGAGCTGGAAACTTACACAGTGCCTACTTGAACTCTACAGAGCTCTTGCTGCTGCAGTTAGTCCCTTACTTTCTTATATATTAAATTCACTCGCATCTTTTAAATTCATGCACTCGGTTTTAAATAGTTTAACATGATTAATATTTTAATTCCCTGAGATGGAGGGGGACTGAGAGAAAGGAGAAGCTCCTTTCTAGCCATTTTGGATTTTGCATAACTTCCTAACAGAACTGCATGAAGTGAGTTTGTTTATGCACAGGAAGGGCTAGTGTGGAAGGAGATTTAATCAGTCGTATGCCATGTACTGTACTCTCAGCATTAAAAGCATGTTTTCCTCTTTACACAAAAAAGAACAAGTCATTCGCATGGAAATAGAATAGATCCCTATGGTGATTAAAAACTCCAGTAGAAAGATACATATTTAATGAATAGATAAAATGGATAAAGGGGGAGGGTGCACTTACAGCAGAAAAGAGCTAAATAACAGATTATATTTGGGATTTATTGACTCTTGTATAGAGCAAGTAGTCTTAAAACAGGGGCTTATTAAATTGCTAAATACAAAGGCAAGGCATTTAGCAAAGAGAATGGAAGTGCTAGAGGCATGTGCATACAAAGAAGCCTATGATATTACAGAGAAAACTAAATCTTGCCTGGAAAATTATAATTGGTCTATTCATGTTAAATAAATGGTTTAACAGAGACAAACAGGAATGGAAAAGGAGATGTAATGCAGACTATATTATGCCCTATATAGAGTTCAACTCTCTTGGATTTTCAAGAAATGCAATTTTATCTACTGTTTTCTTAGCTAGAATAAAAATAAGGGTTCCTTGTCTTCATGTTTATGGGCATAAATCAATTTGAAACTCAGGCACAAGGTAGAAACTCTCATCTACAATGCACTGGCTTACATAGAGGTAATAGACGTAAGGCTGGAAGAAACCACAAGAGGTCATCTAGTCCTTCCCTCTGTGCTGAGACACAGCTAAGTATACCAAGCTATAGTGTTTCCCACTTGGGGAACATGGCCTAGTAGTCATGGCTGCAACTCTTGATTGTTAAGGGGATCATAGGAAGAAGAGTCCAGGGCCTCCCACTCCATCAGACTCCACTCAGACCCCTCTGGGCTACCAGTAGTCTGGCAACCAAGGCTGCTTATTGGTGTCCTTCCTGGACATCTTCTTCTTGTCCATGCCCCTTGGGGTCTGCTCAGTCCAAGGTTTTCCCTGGTGGGAAAGTATATGAGTGGGTTACCACAATATGTAAGAGTGGGTTGCCACTGTCCCAAGGTACTCCCCAAGGTACTCAAGGTACTCCCCTCTATAGTTGCCTCCAGGGTGAGAGACTCTCTTCCTTCGGGGTGGGCCTCCTTGCAGACAGCTGTATCAGAGTCTCAGATTTCCCTCTGCTCTGCTGGAGCTGTGAGTTGCAGGTCTGCTTCCCTCCAGCTCTACCACCCAAATGAGCTATTTCCCTGCCTTTTAATTGCATGGAGTATTTGCCTGAGATGCGATGGAGGCAGTGATAGTCCCAAATAATCTCTCCACCCTTTTTTGCTCAGTGTAGGGTTTTTCATGCCATTTCCTTCATTAGGTGATAGGATATTTTTTCATACATCCTGAGAGGCTATCTGTATTATCTTAGGTGGTAAGTAGTCAGTTCAGCCTTCCTGTACCTCTGCACAATATAGAGGGGCAATGTTTAGTGGGACGGATCTGCCAGATGGCAGCTCTGGGCATCTAGTTTCACTATCCCCTTCTCCCACTGCCAAGCAGCAACAAATGGCCTGTGAGGGAAAGAGAGGAACTGTCTAGGGTCCAACAGTGCACTTCAGATAGGTTAGACTAGAAGACCATGCTCATGTCCAAGTCTGGATCGATCACGAGAATGTGAAGGATCTTCAGACAATGCAATGCAACATCAGATATTCAGTCCCACTCCCTCTCTCAATTTAACTACAAAGTTAAGTAATGTCCAGGAGCTAAGACAGGGAAGACAGATGCTTTGTCTTGCAGGACAAGAACCATGAATTGGAGCAGAAAGCTCTCACCATTTTCCATAAACCCTCCCACCTTGTCAATGAAATCATCACTGGTCACCTGGTCACCACTAACCATTCCTTGCTTCCAAGCAACCCATTTGTGGCCCCAATCTGCCAAGCTCTAGGAGTCACGGGTGCTTTCTCAGATTCAAAATTTCAGAAAGACCTCTTTGATCCCACGGATTGTATCTACATTCTCAATTACTCTTCCTTGCGTCAGGTGCAAAACTTGTGACATGACTGGCCCCCGAGGGGGAGGGGGGAAAGGGACAATTTAGCAAATGTAAAACCTGATCTCTGAACTCTAGGTATTTCTGGTGGCCAATCCAAAGAATTGATCTTAAGAACTACACTAATTCATGGAACTACTGCCCCAATAGGAAGAAACAACAAGCCACGCCTGTGGGCCTTTGTCAGCCCCTTCCTGCACTTATGTGCTCCCTCTAGGGCTCTTCCTAGGGACTCTTGGGGTATGTCTACACTACATGGCTCCATCGACGGAGCCATGTAGATGAGCTTTATAGACATAGCAAAATGAAGTGGCAATTTAAATAATCGCCACTTCATTTACATCAAAATGGCTGCTGCAACTGTTTGGCAGCAGAGCGCGGTAGTCTGGATGCTCGGCAGTCAACATCAAAAGCCTTTATCGACCGCTCCGTTATGCCTCATGGGATGAGGTTTACCTGGGTGGACGACAAAGGCTTTTGATGTTGACCGCCGAGCGTCCAGACTATGGCACTGTGCCGCCAAACAGCTGATCAGCACAGCGCAACAGCGATTTTGATCTAAATGAAGTGGCGATTATTTAAATTGCCGCTTCATTTTGCTATGTCTACAAAGCTCATCTACATGGCTCCGTTGACGGGGCCATGTAGTGTAGACATACCCTTGGCTATCCTAAAAATAATTTTTCTGCTTTCTCACTACCAAGCCCCTCATTTCAGCAGTCTTCTCCACACACTTATCTGCTCTACACCCACCTGACTGGTCTCCTAATGCTTACAGACATACTTTCTGCAGTATAGTGCCATCTTCTGGGCACTATAGGACTCTAATAGGATGTAGGTTAATACCTAGAGATCAGAGATCTGGTTTTAAATTTGCTAAACTTTCCCCGTCCCACCAGGGCCAATCATGTCACAAGTTTTGTACCTGACCAAATGGCAGGACCAAATATGTGCTATGGTTATGTGTGGTTCAGAATGCCATCTTCCATTCAACCCTCTGCTGGAATTTTTGGCCAGTTTCTATGATCCATGCAAGTCTAATTTTATAAAGATCCAAGCCAAATGGAGTCTTTATGGGAGTTCATTTAGGTATGGAAGGGAGTATCAATTGAAGATGGTGATTTTGTTAAGTACTCAAGAATCAACGAGTCAGAGATCCATTCTTCTTGGCCATGAAGAAGATAAGTAATCCTGCAGGGGAAAAAGAGGGGTAGATTAATCCCTTCTGCAGATTTTCATCAAGGTATGCCCAGAGAGGACATCTCTTGTAATTGCAGCCAAAAGGAACTTCTATTTCTAGTTAAAGGTCATTTAGGCTATTGTCACTGCAGCAAAGAGGTAGAGCATCTGCTTTCTGTTTCTCAAGTATCCTGGCATGTTCTAGGTATATGGAATGGATTCTGAACGCTGAGGAAATTTTGGTTTGTGTCTCTAGATGCTTTGGGACTGGCATGTGCCATAGAATCCAATCAGCCATTGACTAGAGCATGCTCATCAGTGCCGTAAAGAAGCAGAAAAAAATGGCTCACAAGCACTTGCTAATTTGTGGGGGGAGGTCATAAAACATGAGACAGGAGATACCCAGGATAACTTATTGATGCAGAGCACAGATGAACCCAAGTGAAAGAATATAAGAACGTAAGAATGGCCATATTGGGTCAGACCAAAGATCCATCTAGCCCAGTATCCTGTCTGCTGACAGTGGCCAATGCCAGATGCCCCAGAAGGAGTAACAGACAGATAATCACCTCCTATCATCCATTTCCAGCCTCTGAAAACATTCCTACCCATCCTAGCTAGTAAGTATTGGTGGACCTAACCTTCATTAATTTATCTAGTTCTTTTTTGAACGCCATTGAAGTTCTGATCTTCACAGAATCCTCTGGCAAGGAGTTCCACAGGTTGATTGTGTACCGCATGAAGCAAAACTTCCTTTTGTTTGTTTTAACCTGTAACCTAAAGATTCCTCAGTGACTGCCAATAGTGATGACTTTTAGGAATTGTCTGTTACGTGGTGGGGCCTGAAGAGAAGAGTGACATAGTGGTAGCATCTACAATCTCAAGGAAGTTCTTGTGGAGGACAGGAATCTGATGCCCCTTTACAAACTTCTGGTCAATAAGAGTGCTAAAGGCCTGGGCATGGGTCATGGCAGATTACTGGAACTGAAGAGGGAGATGCAGTGGAGTAGTATGTTTGTTAGGGATTGCTAAGATTCTGGCAGATAGGCAGCAACATGATTCACCCTTGGGAAGAATGGCCCACTCACCCATCCTTAATTCCCTGACTGGGTCTAGGCTCTAGCATTTCCTGACACTACAGGGACTAGATGTTGGCTGGGCACGGCATTCCACAATCCAGGTCCAATCCCAATGCTTGGTATCGATTCCGTCTCAAGGTGGCACCGTACTTGGTCGACTTGCACTGCTTCAGTGTCTGGTAGAGCAAAGGCACCATGGGAGATGGAAGAGTTCTGTCTGGCTGGGATCAGGTGGTGGGCTGCTTCTCTTAGGCTCACAGCATGAGCTGACCAGCAATCAAGACACAACAATCGATTTTAAGGCTTCCATTAAGCTTTGGATCTACTCATGGTTGTTCGTCTTTGATAGTCAATGAGTCCCAGCCTGAAGTGGGCCCACCCTCACTTCAGTGGGCATCTGCATCCGGACACTGAAATGGTATTGTATGTTTGGTGATGAATCTGGGACCCTGCTGGTGGGTGTGCAGAGCAACTCCTGTGGTATGTTTTCCATTAGGGTTCTCAAAGAAAGAAGAAACTTTATTAGGCAGGAGGGTATCCTGCGAGTTAAATCTAAGCTCCAGAATGTGTGTTATGATTTTCTTTTAGGATCTTTTCCTATATTTCTTTGTGTTCTGGTCTTGGGTAAATACATTTACATTTGCTTAATCTACAGGCAAATCTAAGTGTTGTGCGGTAAGCAGAGCTGTGCTCTGTGGTGTCATTGGTAAGCTGAGGGGTATGGTTCCTTTGGAAAGAGAGGACCTGGCAATTCTGGGAGCACCTAGTGGATTGGGGATGGTGTGGGCACTCAGGGCTGATGCTTGGAAGTTTCTGGGGTTGGTGTGTGCAAATAGAGAATGAGTCCTGAAGAGGCTGGGGAGGTAGCGTTTATGTTGACAGAGGCTGGTGGGGATGGGGAACTGACCTCTGGAAGGCCTAAATGCACTTCTCTCCTTTCCCCAAGGACAAAAAGTTACCTCACAACCCAGATCATTCCCACGGAGTGTCGCACCCCTCACAGGAAAAGTTAAACATTTCATTAACATTTCAAAAAAAGCCCAAACCAGAAATTTTTCATTTTAGTGGCTTGGGGTTGTCAGAGAACTTTTCTTTTTCCCCCCAGAAAAGCAGTCGCTTTTCCTGTTTAGTCAAAACCCAAATTTTCCTCCCAAAGAGGCAGTTTGGGCAGACAATTTTCGGTCAGCCCATGTGAATATATGAACTAGGGCTGATGTAAGAACTAGGAGTCACCAAATGAAGTTAATAGGCAGCAGGTTTACAACAAACAAAAGGAAGTTTTTCTTCACTCAGTGAACAGTCAACCTGTGGAACTCCTTGCCAGAGGATGTGGTGAAGGCTAGGACTTTATCAGGGTTCAAAAAAGAGCTAGATAGATTCATGGAGGTTAGGACCATCAATGGCTATTAGCCAGGATGGTGTCCCTAGCCTCTGTTTTTCTGGAGGTGGGTGACAGGGGAGGGATCATGTGAGGTTTACCTGTTGTGTTCACTCCCTTTGGGGCATCTAGTATTGGCCGCTGTCAGACACAAACAGGATACTGGGCTAGATGGGCCGTTGGTCTGACCCAGTATGGCCATTCTTATGCTCTGCAGTACTATAGTTTTTGCCCGCTTACTGTCCTCTTCTCTCCGCCCCCTACATACACAGCAAGCATCTTTACAATGAGTAGATGAACTGAGATTATAATCTAAGGAAGCATTTCTAAATAATAAATATGCTCACATTTGGGGATTCTTTTGGGGTCTGTAAAGCATTGTGGGTAAAACAGAAACTTGGTATTAGTTGGCTGTAATTAGCCCTAATAGCTGTAAGGCAGCAGTCTTCTGCTCCTGGAGGTCGGAGAGAGACAGAGACAAGGAAGGAATGGCTGGGCAATTAGCTGAGAGAATGTAACTATAAGTTTATTCATGCCTCAGCAAAATCTGTTCATCAGCAACATGCTCACTTCTTCCTGAGAACTCTTAGCTGTACTCCAGTGAGAAAATTAGTATTTGGCTTGTTGCACTCACCCTAGAAAATGCACAAAATACACGCAAAAAGAATTCCTTAAAGGGGACACTAAGATAAAAATAGTCTTTTTTTCATAAAGTTCATATTTCTGTCTATAGGCTCTATTCTTGTTCAAGAATTGGGCCCTGTGTTTAATAGGCTTTAAGGCAAGAAGAGACTGTTTTGATCACCGAATGTGACCTCCTGTATAACACACATTTGAAAACTTCACCCAGTGATTCCTGCTTGAGTCTCAGTAATTTATGTCTGATCGAGAGTGATTTTCTTTTCTTATTTTGGGGGGGGAGGGAGGAGATTCTCTCTTTTATGCTGTAGAAGGAAAAAACAATCTAATTTAGGTTTTTTACTAATTAGTCCGGTTTTTTAAAAAGTGGTTTGAGATTTTGGGTGCCTGACATGAAGCATGGTGGAAGGGCCTGAACCTCTCAGCACTTACTGAAAATCAGGCCCCTTTAAGGTCTCACTTCAGCATGCCCACCCAAAATCCCTACTCACTTTTGAAAACATAGGCTTGTATTTAGGAAATTTCATAGCATCTAAGGCCAGAAGGGTTCATTAGTTCATCTAGTCTGACCTGTGTAATGCAGGCCATTACAGTTCACCCATTTCACACTTTTGTGGAGCCCAATAACTTGTGAGATTAAAACATTTCAGTCCCCTGGAGATCAACCTTTAGGCTGCATCTAGACTGGCATGATTTTGCGGAAATACTTTTAACGGAAAAGTTTTTCCGTTAAAAGTATTTCCGCAAAAGTGCGTCTAGATTGGCACAGATGCTTTGGCGCAAAAAATGCTTTTGCGCAAAAGCATCTGTGGCCAATCTAGATGGGATTTTGCGCAAGAAAGCCCCGATCGCCATTTTAGCCATCGGGGCTTTTTTGCACAAAACAGTTCTTCCCTGTCTACCCTGGCCCTCTTGCGCAAGTATTCTTGCGCAAGAGGGCTTTTTCCCGAGCAGGAGCGTGAAAGTATTTGCACAAGAAGCACTGATTTTGTACATTACAAAGTCAGTGCTCTTGCGCAAATTCAAGCGGCCAGTGTAGACAGCTGGCAAGTTTTTGCGCAAAAGCTTTTACGCAAAATCTTGCCACTCTAGACGCACCCTTACAGTGGGGTGAGGAACCTTTTTAGGGTTGGGGCCACTGATCCACAGAAAAATCAGTTGGGGCCATACACAAGTGAGAAACACACACACACACACACACCCCACCCTCTGGCCTGTCCCTCAAAAGTGAGAAGGAGAAAAAAAACCCTTCACAGATATGTCTCCCAACTAAGAAGCAAGAAAAAACCCTGCTCCTCTCAAACTGCAGCCCTACCAGGAGGAGGGAGGAGCTGAGGCTCAGGGCTTATCCCCAGGACTGAAATAACTTTTCTGGGGGGCCAGAGCTAGTGGGTTTTGTGCACCCCCAGGGTCTGAAGTGGGGGCCAAAAATGTGGGGTTCAGTGTGTGGTGGGGAGCTGCCAGCCAGTAGTCTGGGGATAGCTCTGTGGGGTCTGGATGGGAGGTACGGTGCAGGAGCAAGCTGGGAGTTGGGGTCTGAAAGGGAGGAAGGGAGAGAGGGTGCCGGAGTGGGGGAGGAGGTGCGAGAGGGGAGGGAATGTGGGTGCCAATGGGGTGCAGCTCCAGGCAGGCACAAGTGTCTGTGCGACTCTCCATGCTGCCGGGAATCTCTCACTATATGTTCCACCTCCCCACTGCCACCATTAGCCACAATTCCTGGAGAATGGGAACGACAGAGCCTTGATCGGGCCTTGATCAGGCCTTTGTCCTGATCGGGCCCATGAGGCTCAGGGCTTCACCCTGCAATGGGGAGCTGACGCTGGCACTCCAGCCATAGCACCTGTCTGCCTGGCTCCTGTACCAGTGCCAGCTCACCAAGAGGGTGGGAAATCCCCAAGCCTCATGGGCAGTGTTCCCTGTAAGCTGAGCACTTGGGTGGCCACTCAGGAGCAATTCAGATGCCGCCCAGCCAATTAGCAGAGTGCCCTCAGAATCCACATCTGGCAGCATGTGTGGGGGTGCACATCTGCATGTTCCTTGGTGCACATAACAAAATTTATTCAGCACACGGATGGAAAAATTAGGGGGAACACTGCTGGTGGGGTGGATGGGGGCAAGCCATTGGCTGAATTTGGCCTGTGAGCCATAAAGTCCTTTTTCCAAATTGACCTGGGGGACGAGGGGTGCAATTCCTTCCTAACCCTAGATCTGTAGATCAATGTGACCCTAAACATGTGAGTCCGATGCACTAGCCAGGCATCTAAGAACGAGGTTTCGCTGTAGCTCTTCAGGGTGGGCAGCAGATAGTTCACCTTGTCTGGTGTCCCATCTCTACCTATAGCCAATCCTTGGTGCTTCAGAGGAAGGTGCAAAGAAAAGAAAACACACCCAATTCCAGAAAACAGAGGGGGAATTTCTTCCTGCACCTTGAAATGTAACATTGCATTTCACTCGTCTTAGATAATGAAGTGAACTGGTTAGTACCACTTTTCCCTCTGTCTTTCAGGTGTCCCTTTAAGTCTCATCTCTCCCTTATGCATTTCTGAGAGTTTCTCTTTCAACAACTTAATTAAATACGTTCTGGTGTAAACTGGAGTCACTCCACTGACTTCAATTGAGTTATGCCAGTTTACAGCAACTTACAGCTGCTGAGGACCTGTCCCACTGCTTCCACGCAAGGAAGTTCCTTCTGTTTCCTTTCATTAGCGCAACCCTGACATCCACAGGCACAGCTCCAACAGCGCTCCAGACAAGAGATGTAATGGAGGAGTAACTTCATTTAAAGTAGCGGAACAACTTGGAACCAAACACCAACACAGTCTCAGGGCTTGTCTGAGTGAATTAAAGTAGGTTCTCTGTCTTTAATTATCTTGATTATTCTGCCCTTGTGATGAAAAAGTGTTTGCTACTTTTATTAAAGTTCAATGGCTTTTACTACCCACATTATAAAAATTGTTCCAGTGAGATGAGAGGTCAAATTTCTAGAAGGAACATCAGCATGATAAAGGGATCTTCTCCTGAAATGTTCAGCAATATAGGATTAAAACAGAAAAAATATATGTTAAAGGCATGGCATGGGTAATGGAACAGACTTTCCAATGGGATAGAGGAGCAGAGCATTGACACAGAGAGAAGAAAGTTGAGAATTAATAACTGAATGTTTATTTACAATAAACAAAACTGCTCAACAATGGAGAGGAGGAGAATCATGAAAACTGAAAAAAATTTCCCCCTCTGCCCTTTTTGGACCAAATGCAATTTTCAACCAGTGCTAGCAATACATCAGCCATATAGTATAATAGTAGATTCATTCCCTACATCCTACCCTCTGGCAATACATCTATGAAATATTTCAAGGTTAAGTCATAAAACTGGTAGACACCTTTTCTCATTCTGCTAACATCAGAAAATTTATGATCTAACTTCAAAGAAAAAATACTGAAATAACAAGTTCGGGCAAGTGATTCTACTCGGACACTTGAGAAGGCTCAAGATGTCAAAACATTTGACATGAAAATTGTGTTCACATCTCATCATTTGAGAGGTTGCTTATGTCTCCCACATGTATCTAGGACAAAGTAGAATTTTTCAAGTAAAGTTCATCTGTTGGAGGGAGGGAGGAAGGCATAGCTATTGGTTGCAGGAGAGGCCCATTGGTGGATATTTTCATTATTTACATGGTGCCTTTAATCCTAAGAATGCTCTCAACCTTCTAAGGAAGTAGAACAAACAAACATTTAAAAAATTCTGGAGTGAAACAACAATACTCTTACAACACTGCAACATAGTGTCTGGCTGCAATTTTTGATTTTTTTGAGACAAACTTTTTGCAAAATTGTGTTTCTGTTGAAATATTATGATCTTTGTACGTGCACACATGTAATAAAAAATATTACAAACCAAAAATACCTGGTTTTAAAAACAGAAGACTTCATTTTGTTTTCAGTTTGTTTTCAGTTTTTCATTGACAAACCAAAAGTCAATCATTCAATCATTCAATCAATCAATCAATCAATCAATCAATCAATCCAGTAAAAATTTGGGGGAATGCTATAAAACTTACCATTTGCGAACCAGCTCTTATTTTAAGACCCCAGTCCTGCTCTGAGGGCAGTACCCACATGGAATAGGAGGGGTTAAGTAAGAAGATTGTCAGTGAAGCATTGAAGCAGAATTTTTTGTCATGCTCATGTAGCTGTCTTCATAGAAAAATGTTCAGCCCATGGGAGTACCAATACCACTTTCTGCACAACCTACGTGCCCAATGGAGATTTCTTGCCCAAATATTAACCCTGTCCTTCAGTGATGTGCCCTAATAGAATCACAGAACAAGTTAACATAAGAAGCTCAGCATTGCCCGTGTCTCGCTCCCCCCTCTCCCCTCCTCACCTCCGCAGTGCACAATTGTCTATCTTACTTTTTGGAGGGTTGGTCTTTATGGTAAAGCCTGGGGTACAGCAGACCTGGATTAATTTCCCCTCCATTCCAGGCTTCCTTATGTATCCTTGGGCAAGTCATCTAATCTGCATGTGGCTCCATTCCCCATCCTTTGTCTTTTTTTTTTAGAGTGCAAATTTTTCAGGGTGGGGACTCTCTCTTATAGTGGGTTTCAGGACAAACGGAGTCTCAATCTCCGTTGCAACCTCTAGAGCAGGGGCGGGCAATAATTTTTGCCTTGGGGCCACTTCAAAAATTTTTGAAGTAGCCCCGGGCCAGGGGTGAGGCTAAACAGGAAGGGGCGGCGCTACCCCATACCTAGACCACGATTGCCCTGGAAGAGTCTTGGCATGCTCCCCTGCCCACAGGCCAATCAGAGCCTGGGGGGTGAGGGAGTGTGGGAAGTCTCCTCTTGCCCTGTGAGGAGCACGTGGTACTTTGAAGTGCCGCGGGCTCCTTTCCGGGCCGGGGCAGGATGAAGGAAGCTTCATGCACCTCCCCTGCCCCGAGGTCCTGATCCGGCCCATGGAGGCCCTTTTGCCCACCCTGCTCAAGACTATAGCACACAATACATGAAAAGAATACATTGTGCGTTTCGACAAACCCAAGAAAGCCTCTTTATTGAGGCCACTGTGAAATGTCTCCCTCTTTAAAGGATTAATAGGGGATGTTTTTAGTTTTGTCCATTTAATTTATACCTCAGAGGCTGAAGCTGAAACCCAGGATACATTCAAGATAATTGCATAACATAAAAGTGCTCTCTCCCATACAACTGCCGGCTAAATGAGATGCCTCCGCTGCAGATATGCACAACTCTGCATGTGTGTGTACTTTTCAACATGTGTGAGGAAATTGCTGCTTACCAAGCACTTCTTTAATACAGGAAGGTTCGAAAAATAGCATCTATAATGAGACTTATCACTTTGGTGCCCCTGCTGCCTGCCTTGGGGATTAGCTCGGCTAGGCAGGACACCCTCTGCTGGGGGTGTTTTGCCACCATTATGTCTGCTCCAGGAGTATCATCACTCCAAGGACTGTGAAATCTTCTTCAGGACACAGCTTCTGGCTGTGCCACAATTTGTGCCCCCCCCCCCTTCCAGGAGCCACTGTCCAGCCTCTTCTTCAATGGCAAGTGGGCAGGGGAGGGGGACCTGGGCTCATTCACAGTCCAGGTTGCACCTCAGGGACCATATATGGCAGCCACATGTTGTGTCCCCTCCAGCCTCTCAGTCTATTTCCTGCAGCCTCTTCCTCACCGACCCCACACCTTCCCTGCCCTTATCTCAGGGTCTCAACATGACAGTATTAGCAGTCAGTCAGGAACATACTCTCATTCCCCTGATCCTATCCAGTACTGCTCTGTCTAAAGTTCCAGCATTTTTCCTCTGGCATAGCAGCCAGGTCTCCCTCCTTGAGCTCCAGGGAGCAATTGAAACTGCTCTGTCCTGCAGCCCTTCTCATATGGGCCAGCCAGTTCTTATTGGTTGCTCCTTGTAGACCCTCTGTAATAGGCTGCCTCCTTCCCAGTCTCCTGAGGGGTGAGTGTGGAAGAGATGCCCTATCTCAGCATCAATGGTACTACAGAAAGAAATTCACCAAAAATATCATCACCTAACTCATCATTCCAGTTTACTATAGAATCAGGTGAAACATTTAATCTGTCAGTCCCTACTCAGCTATTGTGAGGGTATTTAATTGCAGACAATTCACCCAGCTACATACTACAACAGAAAATAATGATGCCCAGATTCAACAAAGAATGTGTGCTTATGAGTAGTCCCATTGACTTCATTGAAACTACACATGGCCTTAGGTTAGTCAGAAACTACACATATGCCTTAGGTCAGTCAGGCATAAGGTTAGGAAGAGAGTCTCTGCATGGTTATTCCATAATTATCTACTGCAAGGTCTCTAAAACTCCTCCTCTATCCTATGACTTTGGGGGATTTTTGCCTTCCATTGCAGCATGGGGTATGAATCACTTTCCAGGGTCATCTGGGCACACCTCACTTAATCAATTACTATTGGGTGGCCTCCAGGATTCATGCACTTTGGCCTCTCCCAGGCTCTGCCTTTGGCACACAATAGTTCAGACTGCTGAAGTTTGTAACCCTACACTCTAATTATGGTTGTTGGGATTAGCATGCAATATGCATTGGGGTGGGTGCCCTGACTTTATATGACATTGTATATGGGTATGTCTAGACTACAAGCCTCTGTCGAAAGAGAGCGTCTAGACTACAACTCTGTCTTTAGAAAAAGTGAGCTGCTATTTTGAAAGAGAGCATCCAGACTGCGTGGGTGCTCTCTTTCAAAAAAGCCTTGTTTGCATTCAAGAATGCCTTTTTTTGAAAGAGCACTTTTGAAAAAAGGCATTTTTCCTCGTAAAATGAGGTTTACTGCAGCCAAAAAACCCACCACGTTCTTTTGATTTAATTTCAAAATAACGTGGCGGCAGTCTAGACACAGAGGAAGGTTTTTTTTCGAAAAAAGGCCACTTTTTTCGAAAAAACCCTCTGGTCTAGACACACCCTATGGGGCTGTCCCAGAGATTTGTGTATTTATAGTATTGACTAGATCTGGGAACTTCTCTTCACAATGCCTGGTGTGATGCCACCAATAATGGTCATTCTGGATGGCAAATGGTCCTAAATAGACGGTGCGTATCTGATGATTGATTCATCCTGTAGATGCCTAGAGGTTGGTCATGTCCTGTGATATATGTTAGGTCAGACTGAGTAATGTGATGACTCTATGACACTACAAAGCAGCTGATACTGGCCACTCTCTGATGAGATGGGACACTGGCCTAAGGTGCAACATTACTCACATCCGTGATAGTAGTGCCTATGTGTTCATTTGATTACCATCAGGTATTCTTCCTAGGTATCGCATATTTCATTTGCTTGCATTCACTGTGCGTGTTCAATGCATACTCTGGCTCAAACTATTCTCTCATTCACAGTCAGTGTCATTCCACTGAAGTTGGAGTACAAACAAGAGCAGAATTTGACCACCATCCACTCATACAAAGACAAATAACAGAACATAGGTGAGATGATTCATGATGTCTCTGTTTTTTTTTAATTACTACAAACTTGGTCTCCTTGAACATCAACCAAAATTTTAAAAATAGCTTCATTTACCTCATGTTGACTATAACTTACATTTTAACTTTGCATGTAGCCTTAGGTTTAGCTTTGCAGAGAACGCTGGGATGTTGGCAATCAAAAAAGACTTGGGGCAAATCATACTTTTTAAGCATCCTGGGGAGAATCTTAAGTAACAGGCAGACATGGGCTAATTACTTTAATGGTTTCCCGTTGCTTTGATAGATGAGACAGTGTCAAACACTATACCTCCTCCTCAGTAAGGTATCATCTCTCCTTGGCACTGTTTCTTTATAACCGCTTTGTTACTTCAGGGGAACTGCGTTCTCTAAAATGCCTTTCCCCGTGGCTTAAAGTAAAGATTTTTTAAATAAATAAATACAGTTTATGTTGGGCATCTACCACTTGGAGGTCTAATGATTATTGACTACCCTCCAGCAGACATCAGGGAGCCTAGCCTCAGGCCCTTCCAACTCGCCCCCAAACATGCCGAATGTTAACACATGTTTCTAGATTCTGGCTGGGCTTGGACACAAACAAGGCAGTCAGAATGGACCATTTAGTGTACAAGTCAAGATGACAGATCTCTGCTTAATACAAGGAAGATGAAAATCCCGTATCTTATTGAAAAAGGCAGAAGAGCCCCGGGTGTTTTCACTTTGTGATTCCGCAGCAAAAAGTGGGTTGTGTCAATATAAGTCTATGTCACCAGCTCATAGCTGCCACTCTGAATTGACCCTGCTAGCTGCAGACAGAAAGGCTGTCCATTTCCAAATTCTCCCGAATGTTCATCTTTGAGGGAGTGCGCAAGATGGAAAAAAAGCCAACAAGTTACTCTTAGAGAGAAGGGGAGGAAATGCCTTAATATTGTGAGACATTCCGTTGCTTGATTTGACTGAGACAATGATAAACATTGTCAACTGAGGAGAACACTTTGACAAGATAAGCTTTATTTTTTTGCAAGTCATGTTCCTGTAATTCATTGTAAATGTCCAGATCCGCCACAGATGGGGTAGAATGACATTAAATATTTTCACAATGCTCACCAGGGTTTAATTATTAAAAGTTGAAACATCTTTTAAACTCTGCATTCTTTTGTTCTGGATCTCCCCCAAAAAAGGAAACAAAAAGTGGAATAACTATTAGTTAGGATGATGTTTTCAAAGGCACAAAAAGATAAACAATTATGAGAGTAAAAGTACTATGTATTCTTTGTATAATTATATTGTAAGGTAATAGTGCTCATTGCTGAAGCTGTATCTCCATCTGTCTCCTAGGAATTCTTTACTGTGATCAGATATTTACAGGAAAGCAGGGGGGAAAGCATCAGAGAATCACTAATTATGGAAATTAGCAAAAAAGAAAGAGCAAGCACTTCAAATGGTAAAAATCAGGATAGCTCCATTGTCTTCAATAGAGCTATGTCCATTTACATCATCCTAAAGCGCTGTCCAAAAGCTGACCCAACAAATGACTTACAAACTCGGTGAGTCTGCTTCCAAGCCTACTTACAAAATTAATTAAGCTAAAACCAAATACAGGTCACTTTAATTCTGAATAAGAAGGGCCACATAAGGTTTAAACACACTTTTAATTCACACCTTTAATTAATGTAGGTTAATTTTCCTGAATGTCCTATTGTAGATGCAATGTTAGACAAAACTCTCAATATAACCCACACAAGCTGTCTCTTAATAAGGACCGAAGGGCAGATTTTCAATGGGAGCTAAGCACTAACCAGTTCAGGTACTTCTGAAAATCCCACTAGGCATTTAACTTTTAAAAACTGGTCTTAAGATCCTGATTCATCTCAGCTCTCCTTCTTTGTAATATGAAAAGGAGTATAGACTTCTATTAGCTTGCATCAAAGATTTTCAGACTTTAACGAGAGTTCTATCAGGCTATATATGAATGAGGCTCAAAAGTAATCTTACAAATGCTGGTTTTCTTGTCATTGTTTTCCAATGCTAAAATAAAGCATAAAGAATAAATAGAAGAAAGAATAAATAGAAATTAATGGAATATCTTCAGCTGGTCTTAATTAGGTAGTGATCGGCCAAACTCAAACGGACAGAATTTAACTTCATATCACATGTACATAAAAAAATTCAGATGTTTATCTAAAATTTCTCTGGCTATATGCATGTTATGGGAAGTCCCCATTTTCCTAAGTACTGTACAGACACTGATTGAGAAGCACCAGTGCCTCAAAGAGCGTTGTCTGTATAAATTAGACAGGCAAAGTGTGGGAGTGGAAACAGAGTCCTAGTGACTTGATGAAGGTCACAAAGCAAGTCTAGTGGCAGAACCAGATATAGACACCCATTTCAGTCCACTTGGTCAGTCCACTAGACGAAGCTGTCTCAGTCCATGATGCTTATAAGGTAGGCCCCAGGCATAAAATTAACTTTATTGAGTCAATAAAAAGCAAAGCAGGGGACAAGGGTTCAAGACATTTTTACAGATTTTTTTTACACTGTTTGCAAGGTATGTTGGTGCCTCATTATTTATTCATTCAATTCCGTTGCACCTCATTTATATTTATTAGATCAAAAAGGAGGAGATCTAGGTTTCTGAAAATGTTGCTGACAATTATTGGAGCACACAGAAGCAACATAAAGATGAAGGGGAAAAACATTACCCAAAAGAACAAATAAATAGCATGTATGCAAAGCTGTCTTTGGATTTTAAAATTCCCTCCTTATCCTTCACCTAAGCATTGCCAAGCAGCTATAGATCCAGGAACTCTTCAATCACCTGAAAATAAACAACAACAACAACAACAACAACAACAGAATCTTACAAAAAAGTGAAAACAGATACATTGATAAGGAGGAGTACAAAAGAATAGCACAAGCAGGTGGGGACAAAACCAGAAAGGCTAAGGAAAAAATATTTACAACTAGCAACAGACATAAAAGTTGGAGACAGTTCTTTAAATACCTTATGAGCAAAAGGAAGATGAAGGAAAGTGTAGCTCCTCTTCATAACAAGGGAGGAGAACTACTAGTGGATGCCAATAAGAAGGCTCAGGTGTTTAATGCTTATTTTGCTTCAGTCTTCACTAAAAATAAGTTAGTGTTGACAACATACTCAAGACAATTAATATTAGCAATAAGGGAGAAAGAACACCAGCCAAAAAAGGGAAGAGCAGGTTCAGGCCTATTTTGATATGTCAGAGGTGCTTAATTCAGCTGGAGCTGATGAAACTCATCCTGGAGGTACTGAAGGAATTAGCTGAAGGTATCTTGGCTCCATTATATTAGCATTAACTTTGAGAACTCATGGAAGAAGGGTCAGACCCACAGGATTGGAGAAGGGCAAACATACTAGCTATCTTTTAAAAGGGGAACAAAAGGGACCTAATGAATTATAGAAGAGGCAGAATAATTTCAACAGGTGGAAAGCTACTGGAACAAACTATTAAACACTTTGTAAGTACTTAGAGGATATGAGGGTTATAAGAAATATACCACATGGATTTGTCAAGAACAATCATGCCCAACCAACCTAAGTCTTTTCTGGCACAGGGTTATTGGTCTAGTGTCTGGGGAAAGGAAGAAGCAGTGGACATGACATATCTGGATTTCAGTAAGGCTTTTAATATAGTCTTACATGATATTCTCATATTAAACTAAGGAAATGTGGTCTAGATTAATTTATTGTAAGGTGGGGGAACAAGTATTTGGAAGATCATCATATATATACTAGCCCAGTGTCTGTGAGTCTGTAATGCTGATGTACATGGCCACGCCCCCTGGTCATGTGCGTCAGTGCCCCGCCCCCTTCTCCTCCCCCACAGCAGCCCGCTTCATTGGGGGGGGAGGGACCTGCTAGGAATGGAGCAGTGCTGGCTGGGAAGGGGGGGCCTGGAAACAGCTAACGGGGGGGCAGAACAATGGGGCTGGCTGGGAGAAATGGGGGGGCCAACGGGAAGCAAGAATGGTTATGGGAGGGGGGGTCGGGCAGAACGGGGCTGGCCACAGGATATCGGGGGGGAGCGGCTGGGAGGGGGCAGGGCTGGCTGGGAGTAAAGGGGGGCGGAAAGCATAGCTGGGGGGGATTGGGGGCCACGAGGGTGGACAGGAGGAAGGGGAGTGGGAAGCAGAGCTGGCGGGGGTGGAGAGAAAGGGAGAGTGAGAGGCAGGAGGGGGAGAAGAGAAAGAAAGAGACAGAGAGAGAAGCAGAAGGCGAGGGAGGCAGGAGGCGGAGAAGAGCTGAGACAGAGAGGGGGAGGCAGTAGGAGGAGAGAGAGAAAGAGAGACGGTGCAAGAGACCGGAGGCTCAGGACAGAAGACCAAGGTGGAGGAGAGACCTGAAAATCCCATCTTATGACAGGCTAGTTGGCTAGTATTGAAAGAGTAAGTTATCTAAAGAGGTCCTCCAAGAATCAGTCAGAAGTTTGATACTACTGGAAAAGTCTTCCAAGAGAAGCTAGGAATCCCCATCACTGGAGGATTTTAAGAAGAAGTTAGACAAACATTACCTCTCAGGGTAATGTAGGATTATATGGTCCTGCTTAAGTACAGGGACATGAAGCTGATTATTTCTCGATGTCACTTCCTGCTGTACTTGTCTATGATTCTATGATTCCATTTCATTCTATAATGTTTCAGGTAATGCAATAAATGCAGGATATTCAAAGCAAGTTAGCCTAGCCTGATTCGTTATACACAGATAATTCTAGGAAAAGTTTATGTGGTATCAGGTCCATAGAGCTTTATATGAGCATTTCCCTTCTTTTAGTATCTCTACATCATTTAAAGCAGTTGAATTACTTTTAAATTCCAGAAGAAAATGGGATTCATCAGCTTCAGTAAGTCCAGGTAACAGATTCTACCTTATGTTCCTTCTCATTCTTTGTGGAATTGTTGGCATGCCCTATTATGCAGATATCATTGTTTTCTTCCAACACCTGCACAAAGAACAAGGGATGTGTTGTTCTCACTGGCTGTGAGACATGTTTGATTACAATAAATTATTATCCATGTTTGTTTTTCAGTCAAGCCAAAGAACACTAGAATCTAAGAATATAAGAATGGCCGTATTGGATAAGACCAATGGTCCATCTGTCTCCGTATCCTGTATCTGACAGTAGCCAGTGACAGATTCTTCAGAGGGAATGAAGAATGATGAGCTGGACATTTTTAATGATCCTTTCCTTATTGTCCAGTCCATGCTTCTAGAAATTGATGGTTCTAGTGACACTTGAAACATGGGGTAGCATCCCGGCTCATCTTGGCTAATAGCCATTGATAGTTCTAGCCTTCGTGAACTTAGCTAGTTCTCTCTTAAAACCAGATATACTTTTGAACTTCACAATGTGTCATGACAACGAATTACAACAAAATGTGCATGTTTCTTCTTCCTTTGTTAATTGTTCATCATGATGCAGGGTACTGAATCTCTCCAGAAAGTGTTTATTATGGAGACAAGCTTAAGTTACACAAATGTCATCTGGATCTAGATTTTCAAACATCCCATTGCTTGGGGAGGATTTATAAGCTGGATTTTGGTTGCCCCTATTATAACAATACTGCCCATTTATGAAACTGAGATCCCCATCAGAGATTGATTTTCAAACAATCACCATAGATCAGTGGTGGTGGGTGAAGGGATATCATCCAGATCCATTTCTGCAGTTTTAAGGACTTTACTTTAAAGGAAACCACCTAATTAATTCCCAAATGGCCAGATCCTCAATTGGTGTAAATTATGGTGGCTCTACTGACTTCAAAAGGGCAACAGCAATTTACACCAGCTGAAGATCTCGTCCAAAAATGCATCTCTTTACTTTAAGGTATTGTGCCAGACACTTGTACCTACAAAAAAGGACAAGCGAGTGTTACTTTTAATATCCCTGACCTTCCTCATGATTTTCTCATATTTTGCTTGTGAGCTTGATCAATACTGATTGAAGTCAGTAGGAATTTTTTTCATTGACTTCAGTGGGCATTGCGTGAGACCCTGTGTCTTTTATTAATATAAGTATTTACAGTACACAGTCTAATAATCTGATTGATTGTATATAATAGCATCATCCAACATTGCTCTCTTTTAATTACACGTACACACAAATTCATTGTGTTAAAATGCCTATAGGGTGTTTCATGCTGAAGTATGTACTTATGCAATAAAAAAACCTACCACAAAGTGTGTGTAACAGTAAAACCTCAAATAGATCTGGCCCAGTGAAGTTGCACACTTATCCTGATGTTAAATAAACTTGTACAAAGGATTTGGCTGGTACATATATATTAGCAAACCTGAGAGGCAATTTGCATTGTATCTGTAAAAGTTAGAAGTGCCTTTTAATTAAACAAATACAATACAAATGCTATCTGAAGAAAAATCCAGCAATTTTCACCCAGACTGTGGCATGTATTGATAAACGTATGTTAGCATTTAACTATTCATTCTTTTGGAGAAAACTGGTTAACCCCTTAAGTGTTTTGCCCTGAAGGCAGACATTAAAAGTTAATTATAACCACATGGGACAAACCCCTGGAGGAGCATGACAGCATTAAACTGCTCTCAACCAAGCATGCAGGATGCCCTGCGCTCTGAATAAACACCATGTACAAAAAGGATGCTGTCTCCTTGAATGAGTTTTCAGAAGTTAAAAACATGCTACTTTTTGCATGCATGGTAAAAAGGCAGATTGCAAATGTTCCACTTGGAGTGTGTGTGTGGGGAGGGGAAAGCATCCAACTGAAGAAGAATTAGAGCAAATGAAAGCACTGAGTAATGTGATTAAGCAAAATGGCACAGGGAGAGAAAACCAACATGAGTATGGTTGTACTTAGCACTTCAAGGCTGCTGTGACAAATACATCAAAATACCTTTGCTCATTATCTTACATTAATCTTCCCCAGCTCAACATAATAGTAGTAAAGGGTGATTTGTTGGTTGGCAATATCTATCCTATTTCCAAATTCTGTAAGTTTTTCCAAAGGTTTTGCAACTGCTTCATGACTAAAATCCAGTCACTCCTAGGAGTTAAGAGTGACACCAAATATCATAGGGAGGGACCTATCATAGGGTATGTCGACACTACAAAGTTAATTCGAACTAACAGACGTTAGTTCGAATTAACTTTGATAGGTGCTACACTAGCGCTCCACTAGTTCGAACTTAATTCGAACTAGCGGAGCGCTTAGTTCGAAATAGGTAAACCTCATTCTACGAGGACTAAGCCTAGTTCAAACTTACTAGTTCGAATAAAGGGGTGTGTAGCCCCTTAATTCGAACTAGTGGGAGGCTAGCCCTCCCCAGCTTTCCTTGGTGGCCACTCTGGCCAACACCAGGGAAACTCTATTGCCCCCCTCCCGGCCCCGGACCGCTTAAAGGGGCACGGGCTGGCTACGATGCCCGTGCCAGGTGCAAACCTGCCAGCACCTAGCCAGCAGACCCTGCACCTGGCACGGATCGAGCCAGCCACCCGATGCCCCCCAGCCCTCCCCCTCTTCCCGGGACCAGGCTGGCGGCTCCCGGGAGCTTGCCCAGGACTGCAAGAGGCAGGCACCCGCCTGGTCCAGTGCAGACATTGTGGACCTCGTCCACGATCTCCGCACTAGGCACAGGAAAGCGGCCATCTAGGGCAGGAGAGCTGCCAGCCTGGCCACCCAGGAGCAGGTTTGCATGAAAATCAAGGTGGTCCACTGAGACCCCCGACCCTGAGCCCTGAGCTTAGAATGCCGTACTGGGTCAGACCAAAGGTCCTTGTAGTCCAGTAGCCTGTCTGCCGACAGCGGCCAACCCTAGGGACCCTGGAGGGGATGGACCAAAGACAGTGACTAAGCCATTTGTCTCGTGCCATCCCTCTCCAGCCTTCCACAAACTTCGGGCAGGGACACCACACCTACCCCCTGGATAATAGCACTCCATGGACCCAACCTCCATGAATTGATCTCACTTCCCTTTAAATTCTGTTCTAGTTCTAGCCTTCACAGCCTCCTGCAGCAAGGAGTTCCACAGGTTGACTATTTGCGTTGTGAAGAAGAACTTTCTGTTACTAGTTTGAAGCCTGCTACCCATTCCTTTCCTTTGATGTCCTCTAGTCCCTCTATTATGGGAACTAATGAAGAACTTTTCTGTATGCACCCTCTCCACCCCACTTATGCTTTTATAGACCTCTATCATATCCCCCCTCCATCTCCTCTTTTCTAAGCTGAAAAGTCCCAGTCTCTTTAGCCTCTCTTCATATGGGACCTGTTCCAAACCCCTCATCATTGTAGTTGCCCTCCCCTCTCCCACCCTCTCTCTTCCCCTCTCCCACCTCCTTTTCCCAGTCTCCCCGAGTTTTGTTCAATAAAGAGAGATTCTATTTTTTAACACAATTGTCCTTTATTTTGTACATCAGGAAGGGGGGCTAGGGAGGAGTAAGTGGAAGGAGGTGAGGGAGGAATGGGTTACGAGCCCCCGATGGGGAGGACTGGGCTGGCTCTGCGGGCTTCTGGGGGTGGAAGGTCTCCTGCAGCCCCCCAATTACCCCCTCTCCCCAGATGGCAGCCTGCGGCAAGTACAGCCGGGCTGATGGCCGAGTGGTGTGATGTACCCAGTGTGGGTAGTCCGGGCAATCCAAGCCAGGACTGCTTTGCAAGCGGGGCACCCCTGAGAACTGTCTGTCCGGGGTGGGGGTCGGGTCCCTCAGACCGGCTGCACTTGCCGCAGGCTGCCATCTGGGGAGAGGGGGCAATTGGGGGGCTGCAGGAGAGCTTCCACCCCCAGAAGCCCACAGAGCGATCCCAGTCCTCCCCATCGGGGGCTCGTACCCCATTCCTCCCTCACCTCCTTCCACTTACCTCTCCCTAGCCCCCCTTCCTGATGTACAAAATAAAGAAAATGTGTGGTCAAAAATAGAATCTCTCTTTATTGAACAAAACTCGGGGAGACTGGGAAAAGGAGGTGGGAGAGGGGAAGAGAGAGGGTGGGAGAGGGGAGGGCAACTAAAATGATCAGAGGTTTGGAACAGGTCCCATATGAAGAGAGGCTAAAGAGACTGGGACTTTTCAGTTTAGAAAAGAGGAGACTGAGGGGGGATAGGATAGAGGTCTATAAAAGCATAAGTGGGGTGGAGAGGGTGCATACAGAAAAGTTCTTCATTAGTTCCCATAATAGAAGGACTAGAGGACACCAAAGAAAAGGAATGGGTAGCAGGCTTCAAACTAGTAACAGAAAGTTCTTCTTCACAAAGCAAAGAGTCAACCTGTGGAACTCCTTGCTGCAGGAGGCTGTGAAGGCTAGAACTAGAACAGAATTTAAAGGGAAGTGAGATCAATTCATGGAGGTTGGGTCCATGGAGTGGTATTATCCAGGGGGTAGGAGTGGTGTCCCTGCCCAAAGTTTGTGGAAGGCTGGAGAGGGATGGCACGAGACAAATGGCTTGGCCACTGTATTCGGTCCATCCCCTCCAGGGTTCCTAGGGCTGGCCGCTGTCGGCAGACAGGCTACTGGGCTAGATGGACCTTTGTCTGACCCAGTACGGCCATTGTAAGCTCAGGACTCAGGGTCGGGGGTCTCAGTGGACCACCTTGATTTTCATGCACACCTGCTCCTTGGTGGCCAGGCTGGCAGCTCTCCTGCCCTAGACTGCCACTTTCCTGTGCCTAGTGCAGAGGTCGTGGACGAGGTCCACGATGTCTGCACTAGACCAGGTGGGTGCCCGCCTCTTGCGGTCCCGGGCAAACTCCCAGGAGCCGCCATCCTGGTCCTGGGAAGAGGGGAAGGGCTGCGGAGCATCAGGTGGGTGGCTCAAGCCGTGCCAGGTGCAGGGTTTGGGGTCCGGGGCCAGGAGGGGGGCAATAGAGTTTCCCTGGTGTTGGCCAGAGTGGCCACCAGGGAAAACTGGGGAGGGCTAGCCTCCCACTAGTTCGAATTAAGGGGCTACACACCCCTTAATTCGAACTAGTAAGTTCGAACTAGGCTTAGTCCTCGTAGAATGAGGTTTACCTAGTTCGAACTAAGCGCTCCGCTAGTTCGAATTAAGTTCGAACTAGCGGAGCGCTAGTGTAGCGCCTATCAAAGTTAATTCGAACTAACGTCCATTAGTCCGAATTAACTTTGTAGTGTAGACATACCCTAAATTACAAAGAAAAGCCAAAACATCTTTTAAGCAGTGCCAGATCTCAGATCCCATACCCAATCCTTAAAACAATAAAGCCTAATGAAACTACCTAAACTTTACCCTACTTACAGAAAATGAGGAATGGTGTCTTGGAGAGAGAGAGACATGCTTGTCCCTCTCTGTAGCTGCAGAGGATTCACCCAGAGAGACAAAAGGGAGAAAGGAAAAAAACCCAAATTCCTTTGTCCCAGTTTGAAAGTCCCACCTACATTCCTATTGGTCACTCCACCTGGCTAGGTGTAGTTAACCCCTTAATTCCCAGGCTGCTGGCTAACCCTCATAATCATGACAGAGGGCAATTAAAGGTAAATAACAGCACAAAGCACTGAGAGCCAAGAATGGTGGCGGTAAAACTTTATGGGATCATGGGAAAGTTGGCCACACCCATGATAAGTGGATAAATGGTGAACTAAAATGATGCTGGATGTTGTTGGACCACAGAATGCTGGATTAGAGAGGTTCAACCTGTATAAAATATTCCTGTTAAAAACAAATGAATATTTTTCCTTTTTGTTTCCTTTATTTTGATGTAGGTAGGATAGAGTGTGATTTTTGACTATCACGCCATACAAGGGAGTATGGCTCTGTGTGCCTCACTGTTCCTTTTGCATGGGCTGCTCAGACCTTGGGTCCAGGCATGTCGGAATAAGCACAGCTACCTGCTGGCTTATCCCTGCTACAGTGGCTGTGTCTAGACTACATGCCTCTGTCGTCAGAGGCATGTAGATTAGACACATAGGCAAAGGCAAATGAAGCCGCGATTTAAATGATCGCGACTTCATTTACATTTACATGGCTGCCGCGCTGAGCCGACAAACAGTTGATCAGCTGTTTGTCCACTCAGCGCGCTAGTCTGGATGCTCCCCTACCGACATCAAAGCCCTTTTTCGGCAGCCCCGTTATTCCTCGTGGGATGAGGTTTACCGGGGCTGCCGACAAAGGGCTTTGATGTCGGCAGGGGAGTGTCCAGACTAGCGCGCTGAGCGGACAAACAGCTGATCAGCTGTTTGTCGGCTCAGCGTGGCAGCCATGTAAATGTAAATGAAGCCGCGATCATTTAAATCACGGCTTCATTTGCCTTTGCCAAAACAACAAATCTACATGGCTCCGTCGACGGAGCCATGTAGTTTAGACATACCCAGTAAGTTGGCAAAGAAAGGGTGGGAAATGGGTGGAGCTTTCTCTCTGCTCTCTCACTTACTCTCACCCACTCAGACATGACCACCACTTACTTGCTGGCCAGAGTAGCAAAATGCCTCCTACGAATAAACAGAATAGGAATTATAATAGTGTCTGTTGAAGCGTTCCTGGCCTAACATAATTACCCACCATGCCTTTCTGGACTCTATGCCCCTATTGCTCACCTAGCACACAATAGTCACGGGAACCAATATTTTTTAAAAAGCACTAAGACATGTTCACCACTGTAATTTTGAGTTCTGTCTCATCCAAACATGATGCTCAGAAAATTGCCACTACCTGTTGTCACAAGACTGTGCAGTGGCATAAACATCATCCATAATGCATCTGAGAGATCGCTGAAACCCAGTGTCAAACGGCCCTGCAATGTATGAACATATGGCGTGGTGAGCCAACCAGCTACATGACAGCTTCACGCCCCAGGCTAGTTAGACTGGACATAGCGTAAGGAAATGTTCTGGAGGGAAGACCTCTGCATTGGCTGGGGAATTGACTAAATGGGCCTAATAAAAAAGACCTGTCTCTAATGTCTATGGGCTAGATTTAGCCCTGAGGCTCTGTCCTGAGTAAAGGCTTGCATTTAATTACTCTGATCTTAGAGAAGGTCTGAGAAGGGACTGTGACTCAGAGCTATCATTCCTCCACTCTTCTCTGTGGTGGGAGGAAGTAGTTACTGCAGCACTTGACAGGGTGAAGTTTACTTCTCTTTTTTTACCTGGCCAGCTGCTGTGCTCATTCTCCACGCAAGGGAGAGTTTATGGAGGGGGTGAAACTTTGCTCAGCATCCTTGACAGGCCCAGCAATGGGTTAGGAGTGACCTTACTCAAGGAAAAAGCACAATATAGCCCTGCAAATTTGGGGCAGAGTGTTAATCACTGTGAAGCATACCCTACCCGGAGAATAGACCAACCACAATCAATAGGACTGTGTGGAGAGTGAGGTAAGGCTGGCTGATTGTAGACCCAAGTGAGTAGTGATGGTCCTGGAATCCATAGCACTCCATCTCCTTGCTAGAAGTGCATCAATTGTACTGGACAAAATAGGAAGGATTTTTTTTTAATCACAATCCATTGTCTCTTCCTCTATTGCTAAACAGCTGCGTAATATTTGCAATGTCTTATGGAACTTCATGGTGCCCTAATTGCTCCAGGTGGCTGTTTTGTCACAAACCAATTCTACAAGCCAAACACATAGAGAGGAGTTGGAATTACAATTCATCCGCAAATTCATTTCTCACACTGATGGCCTCAATCAAGATAACGGATGGCTGGGACATTATCAACCTAACATTCAATGAAGGTGCCAACAGCTCTTTGCCTGGGTAAATTCTTGTGTTAGTACCCTTCCTATCTAATTGTTATCCTATGATCCTTATCTGCTTCTTTTAACTAGCCAATCTTTAGGTGCTTATAGATTACCAGCACTGCCTACTTGTTATCCCCTTTGATATTTTCATACCCTCTGCTCCTTGCTTCCCACCCCCTTCTTTTTTTTCCTTCCTCCTTTTTCCTTCTCCCCTATTTATTTTGGGTCTGCACATCCTAAACTCAAAACTCCAGTCATCTGAAGAAGTGGGCTGTGCCCACAAAAGCTCATGATACCATCTACATGTTTTCTTAGTCTATAAAGTGCAACCAGACCAATTTGTTGGTTTTTACTTCTATTTCTTGTACAGGTTGAATCTTTCTAGTGTGGCACTCTGATCTGGCAACATCATAGATTGGCATGATTTTAGTTAGCCAGATTTCCATTTATCATGCATTTGGCCAACTTTCTCATGGTCCCATGAAGTTTGTTTACAGCCACCAGTCCTGCTGCTCAGTGTTCTGTGCTGTTATTTAGCTCTAATTTACCTTTAAATGTTTCCTAAGAGCCCAGTAAGCAGTGGAAGTGCTGGTAATACTGCTAGACAATATCAACCTCCCCTGGTTCGGCAAATTCTCTGGTCAGGCACCCAGGGTGCTGGACTAGAGAGGTTCAGCCTGTAGTTAACAGAGGGCATTTTGAAGTAACTGCAGCACATACTCGCTTGTGGGAGATCTGAGCATTGTTACCCTCCTGAATAATCCCTGCTTTTTATAGTCAAGAGAAAGGTGAAAACGCTCCCTGCCAACATGCTTTGGAGAAAATTTTAGACTCCATTTGCCCTTTAATGATTTAAAATTAAGCTTGTTTAAATGCTACATTACATCTAAATAATTCTATAGGCTGCTAAATAACAAAAGAGGAGTCTTCATTTGAAGCACATAATAACGATGATAAACATGAAAATTGAGCAGATATCAAACAGGAGTTCAGTCACAACAAAATTCATTCTAAAGCCATTTTCTTTTTGGTCAACAAAATGTAGACTACTCAGAGAAAATTGGGAAATGGTCCTTAGAGCTGGATCTAACCCGTATGGAGCAAGGAAGGAAAAAGCTTAGGCCCTGATCTTGCAAACATTTACACACATGCTTTACTTTACAATCAGATGTATTAATATTATTATTATTAATAATACAACTTTAGTGTTATTTGTCTGATTTATTAGTTGAATAGAGAGAGTCAAATTTCTCATATTAAAAGATTTTAAATCCATCAATGTCGTAGTCTTCATTTTTTTTCACAAAAAATTATAAACACTAGAAAACATTTTGCTTTGACATTAAATTTGCCATAGTATCTTTTTTAACCAGAAATGTTATCTACATGTTTTCAGAATGTTTTCATTTACCAAAAACCACATTACTGACATTTATGTTTTTGGTAAATGAAAACTAACATAAATAAAAAAAAGCCTTACAAATCACAGATAAAAATAGTACAGGAATTACATCAATCGCAGAAAATAGGCCCACTTGAAGTCTACAAAATGGAAAAAAAGACAACATTTCCAAATTGCTTGTGAAATCTATTTGTTGTTTTTGGATCAAATGTTATTATAAGACAGGCCTTGCCATGAGACACATGTAGAAGCACAACCCTTAACCAGGCTACAACTTATTAAATCAAAACAACTACAACCACAGACTGTGACAGATATGGCCATTCCCTGCAATATCCAGAATATATAAGAACATAAGAACGGCCATACTGGGTCAGACCAAAGCTCCATCTAGCCCAGTACACTGTCTTCTGACAGTAGCCAGTGCCAGATGCCCCAGAGGGAGTGAATTGAACAGGAAATCATCAAGTGATCTCTCTCCTGTCATCTTTTTCCAGCCCCTGACAGAGGCTAAGGACACCAATACTACTCATTCTGGCTAATAAGTATTAATGGTTCTAACCTCTATGAATTTATCTTATTGTTTTTTTGAACCCTATTAAAGTCCTGGTCTTCACAACACCCTGTAGAAAGGAGTTCCACAGGTTGACAGGCTGGGTGAAGAAAAACTTCCTTTTGTTTGTTTTCAATCTGCTACCTATTAATTTCATTTGGTGAGACTTAGTTCTTATGGTAACAAGTAAATAACTTTTCCTTTTTCACTTTCTCTGTACCTGTCATGATTTTATAGACCTCTATCATATCCCCATAGTCTCCTCTTTTCTAAGCTAAAAAGTCCCAGTCTCTTTAAAAAATCTTAGGCCAGGTCTTCACTCTACGAAAGATTAACACTGCTGTGATTGATCTTCTGGATTTTGATATAGCTAGTCTAGTTAAGTCTCACTAAATTGAACTCAGAAGGCGCCCTCACCAGCTCTTGCCAGGAGTTAGGGAAGCTGACAGAAGCATTTACTTCCATTGTCCTCCCACTGTGGGGACTCCACTAAGCTACGCTTAAGGTAAACCGACTCGAGCTACCTATTCTATGTAGCTGGGACTCCAGCTACCCGTTCTATGTAGCTGGAGTTGTGTATCTTAAGTCAAGGTGTCGGGTCTAGTGTAGACCTGGCCTTGATGAATTAAGTTTAAGTATCTTAGTAGTTCATTGCATTAAAATGCAAATGTTTATATGTTACTGGGGGATTATATATATCTTCTTTAAGGAGGTGACATGACTAACGTAAACCCTGGGAAGTGTTCTAAGTCTCAACGAACTTTTTGAAACAAAGTGCTAGACAGACAAAGTTATGTGGGATTCCTAGGAACTACATTGGAGGAGATGAAAGTAACTTCTCCCCTCCAGATCCAACCTCTTTTGAAGTTTCCCCATTAACCCACTATCTGCTGATCTGCCAAATGAGGACAAGAAAAAAGATTGAACTGTATAAAAGTGTGATTCAGAGATACATGCAGGTATTAATTCTGAGCCAGAATGGTTATGAATTTATGACCACAGAAAAAATACATGGTAGGGTTGACCTGCAAGAGCTTTTGCTGAATTTGGGATGATCTGTAGTAATTTGATTACCATGTACTCTTTTTAGTGTTTTTATTATGTTTTTTCAGTAGTGTGCTTGCTTAGAAAGAGTCCCATCTACCACAGATTCTGAGTAGTTACTGTGTCATTTACACTGATTATAGCCTTTAAAAAGAAAAGAAAAGCAGATCTACATAGGCAATCCGACTTTTCTGGGGAAATCTATGGCAGCCAACTTTGCAGCCTAGAAATAATTGCTTAGGAGTGAGAGCAAGATGTGTATCTCTACCTAGGAGAGTTGATGATTAGGGAGTTGTCCCACAATCTTAATGTAAAATTCCAATTAATTTATATTTGCAGCAGAAGGGACTGGTATGGCCAAAAATACTACTATACTACACAAAATATCAACTCCAACTGGTCTAAATCAACACAGAGCTACTGAAGTTGCTGTGCCAATTTACACCAGCTGAGGATCTAGACCTTTCATGATGTCAGAAGATTAGTTTTAGCATGTATGATTCTGGTGCTCTCCTCAAGGAGCCCAGAATAATGAGTCACTGGGTTACCTCTCTGCTTACCAGCAAATTCCATGAGACTCCGCCATTATAAAACTTGCCTTTAGGGTAACATTCAGTGAACCTGAGTTCCCCAGAGATAGCTCCCTGTAATGTTCAGTCCCATTCACTGGATACTCACAGAAATTAAGTTTGCTGTCAAGAGACAATACATACACACCTCCCTTGTGGCTCCCCAAGGACATACTCATTAACGTAGTATGCAGCACTGAGATGGTGTATGGTAGACCTAAACATAAGTGAGATTTAAGTTCCCTGAGCAAGAGAAAAGGAGACAGAGAAGGCTACGAACAAAACACAAATGAAGCTATATTTTTTAGGGTCTAAAATATTACAATCTTGGTCTCAGGCAATTTCTCATCTACTGTCAATATCTTCAATCCATCTGGCTGAAGAATCCAACTTCCATGAATTGTAAGAGCATTTGTAACCACCTGCAGGCAGATTTGAAGCTGGGATCGCTGGAGCTTAGTGTAGAAATCTCTACAGCTTGAGCTATAAAGCCCTCTGGCTCTCAGCTTAGTCTGTAGAACTCACTCATATCTCTCAGTGTAAGTGATCTAAGTGCCACTATATGAAACAGTGAACCACACCCACTAGGCGTGTGGGTTACACATTGGCCTTTTTTGTTCCTAATGAATAACTAAGAGTCCTTCCCCTTTCTTCTTGTAGACTAGTTAAATTTTTGAGGAGAGTTCTTCTCACTTAGGGCACATCTAAACTTACAAGAAGATCGACGCTCCAGAGGTCAATCTTCTAGCATTCGATTTAGTGGGTCTAGTATAGACCCATAAATTAAACGCTGAGGGTAGCCCTCACTGGTATCCAGTACTCCTTTTCCCGCAAGTAGCAAGAGAAGCTGACGGGAGCATTTGCACCTGTCAGCCTCCTATTGTGTGAACGCAACCATGGAACTAGTGTAAACCAGGCCTTACAGTTTGTCTCTCCCTGTTGACTTCCCATCCTGCTGGTGATGCTTATATAAATAGGATTTCCACTGTTTTGTTTCTAAAATGCTTAATTTATATTTCAGAAATGGAGACATCTACTTCCCTCATATCTGGGAGAAAATATTTTCTTCTTTCGTTTCGTCATAGACTTTAAAGTGTAATTTAAGTAAGTATCCACAGTTCCATATTTAGTGTTAAAATAAATGTCACGATGACATCAATGTGTTACTGGCTTCCATAAAAGACCTTACTTGATTAATTTCGATAGTACAATTATATGGTGTATAATCAATTTATTCAACTACTTCTTTTTGAGGGTTTTAGACTTACTGTTATCCCCTTGGAGTCTCTGAACCCTGACTGTCACAGTAATGCTCAGCAATCTCAAATTTTGTTGTATTTATTTTGACATTGTTGGTGGAGAACAAATAAGCAGAATAAACCTGAATGCTGAGAACTGTAGCTCATTCCCATATATTTTAAAGGGTTGTGAAGGAAGAAGCTTAAGTTATTGGCTCAGAAATATCAAGAATTAACTCCTTCACTATTGATCATTTTACCTGAAACTGAGTAGGTGTGTTTAGAAGTATCTAATCCTTCCTAATATTCTATTCAGCTGAAAGTTTGTTCTATCTAGGAGTCATGGCTATAACTGATTATTTAATTATTTATTTTCCATGTAGCTCATTTACAACCAACTGTCCATAAAACTGAGAAAGAAAATGACATTACATCATTTTTTATTTCCAACAGCTAAAAATGAACGCCCACAATGCAGCTTGAGAGGTTTTCTGGATTGCCCCCCCCCTTTCCTTTCCTTGCCTTTCCTTTCCTTGCCTTTCCTTTCATTAATATTTAAGTACAAAACTGAATACCTAATGATAAAGATTATTCTCAACAGTTCACAATTTGCATGTCTAATTTTAAATTCACTGCAGTGCAAAATGGTGACAGTATCAGAGGGTGAATATTTGTTTTGTGGGACCTGATTTTTAGTGCACATTATCAAAAGTCAGAGAAGGTCACCGCTACTGACCACTGGGCTGGATCGTTGGATCTTCAGATGATGTAAATTCATGTAATAGAATCATAGACTCATAGAATACGAGAATTGGAAGGGATTTCGAGAGGTCATCAAGGTCCCCTGCCCTCACAGCAGGACCAAGCACCTTCTAGATGTCTAACCAACTTGTTCTTAAATATCTCCAGTGATGTCGATCCACTGAATAATAATGGAGTTACACCAGTTGAGGATCTGGCTCATTAAGCAGTACTTTTCTCCACAGCTTGTCCCGTACAAATCAATTTTCTTCCCTTTCTCCTCCTATGGGAGACAGTTTCTTCAATCCAATAATGCTTTGATATGGGTTGACATTATTTAAGTTTGGCCTCTGTCTAGAAATGAATGATTTATCCAGAGAGCCTGATGAAAAATATTTCAGCTAATTTTGAGTATACCAACCATACCTTTTTGAAAAACAAAAACCTTGTGATATTTATGTGATGGATAAGAGGAGTACTGGCCAGCACCCAGTGACTAAGGGGTTAAACTCAGGTAGGTAGCAAGGGTGTTGGCAGGGGGCCAGAAGAACCAATAAGGATACAGTGCTGAAATTTGAATTTTAGCTAGATATCTTTCCTGCTGTCTTTGGGTATGTCTACACTACCCCCCTAGTTCGAACTAGGGGGGGTAATGTAGTCATACGGAGTTGCAAATGAATCCCGGGATTTGAATTTTCCGGGCTTCATTTGCATAAAGCCGGCCGGCGCCATTTTTAAATGCCAGCTAGTTCGGACCCCGGCTAGTTCGAACTAGGGAGGTAGTGTAGACATACCCTTTGAAAGACACTTCAAAGTACAGGGCTGCAGGGAGCAGATACTGTAATAAGAATTACCATGCCTATAAGAAATATTGGACATGGGAGTGAACTGGGTCTTGAAGTACAGATCAGCACAATTAGTGAGTAGAGGGAAAAAGTGTGTTCAGTTGTGATCAGGGGGTATTTTTGTTGTTGTTTTGGTTGTTTGGTTAAAAACATAAGAACATAAGAATGGCCATACTGCTTTAGACCAAAGGTCCATCAGGCCCAGTGTCCTTCCTTCTGACAGTGGCCAATGCCAGATGCCCCAAAGAGAGGAAACACAACAGGTAATCCTCATGTGATCCCTCTCCTGTCATCCATTTCCAGACAAACAGAGGTTAGGGACATCATTCTTACCCATCCTGACTAAAAGCCATTGGTGGGCCTAACCTCCATGAATTGATCTAGCTCTTTTTTTAACTCTGGTAAAATCTTCACCACATCTTTGGCAAGAAGTTCCACAGGTTGACTGTGTACTGAGTGAAGAAAAAAATCCTTTTTTTTTGTTTTAAACCTGCTGCCTGTTCATTTCATTTGGTGACCCCTAGTTCTTATATTGTGGGAATAAGTAAATCACTTTTCCTTATTCATTTTTTCCACACTAAGCATGATTTTACAGACCTCTATCATATCCCCACTTAGTTTAAGTTGAAAAGTCCAAATCTTTTTAAGTGCTCTTCATATGGGACCTGTTTCAAACTCCTTTTTGTTGCCCTTTTCTGAATCTGCCAATATATCTTTTTGTGAGATGAAGCGACCACATTTGTACGCAGTATTCAGCATGCAGGTTAAACTTCTCTGTGTGAATCTATGCCTTCCCTCTCGCATTCACTGTCTAAGGCTACATCTAGATTGCAGTGCTTTTCCGGGATACCTCCTGGAAAAGCAATATGGTGTATAAAGAACGCCTCCGCTTTTTTGGAAAATTTTTCGAAAAAGCGGACACACTCTTTCGCCATCCCTGTAAACCTCATTTTACAAGGAAGAAGGGATGTGTTGAAAGAGGACTTTTTTTCTAAAATTTGGCCCTGTGTAGATGTGCCAAATTTCGGGAAAGCCTTTTTCGACAGTAAAGAGGAAAAATATATGCAATTTGCATATCACAAATTTCGTTTCTTTTTCTGACTTACCCTTGCAGTCTAGAGATAGCCTAAGAGCATACCTAAAGATGTTCTCTGTGTTTTAATTTGTTTTACTCAGTTGCTCTGTAACACCTAGAAACTAAGTAAGCTTTATTAAGTATATCTTTTTGTTTTGTTAATACAATCACCTTGTTTAAGGAGATGATTTGAGTCTTATGTCCTGGAAAGAAACAGGAGATCTGTCCGTAGGTATGTATGTATGCCTCAGACTAAGAGGTCAGTTACCAGAGACTGCAGTTGTTTTCTCTTTGTTTTCAAGCTTTCTTGTGGTAAAGGAGCATGGGGGTACTCCTCTGGAAGAAGTCCAACTTCTTTCTTCCTGGTTCAAGAAGAAAGGGTTTTTTTTCTTTTATTTCACTTGGTGGTGGTAGCTACCCCCCAAAAAAAGTCAATGAATCTGTGACTCTGGGTGTTTTTGTAAGCAGAAACCTATAGAGGCAAGGTATTTAAGATCTTTTCCCATCTTCTGCACTCGGAGTGTCAGAGTGGAGAACAGCCCTGACCACTTAATTACAGTTTCTCAGATGAGGGAGCTGTGACCTTATTGTAACATTTGGTCAAGGAAACAGTCCCTACTGAGGAAGCCTTTCAGGGCATGTCTACACAGCAGTGTTATTTCAGAATAAAAGAGTAAGATCATAAGAATGGCACAATCTGGTCCCAAATGAGTAACTGACCACCTCTGATACTTGCCCTCCTTACCAGTTGCACAGATTCATGCCTGAGGTTTTCCAAGACTTCTTACTTTGCATCAGATTCCTCCCTCTTTATTGTGACTAGCATTTTAGTCCACAAGCAGCTCTTCTGAAATCAGTTGACTGTTTCTGGTGATTACCTGAGATTCTCAGCTTTCTTTTAAAATAAAACATTCTTGTCCTTGTGTTGCAGAGAAAAATTTGCAATGTGAGCCCTACTAGCTATACCACCACAAGACAGAAAACACAAAAATTGTAATATTTAAAAATTATTTTTCCGTAGGGCTGACCCATGATTTTGTTAATGCTTGGCACTGGCAATACTGATGAACTGAAGAAGATGAAAACAAAAGTTTCTTTATATGCTTGTGATGGACCAAATTGTGAACCTGAAACTCTCCCTCAGCTCACGGAGAAGTGAATTAGTCAGCGGGACCGATGAGGCAAGCAGCTGCCCATGACAGCAAATAAAAGGTGTAAAATCTGGTCCTTCTGATTTCTTTTAAAGCTGATAAAGCAATCTGCTCAAAAACTAGCTCGTATTCAGTCACTTACAGGCCTCCTCAATGAGAGCTGCTTTCATATCATAGTGTAACGTTCAGGTCCCAGGTATCTCAGCTGCAGAGCTAGTCAATTAAACATGGTAGGATTTATTTTTAATAGTAACAAGAGTTTGGAGTTTTATTTTGCTTTCTCCCCAATTATTTTACTCAAAATTGGCTGAAACTCTTTGGATCGGTCTTTCAAAAAAACACACCAAAAAACCCCCCACCATTTACCTGCAGGCAGAGACCCAGGTTAGAAAATTTCAGCCTTTATAAGATGAAATCCTTATTAGACAGGTGGGCCTAGATCCTTCATGGCATTTGGATGCCTAACACCCAATGGGAATGAAGTGCCCAAATGTCTTTGAGGATTTGGGCCAAAATGCTTTCTTTTCGGGAAAAGATAAACTACATTGAAAGAGCTAGATTTTGTTCTCATTTATGTAGTAAATAGAACACAACTATATTGATTTTTGTGGAGCTATTCTGGATTTAGGCCCAGACCCTTGAAAGTATTTATGCACCCAACTCCCTTCGGTGCCTAGAAATCTTTTAGGACCCCGCCTTCGGGCTTGATCCAAATCCCATTAAAACCAGTGGGAGCCAGCCTTCCCACTGACTTCACTGCATTTCAGATTAGTGCCTCTCACCAGTGTTTCTCAGAGCAGACAAAGGCTGAAACAAAAAGACGTGCTCTTCAAACGTAAAGCAGGTGACCCAAAACCTATTGCCAAATGATATCGCTCGGTAATGTGGGTCCTGAGGGGAAACTGCCCACACAGAGACTGTGTGTGAAAATGTCAAATTGATTCACTGCTTGAGCAGGACTAAGCTTTCCATCCTGAGGGCCGATGCCACTTAAGAAGCAACTGATTAGGATTCTCACTCAATATACCTCTCTGCAAAGACAAAGCCAGTCTTCCCCTGTCAGTCCCGCTGCTATCTCCGTCCTCATATCCACTGTGAAATCTGGTAAGGATGGCGGTAGCTAAGGGTCAGAAGAGAGCAGACTATTAATATATTATAGTAAGTGATGATGTTGGGTAATTTCTCATCTGCCCTGAGGGTGTGCTAGTCTCAGAGGGGTCAGCTGCATTGTCTTTGCGATTCTTTGTCGATGCCACTCAGAGAGTTGATATGGCACAGTCCCATGAGGGGTGGCATTAGCATTCTCATGATACTTACATCTGGAGCATCGTCCTCTTGATGGCAGCTCGCCATCGAACAGTCATGCTACCTTGCAGGAACAACAAATCGAGCCTACATCCATGGCAGACAGAGGAATTGCTTGTGAGTAAATGGAGATAACTTCATACTGCAACAAACAGAGAGTTTTTTTGAGGTTCAGAAGATTGTTTTATTCAGGTGCTGTGGTTGAGTAAAATATTTCTCCTGCTTCACCATCCTGTGACCAGATGCTGGGTCCTGCAAAAAAGCTGAAAGTCTTGCTTGCTCAATGATACCCAGTTGCTACACCACACTTTTAACGTCAAACTTTTTACAAAGAAAGGTACCCTTGCCATAAAGCTGGAGAAACGGGGGAATAGAAAAATTAAACCATTTTCTCCAGTTCTGTGGAAAATCCTGAAATAGAGCCCAGATCTCATGACTCCCAAACCAGTATCATGGAACATATGAACGTTGTTCCTTCATTCTAAGGGAAATGAGAATAACCCTCAGTAGAAGGAGGAATCTAGGATAGATGAATCCTAAGCCAGGGCAGCAAAGCCTGGGGAGAAAATGAAGGCTAGAGTTTGAATTTAAGTTAAATGACATATAGAATATAGGCCACTACAAATAGGGCTCCTTAACCTTATCTAAATGTAAGCCAGGGATCTGAAGTACTGCTTGCAATGCAGCCAGCTGAAGTGGTTTAGCTCTGCAAGACAATTAATTGTTGATATGTAAATACAGCTCATGCTGGGATGGGGAAAGAATCCGGGGTGTGGTTATGTAAATCCAATTCAGCCAGGGCTGATGGAGGATCGGTTGTTAGAATGGAATGTGATGTATTATAACTAATTTGCGCTGTTGTGGGGTCACAAACCATGCTACCCCTAAATGTAGGAACTGTAAAATATGACACCAGTGCTTGCAGGAGAGATACCATCATTGTAAGTTGTCTCAGATAAACAAGCATCCCCCTTCCAGAGTTGAGTGTACTGAGTTTGGAGGAAAAAGTTTGAGCTGGCCTGCTTCATGCCTGCCGGGTGTGAGCTGTAAAACTGGTTCAACCTGTTTCTCCCTCTGCCCTGTTCTAAGGATAGACCTAAAGCAGATTCCATCAGGAGTCTTTTTGTTATTCCAATGGAAACTGGAATCTTTTGCCAGCCTAGGTGGTGGCTGCAGGCAGCCAGCAGAGCAGCTGGTGGGAACAACTGGTGGGTGGCCAGTAGGAGTGGCGTCAAGCAGAGCAAGCGGACTACCGGAGCAGCACAAAGGTGGCATGGCCTCAGGCTCAATGAGTGGCGTCATCAGGGTGATGTGTTAGGGTCTGCACTGACTGGACAGAGCTGTAAGTGGGGTGTTTGAAGCGGGGTTTTGAGAAAGTGAATGGAACTCTTACATTGTTGGACTAGTGAGCCTGAGAGGCAAAGGGCATTTCTCAATCCATTTGAGTGGGACGGTTACTTGTGGGAGGTTATGAACTCTGTTCATGGTATTTTCCCAAGCTAATGCCATGTAACCTCTCTCCCTCTTTCATTAAAAGTTTCTTTTCTACACTCAGACTCTGTGGCTGTGTCTACATTGGCCCCTATTCTGTAATAGGGATGCAAATGTAGCACTTGGGAATAGGCAAATCCGCGGGGGATTTAAATATCCCCCGCAGCATTTGCATTTTCATGGCTGCCGCTTTTTTCCGGCTTGTAGATAAGCCGGAGAAAAGCGCCAGTCTGGACGCGATCCTCCGGAAAATAAGCTCTTTTCCGGAGGATCTCTTATTCCTACTTTCAAGGATCTCTTATTCTTATTCAAGTAGGAATAAGAGATCCTCAGGAAAAGAGCTTATTTTCCAGAGGATCGCGTCCAGACTGGGGAGTGCCACTCTGGGGAGTGCTGGGAAAGATGGATGGGAGGAGTGGAGCAAGGGCAATATGAGGGCAGAGTAAGAGGGTGGGGAGAGGTGGGGCTGGTTCTTCTTTCCTTCCTTTGCCATGCGTTATGTTGCTAACCGTCCTATCACACAAACCCAAAGACCCTTGCCATGCCTCTTCCCCGAGGCCACACCCCTGTCCCACCCCTTCTCAGAGGCTCTGTCCCGTGCTCACTCCATCCCCCCTCCCTCTGTCACACACTCCTTTCCACCTCACTCACTTTCACCAGGCTGAGGCGGGGGACTAGGCTGCAGGAAAGGGGGTGGGGTGTGGGCTGCGGGAGAGTTTGGGTGCATGAGGGAGTGTGGGGTGCAATGTGGGAGGAAGTTTGTTGAAGGAGGGGGTGAGGCATTGAGCTCTGGGAGAAAGTTTGTATGCAGGGTGCAGGCTCTACGCTGGAGCAGATGGTTGAGGTGCAAGAGGGGCTGCCGACTCTGGGAGGGAGTTTGGGTGCTAGATATATGCTCTGGGATGTGTGGTATGTGGGGGGTCAGGCTCTGGGAAGGAGTTTGAGTGCAGGATACTGGCTCTGGACTGAGGCACTGGTTGGGGCACAAGAGGAGTCAGGGGATTGGCATTTACCTTGGGCAGCTCCCGAAAGCAACCAGCACACCCCTCTGGCAGCAGTTTCTAGGCATGGGGGACAAGATGCTCCATGCACTGATGCTCCACAGTCACTGCCCTCCCCGGCTCCCATTGGCTGAAACTCCTGGCCAATGGAAGCTGTTGAGTAAATACTCATGGTGGGGCAGCACACGGAGAGGCCCCCCTTAGCCTAGGGGCCACAAGGACATGCCAGCCATTTCTGGAAGCAGTGCACAGTGAGGGCGGGCAGGAAACCTGCCTCAAGCCTGGTTAGCGCAGTGTAACACAGTGAAGGATTAGACTTGGAAAATGCATCCAGCATCCAGATTAAGGGGATCTCCTTGGCTCCAGTAGAGCAGATCTGGGTTCTGAGCTTTCCCTGGAGTTGGGTCCTTATGTACGGTGAGTGAGTGAGAGAGCTGTCAGCAAAGTAAACAGACTGGAAAGAAAACTCACAAGAGAACGTACGTGGCACAAGGACTGTGCTATGTGCATAAATACTGAGTTTAAAAAAAGATGCCGTTCTCCCAATGCGTGCATTGCACAGTTCTCACTGGCTACCCTGACAGCTGATTGAGCTGTTTCAATATTGAAAATGCCATAATTTTCCTCCACTCCGTTCCCCCTCTTCCTTTTTGCCATTTATGTTGTTTTTCTTTCTAACCTGAAAATATTAACAAGGACTAGATTTTCTTTAATTTTTTTAAAAAGTGCTAAATAACCTCTTGTGTGCAGGATTTTTACTGCTTTAGGGCACAATCTGTTGCAGTACAGTTATAATAGTTGCTAAGGTACCTATTGTCATTATAGATGCCTCCACAACAAGGGTTGTCTTGCTTCTCTTCTGAGCACAGTGATTTATTGATAATACTAATCTTGTTTGCAAGTTATAGGGCTAGTAAGTCAAACGTGTTTATAGAGAGAGAATCTTTCTTCTCAACTTTTTGTTTCAATTGCTTGGATCATAATAACTATCATTGGTGCTTGACATTGGAGGAGATCTGAATGCTTTACAAGCCTAAATTAAGCCTCACACCTGCTCCCCCCAAAAGGCAATTATTTATACACGGCTATGTCTACACTGGCATGATTTTCCGAAAATGCTTTTAACGGAAAAGTTTTCCGTTAAAAGCATTTTCGGAAAAGCACATCTAGATTGGCAGGATGTGCTTTTCCGCAAAAGCACTTTTTGCGGAAAAGCGTCCGTGGCCAATCTAGACGCGGTTTTCCGCACAAAAGCCCCGATCACCATTTTTGCCATCGGGGCTTTTTTGCGGAAAACACTACTGTGCTGTTTACACTGGCCCTTTTGCGCAAAAGTCTTTCGGAAAAAGACTTTTGCCCAAACAGGAGCAGCATAGTATTTCCGGAAAATCACTGACAATCTTACATGAGATCGTCAGTGCTTTTGTGGAAATTCAAGCGGCCAGTGTAGACAGCTGGTAAGTTTTTCCGCAAAATCAGATGATTTTGTGGAAAAACTTGCCAATCTAGACACAGCCTACGTGTTTTATGATGTGGGGAAATGGAGGCACAGAGCAATGCCTAAATATGCAGCTACACTCAGCTCATAACAAGGCCCAATCTTTATTAATAATCACTTTTATTCGTAGTGCTGAAGGACCAATCAAGAAGAAGATCCAAAAGGTCAGAAAACAGAAGTTGGCGTCTCAAATATCATGAGGCTTTTTAAAAAATTTAGTATTTTTTTCCAAACTTTAGATTTCTTTTAAATTCCTTCCACCCATCCTTAGTGTGTATGTGTGTGTTAATAGACTTTGGAGAGTTGGCAATTTTGGCTCCCACTGTGGGAACTTTCTCTCTGATGTCCAGTGTTTCCCCAAATCCCCACATTTTAAATAATTAAATTCTGTCTTCCCCATCTGCCTATCCCCGTGTCCAGCAGTTAATTATGCATCCTCATTTGTTTCCCCTCCCAACTTCCACATCTGTTTTTCCTGCAGTTCCAAAAGGGCTTCACTCCCTCACTCAAGCAGGGACCCACGCCCACAACTGAGTCTAGTTCCCCTTTTCCCAGAAATGGAGAGTGGAGCAGGTTGACTCACATTTTACTCAAGCAGAGAGAGCAGAAGGGAATTATACTACTGGGAGCTTCCAGGGCTCTTACAGCTGGGTCCTGTGGAAATGGTATGGGAGGCCTCGTTTCCCTCACTCTCTTGCCTCCCTAAGGCCATGTCTACACTACAGACAAGATCGACAGTCAATCTTCTGGGGTTTTAATTAGCAGGTCTAGTGAAGTCATGCAAATCTGAGCTGAGAGGGTGCTCCCATCAACGCTGGTAGTCCGGCTCCTATGAGGAGTAAGGGTAGTTGAAGGGAGAGTGTGCTCCTGTCACCAAAAACTTCTGTAGGCTGCTGAGAAGATGGGGTAGAAGGTGAAGAGCACAACTGGCTTTCCTGCTTCTTCTCTGGGAAGGCTGGGACTAAATCAGGCAATTGGTGACCACATTGATTTGCTCTCCAGTTTCAGTGGGAAGAGTAGTGAGTCCTGAATAGCAAAACGGGGTATTGGGTGCTGAGCTCCCTGTTCTGTGAGTGTAACTCTTATTTGTTTTCCTCTGGTTTGGCCAGATTCTGCTACCCTTGCTTGTACTGATTAGGACTGTACTCCATGAGCAGTCTCATTAGCATAGGGGGAAAGGAAAATGGAAGGTACAGGTATGGGGGAAATATGGACACAGGTAGGATCTAGAGTCCCTGGTGAAGACAGGAAGTCTCTAAAATACAGCCTCTCCCTGACTTACGAATCGGTTACAGACCAAGCAATTGGTCCGTAACTCTGTTTGTTCATAAGTCGGACCCCACAGAGTTACACGCGACTGCGCTGTTCATAAGCGTGGATCGTGTTCGTAACTCGGGGTCCGCCATTTACGACAGCTTCAGTCGTAAATGTGAATGGTCATAAGTCGACCGTTTGCAACTCGGGGACCGGCTGTAGAGGAGAATGAGAGGGTGACACACAGGGAATTTGTAGGGAACAAAGGAGGGAAGACCCTGATATATGCAATTTTTTTCAGATTACAGCAACAGTGTGTGTGAGAACCTCTAACAGTAATGATACTCAGACCACTGGATTAGATGGTACAATTCTCTACTAACTCACAGGAGGTCAAATTCTACTACCTGAATTCTGTGAGGAATCCCATTGAAACTAATGGGGCTAAGATCCCAACCCAGAGAAATACTGAATTTTAAACTCATGACTAATCTTGTTGAACTTCACAGGACTGTTCACAAAAAAGTTACAGACCTTCGCTGGCTTTGGACCTAATTTGCTAGTATTTGAATATTGCCATTTGGAGATGGTTTAGCAATCTTGTCATTGGGCCTTATTGTTCTACTATCCCCAAGTATATGAATGGGGAGCTCTGATACAATATTTCCAATGGTTACTGATCAAATTGGTGCGAAACCACTTTCACAGACCAACCATAATGACACTAGTGAGCAATTCTTCATACAGATTGCCCTCTGGATGGCAAGTGGGAATATCTTTGTGAGTAATGCTTCACCAACGGGAGTCAGGGTCTTTTCTTTCTATTGCCTTCAGCTTTGTTTTCATCACAGCCCTCCTGGTGGAACTTCTGAGCTGGTTCTACTGTGAAGTCACACAGAGAGATACAAAAGTAAGCTCCACTCCATGCTTTTTTCAAGATGAATTGACATTCTGGCTGGATAAAAGCAATTATTCTGAAACTTCCCCATTTCCGCCCCAGTGCATCATAGACCTGAGATAGTGGAAATGCTTCCTTTCCGCTATTAAATAACCTGCAATTTGGGCCCATAAATCCTGTATTTTACTTATGCGTTGGGCTCATTACTACAGAATAGTCTCATCACTTATTTTCTATTCTGATAAGATTTTATCCAAAACTTTTAACAAAAATGAACAACCTACTTTGTTTCACTAGTACATTCCTAAATATTACTATTGCTCATATTATAACAATGCCAGATGTCCACAGGAAGCAGAAACTTTCCACAGAAAATTCCATTTAGTCACGAAAGAACAATTTTTCATCGAAAACAGTGCTGACAGAAAAATTCTGATCAAGTCTCCTGCACACCCAGAGTGAGAGACAGCCCCTGCCCTTCAGAGCTCATCATCTGAATAACCAAGACAAAGAAGGAAGTGTTACTGTCTCCAATTTACAAGTAAGGGGCAAGATGCTAAGGACCAGACTTTGATAAATAACGTACCACACTGGGGTGCTGAAAATCTTCCCTGACATTTCACAAAAGGAGCTGCTGAATCCTGAGCATTTAAATATATATATATAGCCCTTTATTTGCTATCTAAGTGGGAATAGATCTCTTTGGTAATCTGGCTTCAATTGTGCATGCTGCTAAGCAGAAGGAAAAAACTGGCCCTAATTGATTCTCCTGAGCTCACACGGGAAGTCTCTGGCATGACCAACAACTGAATCTAGACTGCCCAAATTCCATTTATGTGTCTTAACCACATGACCATCGTCTCCCCCTGTTCCTTGTTTGCAAAGCCTGTATCTGACTTCTTTCATACTAAACCAGGTCCTACCTCTTATAAGTAAGATCCATGGGAAGGGCTATGATAGGACAAAGAATAACGAGGAGTCCTGTGGGATCTTAATGACTAAGGGTACGTCTACACAGTAGGGCTAAAGTCGAATTAAGCTATGCAACTTCAGCTACATCGATTGCATAGCTTAAGTCAAAATAGCTTAATTCGGTTTTTGGCGCTGTCTATACAGCAGGAAGTCAAAACATTCTTCCTTTGAATTCCCCTACTCCTCATGAAACGAGGGTTATCAGCAGTCAGAGTAAGAAGTTCTCCAGCTCAACATTATTCTGAAATAGAGGCTTGTAGTGTAGACATGCCCTATGTTATTTTGGAATGTTAGTTATTCCAAAATAAAGCTGCTGTGTAGACATACCCTAACTGATTTATTTGGGCATTAGCTTTTGTGGGTAAAAACCACTTCATCTGAAGTGGTTTTTACAGATACAGACTAACACAGCTACTCCTCTGAGGAAAAAGAATTTTCTGGGGGTTTGTCGGGTGGGTTTTTTTTAGTCTTAGTAAAGAAGTCCACTCCTCTCACTACCACTGAGGCAATATTCAGAATTTCCCACATCGTGTTTTTGCAAATTGATCTAACGTAGCTGACCAATACCAATCAAACATTCATGACAGCACTCCCCTTCTCCCTTCTGCTGTGAACATCAGCAAGTGAGAGGAGAAGCAATTTTTCAGCCTCCTCAGTGATCTTATAAATTATCTGGAGATAAATAACCTAGAAAGCAGAGCTAAATCTTCCAGCCTTAGGTAACAATTACACCGTATGAACTTTGAGAAACCTCTTGCCAGCACTTGAAATTAGGTGCTTCATACACAAATGACTAGTGAAGACCTGGTGACAGCAACGTTTGGAAGAAACCTTCACCCCCTGCTCTGGTGTAATGATTTGTTGGAGAATGGCATTCCTCTTGGTTTCCAAACTGGGGGAAAGGTTGCAGCTGGCTTCGCTGAAAGTGCATAATATCCAGGGCCCCTCCCTCCAAAAGAAGACAAGGGAATGCTCGGGTGAACTATTCAAATGTAGGCATTTAATGTTAGGTGCTTTATTTAATCACCTAAATAAAAGCAGTGTGATTTTTTTTGTAAAGCTCTCACTGAAGTCAGTTTGAGTTACAGTTTCTCAGTGCCCCTCAAAAGTGCAAGACTGTGTCTTACTGCATGTTTTCAGGTGTTAGGTTTAGCCTAGTTTAAAATGAAACAATGTTTAAAAATAAAGCATTTCCTTTAGAATACCTCACTAGTAGAATCCTCCCACCCAACACCACTTTACCCCTCACTCCTGAATACTTACTGGCTACGTCTACACTCGCATGTTCTCACACAAAAACTTTTGCGGAAGAGTTCTTGTGCAAAAACTCTTCCAGAAGAGAGCATCTACGCTGGCATATGCTTTTGTGCAACAGATGTGCTTGCAAGCGTAGATGCCATGCAAGCGTAGATGCTCTCTTGTGCAAGAAAGCTCTGATGGCCATTTTAACCATAGGGCTTTCTTGCGTAAGAAATTCATATTGCCCGTCTACACTGGCCTCTTATGCAAGAACAGTTGCGCAAAAGGGCTTATTCCTGAGCGGGAGCATCAGAGTTCTATTGCAAGAAGCCCTGATTTCATATATGAGAACGTCAGTTTTCTTGTGCAAGAACACGCGGCCAGTGTAGACAGGCAGCAAGCTTTTGCACAAGATCGCGCCAGTGTAGACACAGCCACTCTTTTCCTTTACTTTATTTCATACCATTGTCATTAGCTGCTATGCCCTCCTAAATAGTTTGACCCTTGTTGTTTACAACTTTCAAATACTTGGAAATTGACCAGTCCTTTTCATCTTTCCTCATTAATCAATCCTTTCCTCATACGATTTTGCAGGTATATAGCTCTGCTATCCATAGAGATCAAAGCACTTCAGAAAAATGGGCAAGTATGATTTCTACTTTTCATGGGGTGGGCGGGGAACCATAGCACAGAGACACTTAAAGTTGCATCACAAACCAATGGCAGAGTGGAACAGAACAGAGGTCTCTTGAATCTCAGTTTAGTGTCCTTTCCATTAATCGGAATCTAGAATTTTATTGTCCTTTTCCAAGGATATGTCTTCATGACAGAGTCCAGGTAATCTGAACTCATGTTAGTCTCTCCCAGTAGTGAGCAGCCATATTGCTTAGCCACACCTGAGTTACTGGGTCTCCCTGGCTATGTCTACACTCGCATCTTCTTGCGCAAGTATGGCGGTTCTTGCGCAATAATCCACAGAGCATCCACACTGCCCGCCCGCTCTTGCACAAGGAAATTTACAGCGTGGTAAGAGAGGGCTTCTTGTGCAAGAGCTACACTCTTTTTTAACAGGTGTAAGCCCTCTTGTGCAGGAGCTCTTGCGCAAGAGGGCAGTGTGGACGCTCAGCAGGGATTTCTTGCGCAAGAAAGCCCTATGGCTAAAATGGCCATCAGAGCTTTCATGCACAAGAGAGCATCCACACTGCCATGGGTGCTCTTGCGCAAAAGCACAACTCGCACATGGCAGTGTGGATGTTTTCTTGTGCAAGAGTTCTTGCACTAGAACCCTTGCACAAGATGTTCTTGTGCAAGAAGCCACCAGTGGAAACATAGCCCATGAGTGCTGTTCTCACTGTGGGTTACTAGGACTTTTCGAGGCAGATCCCATGGCCCTTTGTGCTGCAGTGAGCTGAGATACTCTGCAATTCTTTCCCAGTGAATTATGGGAGAACTCATGTGTCCTCTTGGGCAGAAGGAAAGAATTGTGGGAAGGTATTGGAGGACTAGCAGCACCTGAGTGATTTAGCCTGTCTCCTCACTGCAAAGTAGGCTGAGTATCAGCCTTACTGAAAGTAAGATCCAGCTTTTACCCCTCCCCACCCCTGCCAGCTAGCCTGGGTTTACACTGCTTAATTTTGGTGAGAGGTTTTTGAATGTGGACATTAAGGGCAATACTCAGGTGCAGTCCTAAGATAACACTGAAGTGAAGATGTACCCTCACAATCTGACCAGTGAACTTCATGGGAACTTCAATATATGTGTTGATCAGGCTCTAAATTCCAATTAAGTTACAAACATCTCTCTGATTCAGAGGCCGGAATTCAGTCTAAAATCCTAGGTGTATTCTCATCATTACTTAGTGGAGAAATAATCTTCTGCCTGACTCTCTGATGTATTGCCTCTGCGTATGCCTTGCCAAATCATTTTGGCTATTTTCCTGCTAAAGCACTCTGCAGAAATGTACCTAATTTGCTATCATCAGCCTCTGTTTCTTTGGGCACTATTTTTCTAAGTATTTGCCCCTCAGTGACTATCTGTGTTTCTGATGATTTCCTCTGGATGAAGCTATGGGTATCTTGTGCCTTGTTTCTTAAGTTACATCTCCTCTGGTAACAATAGCAAATTGTTTTGGATTTCTCACTGTGAATTATTCATTAGATTCAATTTAGTGTGATTATTAATTCTAGCATCAGTGGTATGTCAATAAGCATCTCCTTGCTAAATATAAGGTCCTGAACATGCTTCCCTCAAATTAATGACCTGTCATAGAAATCTTGGTCTAACAGTCCTCAGACAGGAATAAAGCATTTTAATTACTATTAATTTAATAAAGCAATGATTGAACTAATGGTGAAAAGCTGTCAATGCTTCACCATCAATTAATAGGGAAATGAATTAGCAATGCGTATGGGGTGACACATGAGCAATCAAAACATTGCTCTCAATGGGGGTAGTTGTGAGCATGCAATTTTCTGGAGTTGAATCTGAATATTTCCCTTGTTGCCAGATATTGCTTATGGCAAGAAGAAGTCTCCGCTTTCCCTATCAACCATACTGATGTGGGATGGCTAACTTGTGTTTCTATCAGAACCCACTACTGAGTGTGTTACCAATCCCTCTCTGTGACAGTCCACATCATATATGAGTTTTTACGGACCCTAAATAGACAATTATGGCTTTTTAGCTCAAGCTGCAGCAGTTCATGCTTTTCAGTTTGGAGGACCTCAGTTTAGTCCCAGGTGTGCTGGCCAAGAGGGCAGCTGTAGTACTGTAACTTAACTTTTTTATAAGGATGGGTTGTTGACTTATCATCCAACCCAGAGGACCAGTGACCTACTTTGCATTTGGTCCCTACCTTTTGACTTGTCCCCACGAGCAGCTAAAACTCCCACTCGTGTAGGTCTCAGGAGCTGTGGAAGTCACAAACCTTCCTGCCGTGTCAAACTGCAGTCCACAGAGAAGAGGTTCTCTATATGGGAGTCTGTAGTTTAATAGGGAGCGATTTTCAATGGAATCATCCACCTATCTGACCACTGAATGTCTCCCCCATGGTTATTAATTTATATAGCGTGACAAATGTGCATGATACGGTTACAGTACAAAGATCTATTTCTTACCCTGAAGAGGTACGTTGTCAGTGGTAATTGCAATTAGAGTTGCAATTAGAAGTCATCACTTACATGAGAGGCCCAGTGTTCTAAGAGCACAAATGCACAGGAAGAGACAGGCCCTTGAAGAACTTACAATATACATTGATGAGAAAGAAAGGGAGACAGATGTGCAGTGTAGCGAAGAGACTAGCTGAAAGTCACAGCCACCAGGTCAGCCGCAGAGCCCAAGGCTATGACATGTTGTTGGACACCTATGTGGGCTGAGGCTAAAAATGAGGGGTTCAGAGTGTGAGGGGGAGCTGTGGGTTGAGGCAGGGAGTTTGGTGCAGGAAAGGGCAAGGGCTCCATCTGGGGGTGCTGGCTCTAGGGTGGGGCTGGGTTGAGGGGCTTGGGTGCAGAAGGTGGACCCAGGCTGAGGACAAGGGATTTGTAGTACAAGAAGGAGCTCAGGGCACGAGGTTGGGGTGTGGGGTCTGGGCAGGAGTTAAGGTGTGGGAGGGGCTCAGTGCTGGGGAAGACAATTGGGGTGCAGGGCACTTACCTGGGCCAGTTCCCCTTTAGTGTTGCAGGCCCCAAAAAGGGGGCAGGTGGCCCTGTGTGCTGCCCTGTACTCATATGAAGGCACCGCCCCCCGCAGCTCCCATTGGCTATGATTCCCAGCCAATGGGAGCTATGAAGGCAAACCCTGCAGGTGAGGGAAGTGTGTGGACTGAGGTTTCCAGCACTTGAAGCTCCAGCCTAGTAGGAGGGAGGGATTGCAGCGTTCTGAGCTTCCCTCCTGCCCTGGCTAGGTAGGGCTGGAAGGAACACACAGGCTTTAGTGGCTACAGCCCAGGTTTTGGGCTAAGAGTGGCCTTCCAAAATGGTGTCGCTTTTGACAGCCAGGAGACCTTTCTTTTAGGCCCCAGTTAGCTCTGGGCCCTGGGCTGCAGTCCCTAAAGCCCCTTTTTTGATCCAGCCTTGCTCCAGATATGTAATCCAATGGGACCCACTAGCACCAACCAAGTATTTATATGGAGTACAACTGATTTGACTGGAATTCTGCAAAAGCGTATGCATCTGCACTAGGAGATCAGAGTGTAGGAGCAGGACATAAATAATGAAGACACAGAAGACTAGAGTGGTGATGGATGAAGAAGAGGAGATTTTGATTATGCAATAAATTTGGAGCTTTGTGCACAGGCCGTAAGCCTATCAAATCTATAGTACAGGCAACATGTCAAAGTCAAGGTTACTAATTTTTGTATTTCTGATCTTTTTCTGATTTTTCACTATGTCATCTTAAATTAACCTACTTTGGTGTGTGCTTGTAATGTTATAAATTACATACATAAATACAGCTGAACTGTTGCAGTTGTCACATCCTCATTAGACAGCTTACCCTTTGAAGAAATGCTTCATTGCTTGGTTACTCTGATTTTGTGAGTTTGATTGCTATAATAACATCAAAACACAGTACAGCTTTTAAATATATTCACTTCAGCCTTTGTTCTTAAAAGAGACGCGTTATTTATTTGTGTCCTCTGAAGAAGCTGCTCACCCAAGCCGTGAGTCAGATGTCAGGACTGCAGTAAAGTGATAAAGAATGTCTGCTCAAAAATGGTTTCCAGAAAAGCCAGGACTAAGTCACATTGTTATTGCCTACTTCCGAAGAGTGGGGTGCTTTCTTGTGGTACAGGATGTACCTCTCTACTCTGGCACTCTCTGGTCAGGAAAAAAACATGATTTTAGCATGATTTTAGTTAGCTGGATGTCCATTTACCAGGGGGGTAGCCAACATTCCGGTGGTCCCATAAAGTTTGTTTACAGCCACCAGTCCTGGCTCTCCATGTTCTGTGCTGTTATTTAGCTCTAATTTACCCCTAAATGTCTTCTAAGGGTGTGTCTAGACTACAGGGTTTTGTCGACGAAAGTGGACTTTTGTCGACAAAACTATACCTGCGTCCACACTACCGCTGAGTTCTGTCGACATAACGTCGACAGAACTCAGCAGTTTTGTCAACGCTGGTAAACCTCATTTTACGAGGCATGACGCCTTCTGTCGACAGAATTTCTGTCGACAGAAGGTGTTATTGCATGTAAACTGTCCTTTGCGTCTACACTACCATGTCGACAAAGCAGCTTGCTTTGTCGACAGAACTCAATGTAGTCTAGAGGCTCTTTGTCGACAGAAGTTTTGTCGACAGTATCTGTCGACAAAACTTCTGTCGACAGAAGCCTGTAGTAAGAGTCCAGTAAGCAGTGGAAGTGTTGGTAATGCTGTCAGATTATATTGGCCTCCCATGGTTCAGCAAATTCTCTGATTCAGCACCGGTCAGGTCCCGAAGGTGCCGGACTAGAAAGGTTCAAGCATGCCATCTCCTTGACACCACCAGCCTTTCAGCCAAGGACACACACTTCTGTAAGCTATGCCAGCCCTTATTGCATCTTGCAGGTTTAGTCCCCTTACTAAAGGAGCTTCTGACTTCTACTGGAAGAATCTTTGTGCTGCAATCTAGCTCTAGAGACTGTAACTCCGATGAGCCCTTGCGGGCAAAGAGGGGAATGATGGCTCTTCCAAGCATGGAGAGAGAGAGTTAGGCTAGGCTCCATTTAGGAGAGAGGAGCCAGTCTGCTGGTGGGGAGCCTTTTCCAGGCCAGGAACTGTTGTGTTGCAGCTAGAGCCTGTTATTGAGAGCCTGCTGGGGCTTCAATCTAGCAGGCTGCTTTAGGGGCTGCTGGGGATTGTTCCTGGAGGGGAGAGATCCTGGCTGTGCCTGTGGCTGGGAAGAGCCTACATAACCCTGCACAGGATGAAACTGTAAGTAACTGGGCTGTTTGGAAAAGTGCTGCCTGGGATGGAGCACAGAAGACAAACTGACTCTGGGTCCAGTGACAGTCATAGTGATCTGCCCAGGGAACCAGAGCTGTTGGCAGTTGGTGGGGCTTGCTCCACTGGCAGAGGGATTTTGCAGCTGGCTGTCTGCCTGGACTGACTCCCACAAAACTTGCACGGTGCTGTCTCTGCTTCAGATGCAGATCTTCAAGTGCGCCCACCCAAGCAAGTGTCTGGGACTCTGAATCCAGAGGAGTGCACATTCTGGGGGTGGGATAAATGGCAGCTGTGTAAATGCAGATAGATACATTTATTTTCTTTCTATATACTTTAATTGATTTTATTCACTTTTAATCTGTTCAGCCCTGTTGCTTTAAGTTGTTAAGTAAAGGTGTGTTAATTCTAATTTAATCAATGAGATGTCTATTATTTAGAATTGTTATCTTGGAGTTAGATCCAGGTTATTGCTGGAATAATTTTATTCCTGGAGGCTCCCAAGGCACACCATTAAGTGTGTACAGGGCCAGCCAGGTGGAGGCACCACCATTGTATATTCTTTAGGAGTAAGGGATTGCAGCAAGGGCGTGGATAGGGAATCCCCAACAAAACAACATCACCACTGGGGTACTCAGGATCTCCTTTTATGTTAAAAACATCAGGCACCCAGGCACACATGTGAGTGTGACCTGCTCCTGAGTAACCCAGGGTATGTCTACACTACCCCCCTAGTTCGAACTAGGGGGGGTAATGTAGTCATACGGAGTTGCAAATGAAGCCCTGGATTTGAATTTCCCAAGCTTCATTTGCATAAAGCTGGCCGGCACCATTTTTAAATGCCGGCTAGGTCGGATCCCGTGCCGCGCGGCTACACGTGGCACGGACTAGCTAGTTCGGATTAGGCTTCCTATCCGAACTAGCTGTACAGCTAGTGGAACGAGGTTTCCTATCCGAACTAGCTGTACAGCTAGTGGAACGAGGTTTCCTATCCGAACTAGCTGTACAGCTAGTGGAACGAGGTGTACAGCTAGTTCGGATTAGGAAGCCTAGTCCGAACTAGCTAGTTCGTGCCGCGTGTAGCCGCGCGGCACGCAGTCCGAACTAGCCGGCATTTAAAAATGGCGCCGGACGGCTTTATGCAAATGAATCCTGGGAAATTCAAATCCCAGGCTTCATTTGCAATTCCGTATGACTACATTACCCCCCCCCCCAGTTCAAACTAGGGGGGTAGTGTAGACATACCCCCAGGGAGGTAAAAGGGGGTTACACAGGTTAACAGGATGTCCACTGCAAATCTTAGTCCCTTTGAATTATTCCTCTGTGAAATCCAGCCCCTATCACTGACTGGTCCCAAAATTTCAGATTCTCTTGTGGTGCAGGGAATGCTTTCATGAGACTTTGGATCAGAGGTGAGCCAATAACAGCCCACGGGCCAGATCCAGCATGCAGAGAAGTAGTGTACTCTAGGTTACCAGTTTTACCTTCAGCCATCACTCCAGTAAACCATGCAGCACTTGCGCTGTTTGTGAGTATTGGGACAGGCAGGTGTAGGTCTGCCCAAAGCCCACTGAACGGGAGGAGCCATTTTATCCAGGCAGCAAGTGGGTAAACACAGCACTTGTGGGCTTTTATGAGAAAATAAAGGTAGATTTATTTAAGAAATAACAAAGAGTTAGCTAGTAGAGAGAGAGGGAGAGTGGTGGAAACAAGTGGTTGCAATGAAAAACACAGTCATAAATTGCAAACCGGAGTCTAAACTTACCAGTGGTTGCCTTTTCTGTTTAATAAAGTAGATTCACCAACAACTCGTGAGCATGCGCATACTCACACACGCACGCGTGCACACACACACACACACACACACACACACACACACACACACACACACACACACACAGACACCAAGTTCAGCCTGTTGCAGAGCTGGATGGCTTGTCAAGAACCAGGATCCTCTAAAGAAGGGGTGGGCAATAAAATAGCAGCGGTTCACCAGGGTTAGGCCTTGGTGGGCTGCTGCCAGTATATTTACCTGCACCTCCACAGGTACAGACAATCACAGCTCCCATTGGCAAGGAATGGCCATCCGTGGCCAACAGGAGCTGCGATGCCCCATATCTGCAGAGGCGCAGGTAAATATGGTGTGGAGGCCTGCCAGGGGCTAACCCTGGCTCACTGGATCCGGCCCGTGGGCTGTTATAGGCTCACCCCTGATCCAAAGGCTCATGAAAGCGTTCCCTGCACCACAGGAGTTTTTCCTAAGTGAATGAATACAGCGTGATTCTCTTTCGTCTGCACTATAATGAAAAGAGCCTATTATTTCTATTTACAGTCAGGGTGAACCTCGGTCTTATTCCAAAATTATTTTTGTTGTTGTTGTTGTTTTGTTTTTTACTTTTAAGTTATTTTGATTTTTTTGTCCTTTCTTCTGATGACTCCCTATTCAATGTCTTAGTATTTATGCAAACAAAACAATTGAGCCTGGCACTGCATCTAAGGAAAATAGGTTAGGGTGACAACTCCTCTTTGCTTTAATGGACCATCACCAAAAAACATTATCTACGTCATTCTCATGAAGACTTCTTTCAGTATAAATACATTGTTCCTTAAACATTATCTATGGCTATGTCTACGCTGCAGGGTTTTTTCACAAGAAGTCTTTTGCAGAAGAGTTCTTGCGCAAAAACTTCTTGCACAAAAGGGCATCTACACCTCAAAGTGCATCACTTTTGTGTTACAGAGCATCCACACTGCATGGATGCTGTTGCGCAAGAAAGCTCTGATGGCCATTCATAGAATGGCCATCAGAGCACCTGTGTTTTTTCAGATAATCTCTTTTTGCACAAGAAACCCATGAGGAGTGTTCACACATGCCTTTTTGTGCAGGAGCTGTAGTGAAAAAAAGGAGTTATGCCTCATAGAAGGAGGTATACTTATACCGCAAAAAGCCCTCTGTTCTGTCAATTAACTGTAGATTTTCTTGTGCAAAAATGCACTTCTAGGTATGGACACTCCAGGTTTTTGTGCAAAAACCTTGTAGTGTAGATGTAGCCTCTATGTACATCTTACAATGATTATGCATCTTGATGAGTTATGAGCTTTCTGACACTATGTTATACTTTCATATAAATATCCTGGAAGAATGTGTTTGGTGTAGGAAGTTTGTTTGCTCTGAAGTGAGAGATAATTGCAAAGAAAAGGGGTCTCTGGGTCACAATGTGCTAGTATTTCATTGTTATGGAGTCCTTTTTCAATATAATAAAAGGATGCAATTATGATCAGCATTATGGTCTGCTGTTCAGATACTAGCTTAAACCAGTTTGCCTTATCTACATGTCATCCTGATGGACCAAATTCACCATCAAAATATCAGCTGCAAGCATTTAAAAATCATATCATGCCTATCATTGGATTTCATTTAAATTTGAAAATTTAAAAAAAATACATTTTGGATTTTTTCTTGCATTTTATTTGTTGAACTTTTAGGGTACACTCAGATTATATTTTTAAGTTTTTCTTCAGAGGACTAAAAACTTACTTTTTGTTTGTTGCCAGCTCTTATGATTTTATTGCATGTCTTGACATCTGGAGTTTTCTTTTTAAAATCTCATGATTTTAAGGCAATCACATGATTTTTGAATGCTTGTAGTTGATGCTACTGAATATCACCATGGGTCCTGCACTAAAGCAAGGTGTGTCTTTCATTACACTGTTAAAGTCCCTAATCTGTGAGGTACTGAGGGCCATCATCAAAGAATAAATCCAGTTCTCTGAGACAAGGATGTAAAACCAGAAAAACTGTACTGAAGTGACTCAGATGTGTATGAATGTATCAAAGATCAGAATCAAGACCAACAAATTACATGGAAATTGAGGATGCTTCAGTGAGAAATTGTTTAAAATTACATCACTTAACAAGCTAAACCTATCTTGTACTATCAGGGCCAGAATTCCAACTGGGCACAGTAGGCAGCATCCTAGGAGCACCTAAAAGTTAAAAGTGGGTTAAAAGTTTCATTTTTATGGAAAAATATACAGGTCACTGTAGATGGGGAGAGAGGTGTTAAAGATGGCGTCGGTAGGGGTGCGTAACATGTCAATCTGGCCTCATGTATTATAGTGAGTTTTGAAATAACTTATGAAATGAGTCAGCATATTTAACTTCCATACTCAAGGGAATTAAAAAGCTTCCCTTTAAATACTAACAAACCTGTAATTTTCCACTGGATTTTTTTTAAATGACAAATTGCTTTGTACAAAATGTAGCAGGTGTCAGATTCCAGCAGTATGTAAAACCCAGAAATGAAAAGAGAAGGACATTTGATAAAAGTATTAGTAGAGTCAGCAACAGTCACTTTTACCTACATCCTTGGAAAGTAATTATTTAAAGTGTCTAGTCAGGACAAGCACTAGAGAAGGTGTCGTAGAGAATAATATTGAAGTGGGCAAGTGTGTCTGGATTAACAGGCTTTTTCCACCTCTAATTTCTAGAGAGGTATAATGCAGAAGTTAGTTGGTTTGGATCATTTTGGATAAGGACCATAAGTTTGGATGCATGCCTGAGCTTACTCAAACTTTTCACCCCCTTCTTTGGGGGTAAGATTTTCAGTACTTCCTAGTTTTCAGTCAGACCAGAAATATTGAAAGCAACTGTTCTTGCAGTATTTTGATATTTTAGCTATAAAATGAGAAAATGGAGGTGGGTAAGTGGGAAGAGAGAGGAAAACCCCAAAATGAGGGGATTTTGGTTTTGTTTTGTTTTCTTAGTAAATTTGTCAAGCGAGCCTTTGCAAACATTCTAGTTTTAGTGGAGTTGTATATAATTCTGTGAAAATATCTGTTCAGTGTGCAGCAACAGTGAAAATAGCTAACAATGTTAAGTACTATTAGAAGAAGGAGAGATAAAAAAAAAGAAAATATCATGCCACTATATAAATCCAGGATAGGGACACACCTTGAATACTGTGTACAGTTCTGATTGTCCCATCTCAAATAAATTAAAAAACAATCTATAAGAATTAGAAAAAAATGCAGAGGGCAACAAAAATGGTTAGAGTTATGGAACATCTTGGCTGTGTCTAGACTGCATCCCTTTTCCGCAAAAGGGATGCAAATTAGACACATCGCAATTGCAAATGAAGCAGAGATTTAAATCTCCCCCGCTTCATTTGCATAAACATGGCTGTCGCTTTTTTCCGGCTCGGGGCTTTGCCAGAAAAAAGCGCCAGTCTAGACAGGGATCTTTTGGAAAATAAAGCCTTTTCCGAAAGATTCCTTATTTCTCTTAAAAAAAAGGAATAAGGGATCTTTCGGAAAAGGGTTTATTTTCCGAAAGATCCCCGTCTAGACTGGCGCTTTTTTCCTGCAAAGCCCCGAGCTGGAAAAAAGAGGAAGCCATTTTTATGCAAATGAAGCGGGGGGGATTTAAATCCCCGCTTCATTTGCAATTGCGATGTGTCTAATTTGCATCCCTTTTACGGAAAAGGGATGCAGTCTAGACACAGCTCTTCTGTACCTGTAGAGAGTAAAAAGACTGGGACTTGTTCAGTTTAGGAAAGAGGGAATTTTTTATTGACCCTTTCATATCACATAAGAACTAGCATTCACCCAATTATATTAATATGCAACAGGTTTAAAACAAACATAAGGAAGTACTTCTTCAAACAATGCCCAGTCAAACTGTGGAATTCATTGCCAAGGGATGTTATGAAGGCCAAAAGTATAATTGGCTTAAAAAAATAAAACTACCTAAGTTCATAGTGGATAGTTCTGTCAATGGCTATTAGCCAAGATAGTCAGGGGCACAACCTCATGCTTGGATGCCTCTAAACTCTATCTGCCTGAAGATAGATTTGTACAATAGGGGATGGATCACTCTGGAATTGCCCTATTCTGTTCATTCTCTTGTGAAGCAGCTGGTACTGACCTTTGTTGAAAGACGGGTATTGGGTGAGATGTACCATTGTTCTGACCCAGTATGGCCATTCTTATGTTTTTGCGAGTGCACCTTTGGGAGATGGTGATGTCTTTGACCTGCCTTAATTCCAGTGTGGTGAATATGGTTCAGATAGTTGTGGCATGCTGTGTCTTGCACAACATATGTGAGGCTAATGGAGAATATTTCCACAATGAATGGGTGCAGAACAGAACTACTTTCTAAGCCAGGACAGGCAATCTGGTCCCACCCATGCACGCCAATAGAACCAAAAAGAATACGCATCAACCCCCACTGCATCATCAACAAGTCTGACCCTTCTGTCCAATGAACATCACTGAAAGGGACAGAAACAGAGTAGCGCCACAAGTGTATTCAGCTTCCCAGGATGTTTGGATTAACACAGAGAGCTAGTCACCATTCCATTGCTAGGTGACATGGAATTCTGTTTCTTGAATGGCAGGAGAGGATACTTCACTGACCCTTGCTTCTCCTAGCATCTGCACTGAGACTCAGCGTAGGAAGAGGGCAGACACCAGGGGCTGGGCATGGTACAAAATATTTGAAATAGACACAGGGAGAATGGACTGCTTTGACTTTTCTCATACAAACCAATGGTTCCCCTTCCCTTTCTAGATCTAGGTGAGCCCATATCCAAGCCACCAATCACTCCCTCTCTCCCCACCCATTCTTCACAGCTCCTATTCATAAGGGAAGGATGGGACAGGGGTGGTGCTGGGCTTTTGCACAGCAATGTCATTTAAACTGCTTTCCTCCAACTGAGCCCATTTCTACCACATCCGTCTGTCCCTCCCTCCTTATCCCCCTCACACATTTTGCACAACCCAGTTGTGATCAAAAAGGGCCAGGAAATGCACAGAGACAGGGACATGGGGACTGTTTGTTAATACTCTATTATAGCTTCTGTTGAATGCTTTATAGAGGTTCATGGGATTTGATTTACAGCCATGCCTTGCTCAAGGACTATGGCAGAGTGAAACATGAGTGAGGGCTAATGAGAGAACAGGCCTTAGACATGAATTACTGGACCAAAAGGATATATTGCCAGGGAATGTGGGGGTCATATTATAATTTACCAGCCTTGGATTCCATTTCTGACTGTGTCACTCCAAATGACTCCTCGGGACGACTTTCCCAACTGGGCCTGCCATGTAGAAGTGCGCAATGACATGTTCCTCTTTCTCCAGGTCTCTGAGGACTTCCTCTCATGTCCCTGCTGCCTTGTTGCCCTGCCATCATACAATGAGTCCAGGAAGGCTGAAGAGAGGGTTGTTGTGACTGAATTCAGGTTCAGCAGCATTAGAGAGCAATAGTCCCACTCATCAAAATGAGGGTATGTGCTAGGTCCCTCACCCTTCAAGATGACTCTTTGTCCTTCACCCTCCAGTGCAAGAGTCTGAGGGGCTTCCTGTGCTCCATGTACTTGGACAGAATCTGGCGAATGGCCAGGTTCATGAATATCTCCGCCGATATGCGTGAAGTAAAGGAGTCTGGTGTAGTCTTCTCACAGTCTAATCAGCACCTGGGGAGAACCAGAGTCTATGCAGCATCTGTTGGAACATGCTCCATGATCAATAGACATGGTTAGATAGACATCTAATAGGTTAGATAGACATCTATCAGGGATGGTCTAGATGGTACTGGATCCTGCCATGAGGGCAGGGGACTGGACTCGATGACCTCTCGAGGTCCTTTCCAGTTCTAGTGTTCTATGATTCTATGATCAATACAGTTCATGAGAGAACTGACAGCATTCAGCACAGGTTGCTAGTACTGTGGGCAACAGTGGGTCAAGGATTTATATGTTTTAGGATTAGGGTCAGGCAGAAAAGAGATCAGCAAATTAAGGGGATAGCCCTGGAGGATTATGGGTACTAATGACCTGGTACACATGCTTTGTCTGTATCCACACTGCACTGTAGAATGGGTATGGGTCCAAACCACAAGAAAGGCTGTACACATGCACATCACTCATGTGTGCTAACTTTCATGCACTACTAGGCTGTCAGATGTGGACAGTAGCAGATGGGGTTGTAGCACAGCAAAGCATATGTATGCAAGCACACTCACAAGTATAGCTGCACCCTAAGGGTGAAATCCTGGCCTTGCTGAAATCAATGGCAAAATTCCTATTCATTTTTACAGGTCTACCCTGTCTCTCTTAATCTCTCTGTGCACGGGTTCACTATATACACAAATAAAGGTAATAGTATTTCCCCTTTTCACAGGAGCCTTACAAGAGAAAATTAATTATTGTTCTCAGGTGCTCATATGCTATAGTGTTGGAGGCCAAGTAAGTGGACAGAAAGATAATGACCAGCCTATTACACACTGTATTAATGTTCAAAGATATTTGTGATGGCATCAAATAATATCTTAATCTCAGGTATCCCCATGCCCCCAAATGATCCAAATTTGTTTAAGATAAAATTTCTGATATTATATTGATTTATAAAATGCCTCCGTTATGACATGTCTGAATGACAAAGGGGTTCAAATTATGATCATTACATGTCGTTCTACATTAAGTGCTCATTGTTTTTCACTGAAATATGGAGATTTTTTTTTCATAATTATGCAAATATTAGCAATAGTTTTACTAGTTATTTGATTAAGCATCCCAGGAAATTATAAAGAGGGAAGACATCTTGCCAAAGATGATGATTATGCTCATTTCAGATACCAGGTGAATGCTAATATGGAAACTTTTTCTAAGTATCATCCTTGTCTATATCTATCTTAGCTTAGGTCAGTGGTCTTGAAGCAATATGCACAATTCCTAACTGATTGCAACAGTCTTATCTTCCTCGGTATTATGTACGGAATACATATTTCTCCTATGAGACCATCTCAAATAAATTGCATTAATTTTTATATTTGCTGAAACCATCTCTCTTGCTAAGACACGTGCATCCAATTATGTGAAATGGGAAATGCTTTAAAATATCACATTCTGGCATGAAGTGTTTGAAAATCTTCAGGGGATGTTAGTTTGTCTTTAATAACAAGTCCCGAAATGTGCCTAGTGGGCCTTTTCTCTGAAAACAAAGATACCAAACTGCTCTGAAAAAACTGCATTATCATATGGCTACTATCTGTCAAATAAAGAACTACTGTGTAACTATGAAGAAAGGGTGATAGCAGGGAGAAGAAGCAAAACCATTCAAAATCAAAAGCTCTTTTTAAACATAATTTTAAGGAAATATCGGGGGAGTGAAAATATTTTTAATTTCAGTCCCTTCTTCCCCGAGATTTACATTTTGTCAACTATCAGTGTTGTCAAGGTTTTTTTTAAATTAGAGCTGTGATTATCTTTTTAAAAAAGTGACTTGCCAGAATTTCTGCTTGGCATGTAAAATGCCTTTTTGTTCTGCAACCTGCTATTTTTGGCCTTTGTAAGACATACCTATTCCAGCATTAATATGCTGTTTTGTGGGTTTGTTTTATTTTTTCTTATAGTGTCAACCGATACTTGGAACATTTTGTTTAATTTTCTATCACATAAATTTGTGGAAAGTGCAAATTCACATCTAAACATCAGAGGAACTACAAAGAGATGTCCCCATTGGATAGGGATGGTTTTGTAGCAGAGATATAAACACCTACACATCTTCATGTTGGGGAAAGCAGCAGAGTGAAATGCATTGAAAAGTTTGAGCCTATTATGGTCTTGCTCTTGCTTCCAACTAAGTCTGTGCTGCTTCCACTGAGTAAATGGGTGGTTAGCCATTGATGTAAATGGGAGGTTAACAGAATATCCTTCTGATCAAGAGCGCCAAAGCATGGATCATAGTAAAAATAAGCTCTTCCATTTAGCTCACAGCTGCCCTTCACTTTTAATCCAGAAGATTGGCCACCTTAGACTGTAAATTCCAATGTGCAATTCTTTCTCTTGAGCCTGTTGAAGCAATGCATTCTGGACCCTGTAGTCTTGTCTGGCTACAGCTCCATATTGAAAATGCAGAGAGTAAAAAAATCCATCCAGTTTGAAGCAAAAGAAGCTTCAGCATGTTGCCAGTGAGGTCCTGAGTTGACCATTGTTTCCGCATTATGATTTAGACGATGAGGCATTCTGTCTCAGAAAAATCAGCATATATTAAAAAGTGTCATTACTACCACCAGGTGTTTTATGTGACCTCTGTTACCATATTCCATCCACCTCCAGACTCTTGTGACCAGCCCTCCATCTTCTTCTCCATCTTCTCATTCCTATCCACTTTTACTCTCTTCTGCCCCATGTGTCTCCTTGTTGTTACTTTATTCCCTTTTCCAACACTCCTCTCTGATCCTTTCTCCCACCATTGCTTGTCACCCACGATCGACAGGAAATCAAGAAGCACCCTATGAAGCCAACAAGACACATGTCAGTCTTCTCCCCAATTCACCAAGCTTTGATGTTGTATTTGCCTGCTGACCACTCTTCACTCACTTTAGTCCTATATATTCTGGTCCAAAACCCATTGCAATCACTGGGGGTATGTCTATACTCAACACTAATTCAAGCGAACTTAATTTGAATTAGTTAATTTGAACTAAGATAATTTGAATTAGTGCATCTAGACCTAAAAACTAATTCGAATTAGCGTTTTGCTAATTCAAAATAGCATGTCCACATTGAGTGGACCCTGAACTGAAGTTAAGGCTGGCCGGAACCAGTGCTGGCAGGGCATCAGGTTAGGACTTAGAGTGTGGAGTTAAGGCTAGCCAAGGGCTGAGCTTAAATGGACCCGACCCCCACCCCAGACAGACAGTTCTCAGGGTTCCCCATTTGCTTGTCTACCTCGATGAGGGACAGCAAAGCAGTCCTGTCTTGGAGTGCCCCGAGTGCCCACACTCGGCCATCAGCCTGGCTGCACTTGCCGCAAACTGCCATCCGGGGGGGTCAGTTGGGGAGCTGTCAGGATCCAGGAGGCCCTGCAGGAGAGCTTCCACCCCGAGGAGCCTGCAGAGCCACCCCAGTCCTCCCCATTGGGGGCTCGTACCCCATGTCAACCTCACCTCCTTCCACTTACCCCTCCCTAACCCCCCTTCCTGATGTACAAAATAAAGGACATGTGTGTTCAAAAATAGAAACTCTCTTTATTGAACAAAACTCAGGGAGACTGGGAAAAGGAGGTGGGAGAGGGGAAGAGAGAGGGTGGGAGAGGGGAGGGCAACTAAAATGATAGGGGTTTGGAACAGGTCCCATATGAAGAGAGGCTAAAGAGACTGGGACTTCTCAGCTTAGAAAAGAGGAGACTGAGGGGGGATATGATAGAGGTCTATAAAAGCATGAGTGGTGTGGAGAGGGTGCATAAAGAAAAGTTCTTCATTAGTTCCCATAATAGAAGGACTAGGGGACACTAAATGAAATGAATGGGTAGCAGGCTTCAAACTAATAACAGAAAGGTCTTCTTCACAAAGCAAATAGTCAACCTGTGGAACTCCTAGCTGCAGGAGGCTGTGAAGGCTAGAACTAGAACAGAGTTTAAAGAGAAGTTAGATAAATTCATAGAGGTTGGGTCCATGGAGTGGTATTAGCCAGGGGGTAGAAATGGTGTCCCTGGCCTCTGTTTGTGGAAGGCTGGAGATGGATGGCATGAGACAAATGGCTTGGTCATTATCTTCGGTCCATCCCCTCCAGGGTCCCTAGTGTTGGCCGTTGTTGGCAGACAGGCTACTGAGATAGATGGAACTTTGGTCTGACCCGGTACGGCCATTCTAAGCTCAGGGCTCAGGGTCGGGGGTCTCACTGGACCACCCTGATTTTCATGCAAACCTGCTCCTGGGTGGCCAGGCTGGCAGCTCTCCTGCCCTAGATGGCCACTTTCCTGTGCCTAGTGCAGAGGTCATGGATGAGGTCCATGATCTCCGCACTAGACCAGGTGGGCGCCTGCCTCTTGCGGACCCTGGCAGGCTCCCGGGAGCCACCAGCCTGGTCCCGGGAAGAGGCAGAGGACTGGGTGGCAGCGGGAGGCTGGTTCGTGCCGTGCCAGGTGCAGGGTCTGCTGCCTGGGTGATGGCAGGCTTGCACCTGGCACAGGCACCGTAGCCAGCCCGTGCCCCTTTAAGGGCCCAGAGTGGCCACCAGGGAAAGCTGGGGAGGGCTAGCCTCCCACTAGTTCGAATTAAGTGGCTACACAGCCCTTAATTCGAACTACTTAATTCGAACTAGGCGTTAGTCCTCGTACAATGAAGTTTACCTAGTTCGAATTAAGCGCACCGCTCGTTCGAATTAAGTTCGAACTAGCGGTTTGTATGTGTAGCGCCTATCAAAGGTAATTCGAACTAACGTCTGTTAGTTTGAATTAACTTTGTAGTGTAGACATACCCTATCATATCCCTTCTCAGTCTCCTCTTTTCTAAGCTGAAAAGTCCCAGTCTCTTTAGCCTCTCTTCATATGGGACCTGTTCCAAACCCCTAATTATTTTAGTTGCCCTTTTCTGAACCCTTTCCAAGGCCAAAATATCTTTTTTGAGGTGAGGAGACCACATCTGTACACGGTACTGAAGATATGGCGTACCATAGTTTTATACTTCTCCTCCTCCTTCTTCCCCTGGCTTCCCCCTTCCAGCTCCCTCCTCCCAGGTTTCCACCTCTCCTCTCCCACCCTCTCTCTTCCTCTCTCCTACCTCCTTTTCCCAGTCTCCCCAGAGGTTAATCTCTCTCCCCCCAATTCTATGACCCTAATCCTGATATTAGTTGAACTCTTTCAAAAAGATTACTTTTTTCCCTTTTCCTTTTATGTCTCTGGATTCTTTTGAAAAGTTAATATGTCTCATTAAACATCTGAGGAGACTCAATTCAAATCATTAACTCCAAATTCCAGATGCAAAGATTATTCAAATTACCATTAATTACCTGGACAAAAAGGCAAGGCTCAGCTTTATACAATGATCAAAGATATCTGACCCACCTTTTTTAGATCAAAGACAACCTATCCTTCAACACTAGTGAGCCATTAATACCCATCTTTTAAAAACAATCCAAATTAATATTTAAAAGGTGACTTGTAAAATATCACATCTTCATAACAGTATCATTATTAATCTTTATCTTACTTCCACACGGCAAGAACCCAACATATTTCTTTATCTTGGCAGGGAATATAGAATAAAGGTTATGAAGAATGTGTGGCTGTGTACAGACTCAAGGGCTTATTCGAAAAAAGTAGCCTTTTTTCAAAAAAACTTCACCTGCGTCTAGACTGCAGCTGCGTTCTTTCGAAATTAAATTGAAAGAACGCGGCTTTTCTTTTGACAGCGGTAAACCTCATTTCACGAGGAAGAACGCCTTTTTTTGAAAGTGCTCTTTCGAAAAAAGGCATTCTTGAATGCTAACAGGGCTTTTTAGAAAAAGAGCATCCAGACTCACTCGTTGCTTTCTTTCGAAAAAGCGGCTTGCAGACTAGATGCTCTTTTTCGAAAGAGGCATTTTCGAAAGATACTTTCGAAAAAGCCTCTTTCGAAAGGCTTGCAGTCTAGACATAGCCTGTAAGAAATAGGCTTTTAATCAGATTGGAAGGATGGTTCATTGGTTAGGATGTTAACCTAGGACTTGGGTGACCGGGTTTAAAGTCTCTGCTTTGTGACAGGCTCCTTGTGTGATCATTGGTTTTGCCTTTTGGTGCCTCAGTCCTCCACCTACCTCCCAGGGGGTACTGTCAACAAAGCTTCTGTCGACAAAGAGTGACTACATCCAGTTCTGTTGACAAAGCAAGCTGCTTTGTCGACATGAGAGTGTAGACACAAAGGACAGTGTAGATGCAATAACACCTTCTGTCGACAGAACTCTGCTGACAAAAGGCGTTATTCCTCGTAGAATGAGGCTTACCGCTGTTGACAAAACCTTCAAGTTCTGTCAATGTTATTTCAACAGAACTCGGCGGTAGTGTAGATGCAGGTATAGTTTTGTTGACAAAAGTCCACTTTTGTCCACAAAACCCTGTAGTCTAGACACACCCAGGCTGTGTCTAGATTGGCAAATTTTCCACAAAAGCGACTGCTTTTGTGGAAAAACTTGCCAGCTGTCTACACTGGCCACTTGAATTTCCGCAAGAACACTGACTTCCCACTGTCTGAAATCAGTGCTTCTTGCGGAAATACTATGCTGCTCCCGTTAGGGCAAAAGTCCTTTTGCGCAAAGATTTTGTGCAAAAGGGCCAGTGTAGACAGCTCAGATTTGTTTTGCGCAAAAAAGCCCCGATTGCGAAAACAGCGATCGGGGCTTCTTTGTGGAAAAGCGCGTGTAGATTTGCACGGACGCTTTTCCGCAAAAAGTGCTTTTTTAAGTACCCAGGGGAGAAAACGCCGATCCAATTTAGTGAAGACCCTTTGATTGGAATTTTCAGAGTTACTTAAGTGAGTTAAGCACCCACTTCCCTCTCAGAATTAATGGGCGTGTGACAGGATGCAGACACAGAAGGCCCCTGGTGTGCGGATTATGCCACTGATAGCAGCTTTCTTGCTCTCTAGAGTTGCCCACCACCCTGTACTGCCAGAAAAGGCACAGAGTTGGGGTTACCACCACACCCCTGAAGAGCAATGCAGATACTGAACCACTCATGTCTGGGAGAATACCATTTTAGGGCATATTTCCACTGGGCTTGAGAGTAACAAAAGTGTCTTTATTACATACAAATGACTTCCAGCTATTTTCAAAGCTGCAGTCTATATATATTGCTCAAATATAATGGGCTTTCAAGTAGCATGGATGCTAGCATACATTTTAAATGTCCCAGCCTTTCTTGGGCTGCCTGATGCCATGTGTTTCTCCATGCCGCCCTCTGCCTGAGGAATGTAGTGCTCTCTAGCAATTTCTTCAGACACCTATTCTATTGATAAAGTTTGTTCATGGAGAGTGCTCTTTTAAGCATTCATTAGTTACAATTTGCTATCTAAGATGTATGACTGGTCACTGAAGTCACATAGTCTGGTTTCTGTTTCCCTGATTAGAGGACAGCTTGTGTCAACTTCATGAGCCCGAAATAAAGTTGTAAATTCTGCTTGTATAATTAAGACTAACAAATGATCAATTTACAAGCCAAACAGAAACAGAAAAGGGGGCACCAAAATCCAACTTATTAATCAGTTGCAAGAAACCATTTGAATGTCCCTAACTACCAACTTTGGAATCCTTATTACCAAGATTTTGAATAATACCTGGAAGCGTACATGTAATCTGTGCAGAGACTTGATCACCATATTAGGTTCACACCAACACACATTACTGAAGAGGACTAAGGGAGCAACATACTACATTAGCAGGACTTCATGTCGATTATTGAGGTTCCCCATCTCTGCTGCAGGCAGGAGAATGAAACTAGGCAATGTGATGGGAAGAAGCAAAAATATCCAGTGCATGTTGAGGATGGGGCAAGAAAAAATGTCCCTTGGGTCCTTCTGATGGGTGACTAGATTGGATAAGTATCAGAGAGGTAGCCATGTAAGTCTGAATCTGCATAAACAACGAGAAGTCCTGTGGCACCTTATAGACTAACAGATTTATTGGAGTATAAGCTTTCATGGGCAAAAATCCACTTTATCAGATGCATGTTATATAGATTGGATAACATGATGGAACCACTGTGTGATTCCATAAGTGAGGGCTTTGGGGGTGGATGAATTATTAACCAGCACTCCTATCTGGGACTATTTTGAGATGAAAGAGTACATCCACTGAAGAGCCATTCCATCCTCTCCAACAGGATACCAGAAGTGAGTCACTAGTGCCTCCTGGTCAGTATAGCATCAAAAGAGACACATTACAAGAAATTGTACACGCATGTGAGTTGCGTAGCATAATATTTCCTGTCCCTCCAAAAAAGGAACAGGAAAAATACACTTAATTAAAAGTCTATCCTTTAAAGAAAACTTTTAGTGCTTAAGGAGGAGATGTTGCTAGCAGTGCATGTCAACATAGCGGGGAAGCAAAGTTTAGGAGTCATATATCCAATAATGAGCTCAGTGTCTGATGGAAGCACCTCTCAGTGGAATGTTTCTATTTTCTGAATTCTTTTTTTTTCTTATTTTATATATCAGTGTAATTTTTCTATTATGGAAAATGAATGGCAGAATGCAGAATGCTTCACTTTATTTGTACCCCAGCCAGTGCCCATCACTACTAAAAGTATTCCCAATGCCCTGTCAATGCACTTCCAACCTTACCTTTTTGAAAGCCCTTCTTAATTGGCTCTAGTGAAGCAAATCCAATTTCCACATCTCGGTCCTTGTACACATATATTAAGACAGCTAAATTTAAACTATTTCTGCTCAATTTTGTGGTGTCTACTCTGACACAAATGACAGAATGAGATCACCTGAATTTGCTTTATATCTTATTTTTACGACCATTTAATTGGAATGATTTTCTGCCATTGTTTCTAGGTGGTATTAAAGCAATATCCTAAAGGTGGAAAACAAATACATTATTCTACCCCATCATCCACTCACTCTGATACCACCTTCTTTACTTTTACAGCTGGAACTGATTTATATCTGAGACATAAGTATCAATAACTTGTTTTTGATGGGCGAAATACTGCCAGAAAAATGGATATAGTTGAACATTAGGCTATAAAGTGGGGTATGAAGTATAATTCAGATGGGCTTCATGACACTTGTCCCTCATATGACACACATTCTTTTCATTTCCAATTTCACTGAAACAAGGAGAAAAAACTGTTTCCAATCTGTCCCACCTCATAAAAATAGACCTGTGTTTAATTCTTCAAGACCAAAAATTATCCTTTAGGTATTGTCAACCAATCATCCAAGGAAAACGTTCCTGGACAAAGTAATAGGGAAATCTTCTGGGGATAGAGATGGCTAAAATATTGCTGTAGCTTCAGTTTTAATGGCAGCACTCAAAGTATTAGGGGAAAGCTAAATGTAGTGATAATAGTGGGATAGCCTGGTATATGCTTTTTATTATTAAATGGTGTAGTTTGGTATATTGCTGCAATTTATAAGTATAAACGATTTTGCAAAAGGGAATAGTTAATAATATTACTTCTCTATATCTAGTGGAGGAATTCTGCTATTAGAAAGAGAACATCACGGCACTATTTTAGTATATGTGATTATGATTTTTTTAAATAGCCTTTTTGTATGTGACTGGGTTTATTTGTGTTTGTGCATGTGTGGAGAGCCTAGAAAGGGAGCCTGGAGTCTTTATTAACCTTCATTTGAGATTAGCCACCATCTTCTTTCCTGTGACAGCAAATCAGAACCAAAATGGCAGTGGCTCAAAGGCAGACATGGTTGTGATCATCTGCTAGACAGGCCCTGGACTTCTTCTCAGGGCAGAATGCCAGTTGCATCAGTTTAGATCTGCTGAAGTTGTGAATCAAACTACTCAGGGTCAAAGGCCACCACTTTCAGTCACATTAGTGAGCACTTGAGCCAGGAGTTCCAAAGCTTTCCATCAGTGTATTGGGATTGGTCCTGCTTTTAGCAGGGGTTTGCTTTTAGCAGGAGGACTAGATGAACTTCCAACTCTAGGCTTCTCTGATTATATGACTGCTTGATGTGATTAAGGGGGTAGAGTAGGACCCTTAGAGCCAGATTGTGAGCATTTTTCACTGATGAACAGCTACTCACACAAGTAGTAGCCTTGCCTCGAGTGGTATTACTTGCAAGAGTCACTGTTCACCAATGGTAGCACAGATTAAATAAGGTTGTGTACAGATTAAAACTCATCCAATATGAACACACCCGCACTTTGTGGAAGGTTCTGACTGGAATCTAAAACGTCAAGGTTCATTTTCTAGCAGGAAATGGCTTATGGTCATTCAGGTCTAAGGGTGGGATTTTCCGAAGTGCTTGGCCTAATTTTGAAATCAATGATGGTTTGACTGCAGTCAGAGATGAATTGGGCCAACGCTGAGAACTTTTGAAAATCCCACCCCGAAGGGTGAATTTAATCCAGTCTTTGATTTAAAACTGCATGTGAAATCCTAGTCCATGTAGTACCTCTTTGCAATGTCCAGAGCTAGCGCAGGAGGTAAAAATAATTGCTTTTCACTTTGAAAATCTGTGCCTGCTACATGTGGCCCTCTCAAGCAATTAGTCTATTATCTATTCATTCGCATACCATTTTACTACAGATTATAGAACAGATAAAGGAATCAATTTCTTCTGTCCCTTTTGACAAAATGCACTTCTCTTTATTCCAAAGTTCCAAATCAAATAGCATCTTCTTAAGCAGTTTTGTAAAATTTTACGAAATATTAGCTCCACACGAATAGATCCGATTTTATATATTTGTAACAGGTTACAAAGCCATTTCCATGTCTCCAGCTTCATCACATTAATTCCTGCATTGTCCCCTTGAATGATCATATTTTAAGGAAACGGCAATGAGACAAATATAAACTGGTGTAGCACCACGGGCGTCTGTAGGCTTATATTAATTTATGCCAGTAATGTTCAGAAGGCACTGTTGAATATAAAATAACTCTATTTAAACTATTCAGTAGCAGGGCTATTCCTATAAAGATTGAGGGCCAGATTGTCAGCTGGTGTAAATATGCATAGCTCCATTGAAATAAATTCCTTTGATTTATACCAGTTGAGGATCTGGTCCCTGGAGTCAAAATCATGCCTGGTATAACTCCATAGAAATGAATGGATGCACCTCAGAGATTAATTTAACCCATTTTCACAGCTAAGCAGACAAAGCAAAATGCTGTCTTCCTATCACAGAGCTAAACGAGACTATTTCTGTGAGTAAAGGGCTCCTCTTCTAGCCCTAAGAGATTGAGATTCAAATTATTTTCTGATTTGCATCCCCAGCAGCACCTCAAGGTGTAAATCGGCACAGAATTCAGTCCTTTATATTTTCATTTTGTTTTGTTTTAAATACTAAAGTAAAGTTGTGGAGTAAAAGTAAAGCCTCATCCCTCAGAACAAAATTGGCAGAACCCTACTATGTGAATTAGGTGAAATAGATTGTACTATGAATATCAGGTGAAATAGATTGTTTATGAAACATACACAGACATGTGTCTCCAAGCTAATTGTCTGCTGTGCCAAATTTATTTTTTTCATTACAATCTATTTTATTTTTTAAAGGGACATAGGTTAAATTTGATACAATGCTTAGTTTATACTCAATAAACTTTCACAAAACCAAAGTCCAAAATAACTGTTCCCATTACTTATGTATTCATTTCAGTCTTCAATAGAAAGGTTATGTTTACGGAAGTAAACAATTCCTGGCACTATTTTCAGCCCAATTTGGCTCTGCACTAAATATGCAAAAACCGGAGAGTAAAACTGGCTGGAAACTGGCATTGCTTTTCAGATTGAAAGAGAAGTTGATCTATAGCATCTGAAAGAGGCAGCGTCTCCTCCTCTTGCATCTGCAGATTCACCTCTTTGACTATTGCTATGGGTGGAAGAGACACTACCTTGTTATAGGAGGAAAGTGTCCTGCACTTGGGATGGAAGAATCCCAAGCAATGCTACAGGCTGGGGACTGACTGGCTAAGCAGGAGTTCTGCAGAAAAGTCCAGTGGATGAGAAGCTGGATAGGAGTCAACAGTGTGCCCTTGTAGCCAAGAAGGCTAATGGCATATTGGGGTGCATTAGTAGGAGCACTGCAAGCAGATTTAGGGAAGTGATTATTCCCCTTTATTGGACACTGGTGAGATCACATATGGAGTATTACATCCAGTTCTGGAGCCCCCTCCATGACAGAAAGGATGTGGACACATTGGAGTGTGTCCAGCGGAGGACAACAAAAATGATTTGAAAGCTGGAACACATGACTTATGAAGGGAAGCTGAAGGATTTGGGCTTATTTAGTCTACAGAAGAGAAGTATGATGTGTGGGGGATTTAATAGCAGCCTTCAACTACCCTACCTGAAGAGGGGGTTCCAAAGAGGATGGAGAGAGGCTGTTCTGAGTGGTGACAGATGACAGAAAGAGGAACAAGGGTCTCAAGTTATAGTGGGGGAGATCTAGGTTGGATATCAGGGAAAACTATTTCACTAGTCCCTGATCTACACTAGTGAGTTATTTTGAAATAACCCCCCTCATTTTGAAATAATAAGTGGAGTGTCCACACTACCATTACTGTTATTTCAAAATAATGGGCTGGTTATTTCGAAATCTGTATTCCTGCTCTCCTCGGGGAATGACACTTATTTCAAAATACTTATTTTGAAATAGCGTTACCGTGGACACTCCGCTGCTGCTATTTTGAAATAAATGCTTCCCACAGTAATTCAAAGTAATTACTCCCCAGCACTTCCTGGGGCTCTAAGTTGAAGTAACTCCGCCACAATAATAGAGCCTATCTCGGACTAATTTCGAGGCTCTTCCATAGGGGGACATGCTATTCTGAGTTGGTTATTTTGGGAGTTATTATTTTAAATTTAGTTATTAGTGTAGACATGCCCCAGGAGAGTGGTGGGGTACTGCAATGGGTTTCCTAGGGAGGTAGTGGAATTTTCATCACTAGAAGCTTTTAAGTCCCAGCTTGACAAAACCCTGGCTGGGATGATTTAGTTGGTATTGTGTGAAAATGTACTTCCTTATGTTCATTGCCTATTAATTTAATTTGGTGACCCCTATTTCTTGTGTTATGTAAAGAGGTAAATAACTCTTCTTCATTCACTTTTTCCATGTGTCTTGATTTTATATACCTTTATCATATCCCATTTTATTTGCCTCTTTTCCCTGTCTTATTAATCTCTCCTCATATGGCAGCTGTTCCATTCCCCTAATCATTTTTGCTGCCCTTTATATAACCAGACAGTCCATTTTGCTCATTCATACATAGGATTCCCCCTACTGAATGTTTTTTCATGTATTCTCCTTTCCTGTAGATTTTGCAGTTTTCCTAATCAGCATCTGTCTCATTATGCAAATAGGCATATATTGACCACCAGACAGGGCGATAAGCATCTTTTACCTACTGTCTGAAAGGAACTTCTCCTGAAATATGCATATCACTTCCTGGTTACCTGTCTTAAGGCATATTTTTCAATCTAGGTTGATAACTCCTTAAATATTACCTGCACATACATTTCATAGTGATTAGGGTGACAGGCTCTCAGTAGAGACCTCACATGCCACCCATTCATGAATTATTATGCATACATCCTGCCCAAGTCATTCCTGTAAAATTCTATGCACCCCAACTGAGTCTTCTGTCAGTTGATATCAAGGAGTCCTTGGGTCACAATTTTTTGAAGGTTGTGTGCTGTTTGGAGGACAGAGTGGGTGACAGCTCTGCTACAGACTGCTGATATGATCCTAGAGATTTCATTTAATCTCTCTCTATGCCTCCATACCCCATCTGTAAAAGAGAGCTAACACCTTGATGTTTCACAGGATGGCTCTAACCATAAATGAATTAACTTTTGTGAGATGTTCAGTGAGATGGGAGCTATGTAAGCGTACTGGTAAAAGGACGACATTATTTATGCAGAGCATCTGGTGCATTTTTGCCACTGCTGGAATACAAATAACTAAGGCCATTATAAAAATTCACCTAACAACATGATCAGATTTTAGCTCAGAGGAATTTGCAGGCATTTTCCTTAGTTTGAAGAGGACTGGGGGAAATACTTTGGGTGGTAGAAAAGGATGTTTTAGTAGTAAAGATCAATGAAATCTCCAATATAGCTGCAAAAAATAGCAGTGTTCACCCATTTTGTGAAAGTTGTTTCTTTCAGTTTACATGTATCTTGCCCATTCTTGGAATCTCCATCTGTGGAGATATTGAAGAGTAGGTTAGATAAATGTCTATCAGGGATGGTCTAGACAGTATTTGGTCCTGCCATGAGGGCAGGGGCTGGACTCCATGACCTCTCAAGGTCCCTTCTAGTCCTAGTATTCTATGATTCTATTCTATGATTCTAAGTGCATTAAGCAAAAGTTGTTAGCCTCATTATAGAACCACATGCCCCTGGACTGAAGCACAGTCAGTCTCCTGGCAACTCAGAGGGCAGCTGGGCTTAATAGAAGCTGTCTGATTGACTGCACCACTTGATTGGCTCAAGGAATCATCAGACAGATAGTTAAGCTCAGTCGCAGCAGCATTCTGGGGCTGCTTGTGGGAGAGGACACTCCCATCACACAGAATTTGGGAGAGGCTAAGATGGCCAGGCAGGCCAATTAGTGTCAGAGGAGAGGAGCTAGGGAACTAATTGAAAGCAGGTTCAGCTGTGCACAAATAGATAAAGCCTGTATAAAAGTAGGTAGTCTGCAAGAGTCAGGGATAGTTGGGAAAGACTGCAGGCAGCTTTCAGTCCATGAGAGGAGGGAGACAGGTTTTTGTCTGATGCACCTGAAGAAAAAGCAGGGAACCCAGTGTGTAGGAGGCAGTCCAGAGAAGGAGCAGTAAAGGCTAAGAAAAGAAAGCCCAAAACTATTAATGTGAGGGTCCCATAATAGTGGGTGAACTGGGGATCACCTACACTTTCCAGAGGTTTGTTACTTAGGGGCAGTGAGAAGGAAGACTAGCAAGGACTGTGAAGGAGAAGTCTTTTTTACTGTGCCATGCACTTCAATTTTCATCAAAATGTACTAGGAGGCCCTTCTTCTTTTTATTTTCCTACTGTAGAGTAATTCCCAGATATTATGCCAACTGGCAATCTTCTAGTCAGAGCTGTACCTCAGATCTGTTGTAGTTCCTGTGCATAGCAGATCAGCTTTTTGACCAGCAATGGGCTGGACCTATCTCAATCCTTAAAGGAACAACCTACCCTTTGACACCATCCTATTCAGATGAGTCAAATCTTTATTGTTTAAAACTTTATTTTTAAGGGACTGACCTGAAACTTATTGGTTCACCTAATTTTGGATAAGTCTTATTCTTGTATGATGTGTCTATAGAGTATTTACCTATACACAATTACCCATTTTGTTAATGATAAAAACAGCTAATATCTAAAGTTTCTGGGCAGTCAGGAGAGTGTTGTTCAACTATTTACATGACCCAAATGTTTCTTGCACTTGGTACGACACAATTCTAAAATAAAATTCCAGTATTTTTCCGTCCTACCTTTGTTAATGCTATGCGGGAAAGGATGGCTGCATTTAGATACTCAAAGTACTAACTTCAAGTTGGATATAGATTATTTTTGACATGACAGTGGTTGAATTGCTGTACGTATATGTGTTAGCTGTTGTGTACTTCCCTTTTACTGTTTTGAGACTTTAGGACTTGGTGTATATTAATTCTTAGATAAAATAAACTATTGTAAAAATGCATCTTGTCCTATGTTCTATCAATGTAAAATAGTTTAAAATATAATACACATTCTGTTGAAGCCCCAGAGTTGTGGTTGCAAAGCTCCAAACCCAGATTTCATCCTTGAGTTACCTACAAACTGGCAGTTGATCTTAATTTTGGAGAGTAGCAAAAATGTTGGTTGCTATTATCAGACTTGCAAAAACACCTGTCAGTGGCAATAACACCACACATGGCAGATTTAAAACTTTAAATTGAATTTAAAAAACTCTTACTGACTTGTGAAAGCAATAATGACTAGCCACTATATCTATTATTTCAGAAGTCCTATCTCCCACAGTTTCGGTCACAGTATCAAAAGTATGTTAGGTAGCTATATTCTGAACTACAAACTGAGTAGTGGATACAAAAATAAAAATTTTATACTGAATGGTAGTGGTTCCATAAGATTCATATGGTTGTGTGTTTCTTTCCATTAGCTAGGAGCAGCCATGCTTCCTGGCTCAATGATCTCTTACATAATCACAAAAAATAAAATAAAAGATACCATTTATTAAAGAGTAAGCCTCAAGAATGCTGTTTAAGAACAAAATTCCTTTGTAATCACTAGTTGTAACAAGACATGAATGATATCTTTATCATCCTCACTCTTACATCATGCTACCACTTACACTATTCAATGAGTAAGCATTTATTTTTATTCTAAGATATGTGCTACTTGTATCTCAGAAGCAGCACTGTCATCAAATTTCAATGTGGTTTGTGCAAAGGGAAAGAAGTTAACTTGGGATTTCTTCTAGATATCTCCCAAACCCACAACTGCTATTCTCAATATCCAACCATGAGCTTCATTAACTTAGTCCACATCCAGACTACAGCTGAAGTTGCCTTAAGTTATGCAATTCCAGCTATGTAAAAAACCTAACTGGAGTTGTGATAGAGATGTAGCTGTGTTAGTCTGGTGTAGCTGAAACTTTGTTTTAACTGGAGTTGACACACCTTAAGCTGAGCTTCGGTGCTATCTTCACAGTGGGAGGTCAACGGGAGAAAGGCTCCTGTCATCTTCCCTTACTCCTTACTAGACCTGCTAAATCAAACTCCGGAAGATCAACCACCTCAGTTTTGATCTTCTGGAAAATGAAGATGTGGCCTTAAATGTGCCAAATACCAGCAGTGGTAGTTAAAGCATAGTAATGAATATTAAACAGATATGTCAGAATTCTTACTGAACCAGAATTCTTACTGAACCAATCTTGTGAGATCCTATGCATCTCCTGAGAGGTGGTGAGCATTCTCAAATCTCATTAAAACCATATATCTCTTGAAACTTATAATGTGGTGTTTCCCATTCATCTCTGAATCTACTCCAAGATAAGTGCTTAACGAGTGATCTGGGGCAATATCTAGGACCAACTGTCTACTGGCATAAGCCCACTTGTTTAATTGAAGTTGCTCCAGATATCACATTTGTCTATCTATAAATGATAAAAGCTTTTGAAAACATGCCCTATGGCGAAAGGCTAGAAGTATCAAGATATATGCAGTTCTACCTGTGTGGAGGTATGGACTAGATGAGCTCTGAGGTTCCTTCCAACCTGTGATGGAGCAACTCCCATCCCAGTCAGAAAAAGGCTAACCAGTTCCTTTGGGTTCACCCATGGATAAGTCAGACGTCTACAGACTTTCTTGAAATACTTGGTCTCCCTATAATTAGGGCTTTTAAAGGGAAGGGAGAAATGTTGAAATGAGACCTAAAAAAGGCCAATCTAGCAAACAGCTTTATATGTCTATGGCTGTATAGACTCTACTACAGTTCCTTTCCACTGTGTGAGTATATGAGTCTGTGTTTGTGCCTAGTTTGTCAGATTTGGGTGGACTTGCCTACTCTTATATTATAACAGTTGGAAGGGAGTTTATATTCTTTGGTGTCCATTCAGGATGAAATTCTTGTCAAGGGAGACAGTGCACATCTTTATACACTCACTTAAACCCCATTTCAAAGTTAATTATATTGGACATCTCAATTACAATAGGTTTGGTGTATAAGTTAATGGATTCATCATTCTATGATGAATACATAATGAGGGGTATCATATGTACTGAGTGTGCCTATTTTGATCTTGCAAATGGATTGCATAAGGTTGTATAATATTGCCTACAAACATACCATGTTGTAGTGTTCTCATAATCACTGATTAAACTGATTTTTCTTTGAGACAACATATAACCAATGGATATGTGTTAAAATTTGTAACCATTCCCATGTCACCGACCCCACAATCTGCCCACCTGGTTTTGACTTGCTCTGTCATCAGTTGTGCCTATTCTTCACCAGGGAACATCTCTATGCAGCCAATCATAGAGAACCCTTCATGACAGCCCTTTTGTGTAGCTGAGGTGCAACCCAGAGGATAAAACACATTGTTGATGAATGGCCTCTGACTAGGTTCAGCAGTGGTCTAGAAGAGCTGCATCGTATTACCAAAGATGCCATCACTTGGCTAGATGACTCTGCACATGCTAAATAAATACTGAAAACCCAGCAGCTCTCATTAATGTCAAGACCCTCTCTGTACAAGTTCTGTATTTCAAGTCAGAGTTTTGCTTCTTGAGCTGTGGAACCTAACAACTTTCCAAATTCAAGATGAGCAAGGGGCAGAATTTGTTTGGACAAAATGACCTGGAAAGTTTATAGTGTTTTATTTAGCCTTGTTCTCCAATTTTCAGTATATTAGCTTTTCAGTTTTATCTACACTGGTATCTTTAAATGAATGTTCAAATATGATTTATGCTGCTACAAATATAGATGCTAATTTGTTATTTCAAATTATTTGAATCCTAAATTGTCAAACCTATTTCAATTTGTTATCTGAAATACAGTACCTCTTTAATGCAAGTGTTTTTTTTTGCCAACTGATAATGGATAAATCATTTTTCCTGATTACCTTACAGTTGCTCTAAAAGTTAAATGTTGAGTGTCTGCAAAAAAAATGTTGTTTTTCCCATAACTTTCCTGTTTTTTTCTTCAAAATGCAATATCTTGATATCTGCAACTTTGAAATTTCAAAATGTGTTGGCCAGCTACAAAATGAAACAAAACTTAGGTGAGATTGAAGGTGTGTGAACACTTTACAACCTATTCAAAGTTTTATCTTTTTAATTTTCAATTCTTGTTGGAATTATGAAGTAAAACCATTTCAACCAGTTCTACAAGAATAAATAGGCACAGATTGAAAAGAAGCACTATATTTCTTGGCAGTAAGTTATCTGTTTGATACTTTTCCTCATCTGATTCCCACAGCTGGTCAGACTACTTAGACGAAAGATTAAAAGTTTTGAGAAGCACATAAAATTTTGTCAAGACTAGAAAACCAAAAGTCAGCATAAAATTTACAGATGGGTAGCTGATCCTTATATTTAAATTGTTTACAACTCTAGGCCAGCATGACATTGTTCCTAGAGTGTATTGTCCAGGCCTTCATGCTGTCCATGTGTAAATGTCTTACTGCTCATATGTTATGTAATCTTTCACATTAATCTGGTATCATTACATCCCCATAGGCATTAGTATCTTTTGAATAGCCTCTAACGTTATATCTACACTACAGATAAGATCGAAGCAGCCACTGTCAATCTTCTGGGATTCGAATTAGTGGATCTAGTGAATACTCACTAATTCGAACTGAGAGGATGCGCCCATCAATGCCGTTAGCTCTGCTTCCGTGAGGAGTAAGTGAAGCCAAAGGGAGAATGTGCTCCCTTCGACTTCCCACATTGTGGACAGCGCCGAAATTTGAGTTAAGATACTTTGACTTAAGTTACACAACTTCAGCTACGTTAATTGTGTATCTTAATTCAAACTTATCCCTTAGCATAAATCAGGCCTAAATGATTATATATAGGGCTCCTCAGAATCAGATTCTGATACTTTAGTGGAATTTAATCTCTTCCTATCTGAAATGAAGTAATAAACTGTTTCTGTTGGCTAATTAGTCCCATTAAAGAAGGGTGTTTTGGTAGATTTCAAGGACTGACATATAGCCTTCCAAAAAGTAGCAAATATTTCAGTATATCCAAACATTATGATACATATTTACAAACTTATATTAAATATATTACAGCTATTGGTAACATTAATTTTATGTCATCTGATGATAAGATTACTAGTATTTTAGTTTTCATAAAATATAACCCGATTTTACGGAACCACTAGAATGTATTTAAATTGTTTAGAATTTCTTTCTCAGTTCTAAATTTAAAACTAGGCTTTTGGGGCACAAGCTGTACTTTCTCTGGGGGTGTAATTGTCATGTACATATTAATATATGCAAATAAAATCAGAGTTTCAACAGCCACTATTCCTCCAAAGGTTACATTCTCTAATTAGAGCCAAGCAATTAGTTCTAAAAGTTTTCTTTCTCTTTTTTCAGAAGCCCTGCTTTTCCTTAACAGAGAAATTACATTTCAGCTGTTTCCTTTTTTCAAGATATGAAATAATTAAAACTGTACCTTCATTTTATCTTGCCCATTAATTGTCCCCCTTTTAACACATATCATTTCCAATGGTGCCACTTTGAGATTTTATGGCTGTCTAATATGTACATGAGCGTGGCTGCAATGTTAGAACAAATTGAACTGTTCTCTGTCATTTTGACACCTTAACTCCCATGTTGCTCTCTGATGTGACTAGGGGATCGGCAATAACTAAGTCTTCAGGCTTAATCTTTTTTCAGAACAGTTTGATGTAGGAATTGTGTGAACCTGTCGCCTGTACGCCAATATAGTTAGCGATTGTGCATTTCTTCCCCTTCTGATAATGGGATATTAAGTTTAAAAATGAACTTGATTTGACCTTGGCAGGACTTTGTATTCCTTTTTTTTTAGTGGAAGAATCAACAATGCCCAGTGAAAAGGATTATAAATTATACAAAAGCAAAGCAGTTCATACAGCTAAATGGTGCACTTTATCAGTACAAACAAAGTAATGTAAAATATGGGAGGGACGAACGTGTTTTCAACTATGCCCATGCTTAGAAGGAGTAAGTTACTCAATAACCCATATTGGGGAGTATGTGGGTCTGGTCACGAATAAGTAAATGGGAACTGCACATTTGCTGCTCCTTATGCCCATAAATGGAGCCATTAACCCACTGCACCAGTGCACAGTCAGGTGCATCAGGACCAAGTATATATATATATATATATATATATATATATATATATATAGTCTTAATATTACAGACTGTTCTTAATATGAGGCCTGCCACAAATTAATATCTACCTAACAATGGGGGGAAACAGGAAGTAAATTCAGGCTCAGGAGTGTCTTACAGGGACAATGAATCTTAGATAGAACTAGTGAAAGTATTCAAAAGAAACTCCTTTAAAAAAATCCAGCTAGTTCTACTCCTGGAATGGTGGACCACCAATTTCCTCAATGCTATACCTCACGGAACAGTCTTATCCACACAATTATAGCAGCTCTCATGCATATTTTCATATCTAATAAATCAGTACATGTGTATACATGGTGGCTCATTCTTTAGCAATATAAAGTCATAGATAAAGTGGGTGATGACGGGTTATGGTCACAGAAGTCCCCTTGAGATTGTTCCCCTTTTTGCTGATCATGCCTCTGACATCTGCTTTCTTCTTCTCTGGGGCTCCCCCCCACCCTGTCCTGTTGGGACAGATCCTTTGATCGCCTCCAGACAAGAGCTTCATGGTCCCCCAAACAAGAGTGTCATGATCCCCTAGACAAGGGTATCGCGGTTAGTGAGTGTATAGTCTGTTGTCTGCAACACATGTATTTGCTACTGTGACACTGTTCTTCTTCCACCAAATAAAAGGTCAGATTGTGATCCTCCTCCCCTTTGAATATAACTAGTGTACTCCATGACCAGTTAACTGACATTTGTTTCACACCGCAGGTTAGAAAGGGATATACAGCGTGAGCAAGTGTTTCAGAATCGAAACCTCCTATCCCTAAAATAGGTGGTCCCAAATTCATGAAGTCAATGGGAAATTTATTTTTAGACCCAGTGGCAGCAGGATGAAATCCTACAAGTCAATTTACCTTTTGGTTGACAAACATCAGATAAATTGCAGTATGTAGATATTTGCAAATATATTAATTGTCAATAATTGCTATCAAAGACCATTACTGAAAATAAACTGTCTCCAAACAAAGGAAACAAAGCTTCATGCTCTGGCTGGATCATACATGAATAAGTTTTTGGTGTCTGATGTTATAGTTTTTATGTTACTAAAACCAGTTCCCTACTTTTTGAAAAAATAAAAGGTAATAAATAATTAGCCAATGTAAGGAAAAGAGAATAACCTAGAGTTCAACTAATTTTCTTTTTACACTTACATAAAACATGAGGTGGTTTGGCAGTTTCTGATTTCAAACGCTTCTTTCAAGAGGTAAACCTCAGAGTGCTTGGAAATAAAAGACTAAAGCCATTGATAATTGCCACTGGGTTAAAATGGAATGATAGGGAAGAAGCTTGGAACCAGCTCCCAATTACTTATGGATAAATGCAACTAAAGAAAATAGAAAATAAACCTGGTAATTTAGGGCATGTCTACACTACAGAGGAGATTGAAGCTGCCGCTGGAAAACTTCCAGGGTTCGATTTAGCAGGTCTAGTGAAAACACATTAATTCAAATTGAGAGGGTGTTCCTTTGGCACTGGTAGTCCTGCTCCCTCTGAGGTATAAGGGAAGTAGACGAGAGTGTGTGATCCCATTAACTTCCCGCTGTGTGAATGGCACCATTTAACGATTTAAGATACTTCAACTCCAGCTACGTAATTAACGTAGCTGGCGTTATGTATCTTAATTTGACTTTCCCCTTTAGTGTAGACCAGGCCTTACAGAATCATAGTGAGAGCTATGCATTTTGGCCTCCTTCCCACCACTGATCATTATTCAGGCACCATTTACTCCTGCTTTGGTCCCTCGCCACTAAATAAGGGAATATTAAGGCTGGAATCCTGCCTCCCCTGCAATCAATGGAAGTTTTGCCTCTCACATCAGTGAGGGCAATATGTTACCTTAAATTCATTAGTCATTCATGTTTAAAATTGACACTTTGGGTATGGGTCTTAACAAAGATGCTAATTATCTCACCCATTACAAAGACAGCTTTCCCAATTATCACCCCTAATGTCATTACCTTACAGACACTAACCTTCCCCCCTCACCCATCCTTTGTTCTTAAGCCTGATTCATCATTTTTATGTGTGTTCACTTTTTTTTTATTGTATCACTTTGGTTTTATGGTTGTGCCAATTTTCTTCCACATACTGATCTGAGGAAGTGGATCTGGCCCACGAAAGCTCATCACCTAATAAACTATCTTGTTAGTCTTTAGAGTGCTGCATAGTCCTGTCTTTTGTTTCAGCTAAACCAGACTAACACGGCTGCAACTCTATCACCTTAAATTCTGATTTGGATTACACTCCTGCAGACGGTCACAAGGCAGTGTAACAACCCGCTTTTTCCTACATGTGCTATGCTATAGATAGACCTTGGGACTGGTCTATAGCAGCAGTTTCATTTCCTTTGGTGGGTCAAAAGGGGGAGGAGAGGTTTTGAGTCAGTTTGGTGCCTGATCTGCTTCTAAAGTGTTACAACTACATGTTGCCTCTTACTCGGGGTAGATTGTTAATCGACTGTGTTGCCCTACACAATGCATTAATAATACTAACAACAATTAGCATGATAATTATTATCTGCATATTTCATCATTTGGAAATTCACTGAAAGTTTCAGTTTTTGGAAGACAACTTCCACAGTCACAGTCCCAGCAACACTGCAATGGAGCTGGCTGGAGTCTCTCTGAAATGGAATGTGGCCCTTTGTAAGTGGGACTGAGACAAAATATTTTAAAAATGTCAGAATTTCTCATCTGTTTGCTGGTGAGGATTTCCTAAGGCTGCATTCTGCCATCTAGAGTCATGTCAAAAGTAGTACATTACTCCTTGAGTAGCCTACTTGCAGAGTAAGGTATTAATCAACATGAATCAGGGTGGCAGACTATGACCCTGAAATAACAAAACACAATCTAACAGTCAAAAGCTTCTAAAATCCACTGAAATCCCATTAACAAGGTTTCTGTTTAACTTTCACTTAATTAAAGGAAAGTTTGTGCCCTCACAAAACTATCTATCAAAGACACCCATACAGAGATAGCACAAGGAACATTAGTATAGTGTAAGATGTACATCTGCATAATATTTGCATAACAATGCACTCTAACCCACCCTGTGCTTGCAAGGGGTAAATCAGTGGTAACATGTAAACTATAAACAATGAAGTGAGACAGAATGCCTCAGCAGGGGTCCCGCAATATGTAACCTCAAGATGAACAGCAGCAACAAAACACCTCCTGCAGATGCAAAAGGACATGTTTAGTTCAGAAGCTTTAGGGGGTAGCCGAGTTAGTCTGTTACAGACAAAAACAACAAATGGTCTGGTAGCACTTCATAGACTAACAAAAGATGTTGATGGTATCATGAGCTTTCGTGGGCATAGCCCACTTCTCCGTTCCCTTTTCCTCTCCTATTTATTTCTCATGTATACATCCCAAACTCATAACTCTGGTCATCTGAAGAAGTGGGCTGTACCCATGAAAGCTCATGATACCATCTACTTGTTTTTTTAGTCTATAAAGTGTTACCAGACCATTTGATGTTTAGTTCAGTAAGGGCAATTTGGACTAATTATTAAAACTAATTTAATATCATGCTGGCCAAAAAACTGACTGTTTCTGGGCCTGTCCTGAAAATTGCCATGCCGGTAAAGCCCTGAATCATTAAAAATATGAACTTCCTAAAATGGAAAACACCATCAAGCCACTTTACAGGATAGCCTGGGTGTCAATGGGAAGCCCGAGTGGCATGTTTTAGAGAGACATCTTCAAACTACTCTCAGGAGGGGGATTAGGAATAGATTAATCAGAGTACATAGCCCCTCACCAATAGATCACCCATTAAAACACATCCATGAGTGGGAGTGATTGTGATTTGTCACCATTTGTGGGCCAGATTCCACTGACTTCCACGGGACTGTGACGATTTGCACCAAAGACTAGTGGGCTGAGCTAATCTCTTGTGCAATCTCTCCTCTCCCCTTCTCTGACCTCACTTCTTCAAATTTTAAACTTTTAAATTCTTCCTTCACCCTGTCAATCCAGAGTACCATGCTACTGAAGCCTCACAACAACAGTGCAAAGGGAGTATGAATGGAGAAGTAAGCCCATGATCTCTCAAGTCTCAATCCTGCAGAGATGCTGAGCACCCTGGGCCTGGCGGGGGAAAAAGGGCAAAGTTGGTGATTCCAAGGGGCTGCCACTGCAATGAAAGCCAGAGCACCGGGCCCTTTAAATCACCACTGAAGTCACATGCTCTAAGGGTTGTGGGGGAGGGGAGCACATGGTGTGTGGTGTGGAGAGCTGCCTTTTCTCCAACACTGCCCTTTCTACCTGAGCGGGGAGGGCACTCCAGCCGGAAGCACAGAGCCAGCCCCCTCACATGCACACACACTTACCCAGGGACCAGTGGAGGCTGTCGGTTCTCTTGACTCCTCTTTACAATGGGCTAGCTCAAATGGCATTAACAAAATAATAATGAGCATCAGCAGGGTCTACTCATCAGCAGCAGGCTAGTGTGAGGTGAAATCACATCCCACCTTGCGGTGACAGTGTAAGATCTCCTGTGCAACTGCTTTATGCAGACAGGAGAGAGGTCTCCCATCCACAGAGTTAATCCACCTCCAACAAGCAGCAGTAGCTATTTCACTGGCAGAAGCTCTCCTATAGAAATAGCACTTCCCACACTGGCACTTAGGTCAGAGTAACTTATGTTGCTCAGGGGTGCGCTTCTTGCACGTTCATAAATGACATAAGTTATCATGGTAGCATAGACATAGCCTAAGTGTTCATGTAGACAAGCCACAAAGAACTTCCCACCTTTAAGGTGATCCCACTGGATTAGGCTGACCAGACGTCCCTATTTAATAGGGACAGTCCCAATATGTGGTGATTTGTCTTACATAGGCACCTCTTACCCCATCTCATTTTTCACCACTACTGCCTGGTCACCCTACACTGGGTCAAGGTTGAGGCATTCTAGCAGGACCAAGTGAGGGTGGCCTGCACTTCACTTCTGAGGAATATCAGTCTGGCAAATTGACTTTAACCAACATTACATTTAAAGCGAGTCACAAATTGGAATTTCCAAATGGCATAAAATTTTGAGATTTTGAAATTTGTTTTTATTCCAAACAAAAACTATCAGTCAGTCTTGCTTTTGTGACTTTAAATATTCCCAAAATAACTCACTTCCACCATATCAAAATGCTTCATTACAGTAAGTTCAAAATGAGGTAAAAATGTCCCAATTAAATGTAACTCTCTGTACTATTTATTTCTCTTTGATTTTTCATTCATTACATTTTTTAAAGGGGAAAACATATTAGACATATTGTTCACGTGTGTCCCGTTGGGTGTTTCTATGACATCGCTCACCCATGCTTTCTCATAATTATCCAATAGGAAAATGGTTGTTCATGATTTTTGTTATATTCATTAACTACTATGATGGGAGGAGATATACTAAGGAGCTATGGAAGTTGGAGGCCATGATTCCTTTCAGTCCTCCCTCATAACGATAAATGTTATTTAGGTATGTAATTCTCTGATAAAATGTTACATACAACACTCCTGAGAGACAGGCAAAGGTAACAGACAGTCATTTCTTGGCTGGGTAAACTAAGACAAAGAAGGCTAAGTCATAGATACACCAAGAACTGTGCATAAGTGGCATAACTGTGCCTCCCCAGGGACAAAACATGACCAATTCTGTCCCCGTTTCTGCCTATCTATGGGGGGAGGGGGGATGATCGGCTCTGCCAGATCAACTGCACTGGCTGAAACACTAAGGGACAGGGTCAGATTCTGCTCTTCCATCAAGCCTCCTACATATCTGAGTGGGTCAAGATAATCCTGCAGCAGCTGCTTTCCCCTACATACCCAATGCAGATAGTTCTCAGAAGGGAATCAGAGGGATCTTCATGCCCCTTATTCACCATCATGGGTGCATGAGACAAGTGCATGTTTGAGCTTAGAGAGATTAAGGCAAAAAACATTTGGAGTGGCTACTGATTTTGGTAGCTTCACCTGGAGCCTGAGGAAACCTCCCTCCTCATGGGGAGGGCTAATCCTAAATCCTTTTTGCACTGATAATCTCACGTTGACTTCATTGAGCTGTGATCAGTCCCACAGTGCCCAGTGGTATCATGCATATGAAGTGTGATAAGCATTCTTCTCTGTGCATGGACCATGGAGGAGAGCTGTCACTATCAGCTGCCTTGCCTATCTCAAGTGGTTGAGGTCTGTTTGAGGGCTGAAGGTCCCAGATTCAAACAATGTTGATGATCCACTGTGGGTGTTATGCAGTTCTATCACCAACTGACTGTAATAATGTCATGCTTGCTCCTTTTCCTTAGTTTGAGTAAAGGGAATAGATAAAATAACTACAGTACCTCTCTGTGGTGTATCTTTTCAGAACACAGGCTGTGAGGTGGATACAGCAACACATACGGCAAAAAGAAGGGAAAAAAAGAAAAAGCAAACCCTCTGAAAGTCAAGATCTAACTGTGACTGAAACTTAAAACAGACGAAGAACTCTTCAGTGTGAAATGCTGCTTTAACTGCAGCAGACTTGCAGTGAAGGGAAAGTTGGTGTCTCGATGCTGAGCAGGAGTTAAAATGATGAATAATCTTAATGAAGAAACCCTTGAGGGGGACTGTACAGTAGTAAACCAGATTAGAGTAATTAGCTCTCATTTAAGTTCTGCTGCTAGTTAAGAGAAATTGAATGAATTACAGTAATTCCTAATAAGCCAATCCAGTTTTTCTTGGGATAATGGATATAGTAACTCACAGTAAATAACAGTGACATTAGATATTGCCAGTGCTAAACGCTATAAAGTTTAAAGTGTTTTTATCAATAGGGAAAGCGGGGTGCAAATCCCCTCTTTTCTGTGCATTTGCAGATGTAAGATTTGACTGAATTCAGATTATGTATTTTCTGGCATAAAAAACATTAGCTAAAAATATTTTCCCCTGAAAGTTCTGTGGTTCCTACATACTAAATGTTGTAAACAAACTTTGTTCCACCACTTTGAAGTCTTTCTAACGAGTTTTCCCCAACTTAGCAAAATTATACTATTTATAAAAAGTGCATAAATTGTAATTTAAGTAAAAAGCCTTGAAAATTTTATCAAAAGCATTCAAATTAGTCTCTCCCCAGGTCAGCTAATGAGTTGTCATGAGCTGGCCTCTTACTGTAGTGCACCTCCTGCAGACTAAGACAGTTAACCATGTTTTCATCAAAGGAAATGCTCATTAGTAGAGCTTTCAGAAACTGATTTGATTATAGTTTCACTTGTTAAAGTGAAATATTTTGAGCTCATTAGGATGATTATGATTCAAGGTCATCTTTTGAAGCTAGTCCTGTCAATATAAGATAAATGGGCCCTCATCTTTTTCCCTTCTTTACGTCTGTGCTTTTTAAACTCTTCTGTGTAAAAGTTCCATAGCCATAATTAATTTTTAGTTCTTCTGTTACAAAGCTGCTTAAAAAAAAAGAACAAAGATTTTGGCTACCAAAAAGGCATTGAAGAACTATGAAGAGGAGGAGGAGGCTATCTTGTTTTAGAAAAATCAGAGAAAATCCTTGAAAAGTTCAGTGTTTTGAAATCCAGCTAGATTCTCCTTGACCTCTTCCAAAGTTTCTAAAAGGTACTTTGTACATATTTTTGCATGTCTTTTAATCTCAAAGTATAAAACTAAACTAAAAAAATACCCAAGAAGTACCCATGGCTTATTAAATATCTTCTCTTTTATGGCACATGATAAAGTTAACAATGTTTAAAGATTTTTTTCCCCTTTCCCGCTTTAAAACCATCATTAAATCTCTAAGTGGTTGAAGAGCCATTTAAACATAAAGAGAAATAATATTTATTTCTATCGACAGACGGAGAAAGATTTACATTGGACTTGCATCTTAAAACTAATTGGTCTGATATTGCCTATTGCATCAGCATAAAACAAGAGGTTAGAAGGAAGGTTTTTCTGCCAAGTATATTCAGATTTGAAAGCTTTACACTACAATGGAAAACTAGAAAAGTGGATTTGGTGTCTTCATTGAAAAGTATGAGAATCAGAATATAACATAGATTCCAATACCACACTGAACTCTGAACCTACTGTCATGCAATTCAGACTGACAAAAGATGAGTTCAGGCAGTCTTGGATGTCTTACAATCCTTTGTTGTTGCAGATCTCAACCTTGGATGCTCACAGCCAGACTACAAGCATGTATGTCACTCCCTGAATGTCTGTGTGCTAGATAGCACTTGGCCAGCAGCTCGGAACCTGGCAGTCTGACTACAACCCCACTAGGATTCCACCAGTCTGAATCACAACCAGCTAGTTGACCCCAACACACTCCCTGTTCTGAATTTCCCCCAAATTGTGTGACCTGAAGTGTCCAGCCCTCACCTGGACTGCTCAGAAAAGTATTAAGGCTCACTGCTCCTTTAAGAAATAAAAGCCCATTACAGCCAGTTAACTGGGTAACTACACCCTTCCCTTCAAACACAGCACTGATTTGCATTATAGCAAAAATAAAACACATTTATGAACAGAATATAGGCTAAGTGATGCCAAGCTCAATGAATAATGTTAGGGTGATAAACAATGACAAATAAAAATTCTTTTCAGCAGCTAAGACATAACTTAACAAGCTACAACCTTGGTTCAAAGTGTTTTGTTTTGTTTTACTGACCCTTCTTCTTTCCAGCCAGGGCTGACTTTCTTCCAGCCAGCACCTTCCAAAGAGAAACAAAGGGCTAGTTTCTCTCATCTTTCTATATGAGAGATCTTTGCTTAAAAAAACCTTCTCAAATATGTTAGTTTTCCAGAGACATCAAAACCCTCTTGGTTGAAGGATCGATCTTTCTTGGCTTGCAAGAGCTCTGTTCCCTTGTCTGTCTAGGGATGGATTCCAAAGACGGCTTCGGTCTTTGCTTATATATTCCGAAATTCAACTATTTTGTTATTTTGACAATTGTGTCTATCCAATATGTACCTGGATCCTCATGGTCTCTGCCTAATGTCCAAAATGGTTAGAGAGTAAGTGCACATTCCTTTGTCTAGGTCAGACCTATTTACTAACATCCATGACATGTCTATCTTAAATACATTTTTGTTACATTCCAGGATAGATCCATAACTATTAATTCCATACCACATACATACCTCATGAATGAATATTGGAGCTCATTATTAGTTTTTCAAAGAGATATTGCATGAAACCTTCCAGATACATAGTGAATTGGGCTACACTGATTTGGTCAGCTCAGCTGACACCCTTTACCTGATACAGGTGAGTAATGTATTCCATGCTATAAAAAAAATGTACATTTTGCTTTATAACTTTAGAAATGTTCGTCTTGAATTTGTGAGCTCAGGCACATCCACCCTATTTCATGGTCCTGTAACACCTGGGAAATGCTACGTGCAAGGTAAATTGTCCTATGGATTTGGAAGCTGAACAAAGGAAATAAAACAAAGCCACAGGAAAATGTGCATCTTTTTGGCTATTTGAACTCTGAAGGGCTCTAAACTGAAGCCAGAGATCCTAAGAGTCTGACCTAAAAGACACTTTGAATTGACAGATCACTACAACTCTGTTACTCTGAGGATCTAGATGGTAATTCATTTGTCTGTATGTGTTTGCGTATTTTAACCTGTAAATAACTCTCCCATTTCTCTTTCCTAATTAATAAACCTTTAGATAGTTTATTACAAGCTTGGCTATGGGCATTGTCCTTAGTCTAAGATGTGGGGCAAGTGACTCAACTTTGGGGACTGGAAGCAACCTATATGTGGTATGATTTTTGGTGTAAATGGCCATCTGTCACTCAGGTCAATTTGTTTGGATGGCAAGATAGACTGGAGAGTTCATGGTAAGATGGTTATATTGATCCAGGAGTTCACATTTGTTACTGACTTGGTTATATCTAATTATAGAACACACTACCCATTTGGAGAGCCCACCTTATTTTTCAGTGCTTTTCAGTTGGCATTCTCTGTCTGAGCTGCTCTGAATAGGATGACAAATATTATAGATGTAAATCTTAAAATTTCACATCTACTATGTTGCCAGATGTGTTTTATCAGGACAATATTGATCTGCCAGATGTGTTTTATTAGGACAATACTGATCAGCAAATTGTGTTTTCATATGATCTCTTACAAGAAAATATGTGTAGGGTGTGAATGCAGAGATACAGTCCATCATAGTGGGTGCATAACTGATTGAAAGGCAGTACTCAAAGTCATTGTCAACATTCTGTTGTCCAGCTGGGAGGGCATATCTAGTGGAGTCCTGCAGATGTTAATCTTGCTCTGGTACTATTCAATATTTTCATTACTGAGTTGGATAATGGAACAGAGAATATGTTTATAAAATTTAAAGATGACTCCAAGTTCGGAGGGGTTGCAAGCACTTTGCAGGACAGGATTAGAATTCAGAAATGACCTTGACAAATTGGTGTGAATTTAATAAGATGAAAATCAGGAAAGACAAGTAGAAAGTGCTTGTCTCAGGAAGGAAACCTCAAAAGCATAACTACAAAATGGAAAATATCTGGTTAGGTGAAAAAGGCCTTGGGGGTCACAAATTCAGTATTACCCACATGGTGATGAAATGGCTGAAAAGCTAATGTCATTCTGGGATTTAGTAATAGGAATCTTATGTAAGATATGGGAAATAATTGTCCTACTCCTACTATACTCATTACCAGTATGGCTTCTGCTGGAATACTGTGTCCAGTTTGTGCACCAAACTATAAGAAATAATATGGAAAAACTGGAAGGAGTCCAGAGAAGGCTAAAAAAATATAAAAGGTTTTGAAAACCTTCACTTATTACTTGAGTAAGCCTGGTAACTTGAACCTGATGAAAGTGTTTCTTGTAGAAAGGCACTCAGTTTTGTTTTGTAAACAGCAGGAGATGGAGAATTCATCATTTCCCATGTTGGCTTGCTCTAATGGTTAACTCCCTTACTGATAAAAATCCATTCCTTATTTCTAATCTGAGTTTGTCTAAACTTTAACTTCCAGGCTCTCTCTGTGAGATTACATAATTGATCCAGAAGTCAATGATAACATGAGACCCTCTGATACCACAAGCACAACTATACTTTACATCTTCAGAGTAGCTTAAGCTGCTTGAAAATATTTAGGTTGATTATGCTGTTTCATTTAGGTTTAATGTGAAATAAAGTCACCAGAAGAGAGACAGCATGGTCTATGCAACAAGCAATATTTTGATGACTTCCAGCTCCATAGATACTCTAGGTCACATACAGATGGTTCAGTGCACCAACTAACCCAGCATGTGAAAGGGTATGTCTACACTACAAAGTTAGTTCGAACTAATGGACGTTAGTTCAAACTAACTTTCATAGGCGCTACACTAGCGCTCCGTTAGATCGAATTTAATTCGAACTAACGGAGCGCTTAGTTCGAACTAGGTAATCCTCATTCCACGAGGATTAAGCCTAGTTCGAACTTACTAGTTCGAATTAAGGGCTGTGTAGACCCTTACTTCGAACTAGTGGGAGGCTAGCCCTCCCCAGGTTTCCCTGGTGGCCAATCTGGCCAACACCAGGGAAAATCGTCTGCCCCCCTCCCGGCCCCGGACCCCTTAAAGGGGCACGGGCTGGCTACGGTGCCCGTGCCAGGTGCAAGCCTGCCAGCACCCAGCCAGCAGACCCTGCACCTAGCACGGATCGAACCACCCACCCGATGATACCCAGCCCTCCCCCTCTTCCCGGGACCAGGCTGGCGGCTCTCGGGAGCTTGCCCAGGACAGCAAGAGGCGGGCACCCGCCTGGTCTAGTGCAGAGATCGTGGACCTTGTCCACGGTCTCCGCACTAGGCACAGGAAAGTGGCCGTCTAGGGCAGGAGAGCTGCCAGCCTGGCCACCCAGGAGCAGGTGTGCATGAAAATCGAGGGGGTCCACTGAGACCCCCGACCCTGAGCCCTGAGCTTACAATGGCCGTACCGGGTCAGACCAAAGGTCCATCTAGCCCAGTAGCCTGTCTGCCGACAGCGGCCAACCCTAGGGACCCTGGAGGGGATGGACTGAAGACAGTGACCAAGCCATTTGTCTCGTGCCATCCCTCTCCAGCCTTCCACAAACCTTGGGCAGTGACACCACTCCTACCCCCTCGCTAGTAGCACTCCATGGACCCAACCTCCATGACTTGATCTCACTTCCCTTTAAACTCTGTTCTAGTTGTAGCCTTCACAGCCTCCTGCAGCAAGGAGTTCCACAGGTTGACTCTTTGCTTTGTGAAGAACAACTTTCTGTTACTAGTTTGAAGCCTGCTACCCATTCCTTTCCTTTGGTGTCCTCTAGTCCTTCTTTATGGGAACTAATGAAGAACTTTTCTGTATGCACCGCCTCCACCCAACTCCTGCTTTTGGAGACCTCTATCCTGTCCCCCCTCTGTCTCCTCTTGTCTAAGCTGAAAAGTCCCAGTCTCTTTAGCCTCTCTTCATGTGGGACCTGTTCCCAACCCCTGATCATTTTAGTTGCCCTCCTCTCTCCCAGCCTCTCTCTTCCCCTCTCCCACCTCCTTTTCCCAGTTTCCCCCAATTTTGTTCAGTAAAGACAGACTCCATTTTTGAACACAATTGTCCTTTATTTTGTACATCAAGAAAAGGGGCTAGGGAAGGGTAAGTGGAAGGAGGTGAGGGAGGAATGGGGTACGCGCCCCCGATGGGGAGGACTGGGCTGGCTCTACGGGCTTCTGGGGGTGGAACCTCTCCTGCAGCCCCCCGATTGCCCCCTCTCCCCAGATGGCAGCCTGCGGCAAGTGCAGCCGGGCTGATGGCCGAGTGCTGTGATGTGCCCAGTGTGGGTACTCCAGGCACTCCAAGCCAGGGCTGGTTTGCAAGCAGGGCACCCCTGAGAACTGTCTGTCCGGGGTGGGGGTCGGGACCCTTTAAGCGCAGCCCTCAGCTAGCCTGAGACAGCATCTCCACGCTCTAAGTCCTCCTCTGATGCCCTGCTGGCACTGCTTCCGGCCATCCTTAAGCCTGGTTCAGGGTCCACTTAATGTGGACATGCTAGTTCAAATTAGCAAAACGCTAATTCGAACTAGTTTTTTAGTCTAGATCCGTTAGGTCGAATTAGCTTAGTTCGAATTAACTAATTCGAACTAAGTTAGTTCGAATTAACATTGTAGAGTAGACGTACCCAAAGAGAGCAGAACTTGGTTGAGAGGCTGCTGGTTTGAGCTTTTTTCAATTCATACTGAGATAATGGTGTTCATAAGAAATCAAAAACATTGATCAATATTCTGACCATATAGGCAGTCAGGGGAGAAGTGGGGGCCAATGTATGCTGACGGGCTGTTACCATAGTAAGTAGTCATGTGGCCCTAGTGGACTCTGCCATCTTCCTGATGGATGAATGGCCTCAAGGAATGTACTGGAATTTGAGATTTGACTTCACTTCCAAACTCTGTCACCTGCATTCTGTGAGACGATCTTTTAGGGCATATAGTATCAATCATTTAATGTTAGCATAGTTTCTATGTATATTGTGCACACCATAAGAGTGAGTCTGCTGTTACATTGTCAGCTCTTGGGGATTGGAGGAAATGTGTATGATATAATGAATTAGGATATTTTTTCACTGATAAAGCCTTTTCTCTGAGATGCTCCTGAGCGCTATACAAAAATTAATGAGATAAGACCTGTGTGGGATAGGTAAGTACCCCCACTACTCTTTTTGATAAGGTGAGGAATAGAGAATGTTATAGAAGGTAACTACCTGAAGGAGCTACACAGCGAGGGATAAAACCTGGAACTCCTGACTACTTGCATGTACTATAACAAATCTCCCACACCTCCTGCCATATAGTGAGCTCTATTCACTAGCCTCTAATGAGCTACAAGACAGGCTGTCTGTTGAAAGAAAGCATGAACTTGGAATCATCCTGCAGGAATCCGAATTGATTTCTCATACCAGCCAGGCCCAAAGATACACTGGCCTCCATAAAGCTGTTACTTGCTGTAAGAATCTGTGTGAGTGTCGGTTTGTATGGAGCCCTGCAGGATAACTCCAGGGGAACTCAGTTCAGGCCTGTGAAAGACCAAAGAGTTGCATCTTCTTCTGTGCTAACATGATAACAGTTGGTTTCAAACTATAACACTGAGAGAAAACCACAACTCGAGGAGTGTTATTTTTTAAATAATTTACGTCTCAGCGCAGAGGACTCATGACCGTATAAATGAGTTACCAATGATCATTTTCACCTCTGTACAATGAGCAAAGTTGGAGATCAAAATGGAAAACTAGGTGCACGAATACAGAACTTTTCCTTTAGGTCCGTGTCACCTGTTTTATTATCATTGAAAACACCTTTCCACTCAGAAAGAAGCAACCATTTAAAGCAAGAGACGAAGGGGAGGAAGTCGATTGTACCAAAGCAAATCAGCAGGTGGGATTGAGGACTGGGCCTGGATTCAGAAATGGCCGCAACATACTCATCAGGGGATGCAGTTCCAAAATGGCAGCAGCAGGGGTAGTATTCATTTGCATCACAGTCACTGCTGGACCACATCCCTCACCCTTGAGATCAGACATCCACAGTGTGGGTGTTTGTCACAGGGTGGCTTAATGCCAGGTGCACCCCTCATCGCTCCCCCACACAGAACAGCCCCTACTAGTCTACTCAGGCCTACTCACGAGTTTAGCGCACCCCTATTGGGGTAATTACAGCCCCTCAGGCCTAGTCACACAGACACAGCCTCACTCCCTTAGGGTGCAAGCAGGCTTATGGTCTGTTTCCCAGGTAAGCTTCCTCAAAATTTAGGTAAATAGTTTATGGTAGTATGGGGAGGTAGGGGGACCTGAGCTCTCCCATTTCACCGGATGCTGGCCTAGGGCCCTGTTGGCAGCGAATGCTCTCACTGCCTACTCGGCGGGGATGCCTGCCGGAACACGTCGAGCTCCCAGACGACAATCCTCTGCCCTGGGCTACTTCCTACCCCACCAGTGCACCGTGCTGCCCTCTGTGTGTGGCTTCAGTGGTCACTCCCAGTCTGATGACGCCCTTGCCCAGGGCTGTCGCCGCAGCTGCTGTGGTGCCTGGTGCTGCTGCGGAGGCAACTGCCACTGTGGCTGTGACTGCTGCAGCATCTGGTGCTGCTCTGGGGACAGCTGTTCTGTAGCTGCAGCAGCTGTGGCGGCTGGTGCTGCTTTGGGGGTGGTTGCTCCGGGGGCTCTGGCTGCAGAGGCTGTCCAAGAGCTCCCATCTGAGCTCTTTCCCCTCCAGTGGTCCACCCCTTCTGCCCTGAGTAGCCCTCTTTTATACCCAAGCAGCGGGAGCATGCCCACCAGGCTACAGGGGGTGTGACCTCTCTGGGCCTCAGAGTGGAATCTACCACATCTGGCCTAGTGCAGGGGGAACCTACCCTGTCACAGTGTTGTACGTATACATGATAGCAGACATGCAGGGATTGTGATGGGGTATACAAACCCCTAACTAGACAGGCGGGAGTTAAAAAGCAATGCTGGACTCAGGAAACAATGCCTGTTCACTCATGTCAAGCATGCTGGGGTGGAAGCAGGTATCAAGGGGAGCCAGACAGTTCAGTTGGAGGTTGGCAGGTCAGGCAGAATTACATGATCCAGAAGTTCCAGGGCAGTTTAGGTCATGACCAGAACCCACATCAAGCTGGGGAACAAATGACCCATGGATCCCAGGAACAAGAACAAGAGCAGGGATGAAAAGTATCTGGCCGAAATGCAGACGGAGGAAGGAAGTACAGGCAGTCCCCGGGTTACATGGATCCGACTTACATCGGATCCCTACTTACAAACGGGGTGAGGCAACCCCGCACTAGCTGCCTCCCCCCAGCAGACCAGGGAGACGTGAAGATAGCGCCCTCCCCCCCCCCAGCAGACCAGGGAGACGCGGAGCGGCTTTTCTCAGTAGACACCTCAGCTTGAGAATAAAGGACTGAGGGAAGTGAGGTGTGGGAGAATAAAACTGAGCTCTGGAGAAATGTTTGGCTAGAGTTTCCCCTACAATATGTACCAGTTCCGACTTACATACAAATTCAACTTAAGAACAAACCTATAGTCCCTATCTTGTACGTAACCCGGGGACTGCCTGTAATGCAGGGAAGCTGACTTGAGGTGGTTAGTAGGCCCTGAAGGGTAAGCAAAAGCCATACTACCCTCCCAGGATGCTGGATCGGAACTTGGAGGAGTGGGTGGGCCCACATTTCCCTACCTTGCCCAGTGACTGTCCTCATGAGGTGGAGTAGCTACCCATGAAGTGCATGTATTGGGTCAACTGCCACCATGGCCACTAATCATTAGATGGATGACCCTACAATTTAGGACTAGTTCCACAAAGGGAAGTTAGGGTGCATCTACACTGCACTGTTATTTCGAGATAACTAGCATTATGTTGAAATAACTATGTGAGCGTCTACACAGCCATTCCATTATTTCGAAATAATTTTGAAATAAGACAGCTTATTTTGAAATCTGTAAACCTCATACTATGAGGAAATAGCTCTTTTGAAATAAGGTATGTGTAAACGCTCCACTGCTGATATTTCACCACACTGGCCTTAGGGCCATTCTAAGTTATTCCTCCCCAGTGCCTTCTGGGGCTCTAAATCGACATAGCACATCTAGGCTACGTCTACACTGGCCAGTCTGTGCAAGGACATATGCAAATGAGGCACAGTGATGACTATCACCACACCCCATTTGCATACTTAATGAGCTGCCATTTTGCACAAAGGGCTTTTGCTCAAGAAAGAGCAGTCTACACTGCTCCTTCTTGCGCAAAAACCCTCTCTTGTGCAAGAGCCATTCTGCTGCTTATTTTCAGAATAAGACACTTCCATATGTATGCGCAAAGACAGTGAATGACCCAAAAGCAGGATGAAAACCCCCATCAGTGATGATTGAGGTGAAGGAGATAGGAGTAAATGGGAAAACTTTTCAAATATTCACTAACTAATCCGCATGCCCTCCTTGCAGTTAGGCATTACCATCTCTGTTACTAATGGGGAAAGTAAAGAAGAACGGCGAGGCCATTGTTTGAAAAATGTTGAGTGTTTATTTCATAGTTTATCCATCACAAAATGGAGCTCAGATTTAGTGGAGTTCTCCTGTGTTCTCCATACATGCTTGATTTCATGAGACTTATCAGAATTTAAATTTCACAAGAAGAGACTTTTTATGGTACTTTGTCACTTAGGGCTCTAGGCCCAGCTTGGAGAGATTGCTTCTTATACTAAGAACTGCCACTATGACTCTGATCAGCTGGGGAGTTTTCCTCACAGTTCCTAGAGCCGACAGTCTGGGAGATGTTACCAGGGCATTATCAACAAGGAGCCTTAAGCTTGGGAGTTTGTCTCCCTCACTTGGTCCAACACAACCTTAATCTTTTGACCTGCAGGGCACTATGTAAAGCTCATCTATGTTCTCAGGTTTTGCCTGAGGAAATGGCAATAGGGAATGTGTCTAGCTTATCCTAGGGGAGTCTATTTAAGGCTGACATTAGTCAGCATGTTTGCATTCTGTATTTAAATTATGTAAATGTGCTCAGAGGATGCTTGATGGGCACATCCAGCAAACCAAAAAAAAAAAAAAAGGCAAATAAAAATAGGTAAAATGGAGATGCATAAAAACAGAAACAAATGAAGTTGGTATCTCAGGAACTTTGCAAAAAAAGCTTCAAATGGACAAAGGTTCAAGGAAGTAGATCTTATTATTTTTTACATATACATGGTAGCAGACATGCAGGGATTGTGATGGGGTATACAAACCCCTCACTAGACAGGCGGGAGTTAAAAAGTAACACTGGACTCAGGAGACCATAGGGAAAAAAACCCTATTGACTGTTTTACCCAACCCGGAACCTAAGGTACTCAGGACAACAGTAACCAGAGAGAACATGTTCTCCTCAAGGAATCCACATGCAGAGTAAATGCTTTAACTGGTCCTAAAGGATTTGTTATGCCTTATCTCTTAACAAATGCTATTCAAACAGGGATTCTCCAAGTTCTCCAAATGTTGTTTGTTACCTGACAGTCAAGTGAAATCCTCCCCAGATGTGAATCTCTCAACTCTTCTAAAAAGCCAGCTGTCAGTGTAAACCACACACACCTACTGGTTGTGGTTCACTGTCACATGTAGTGGCACTTAGACCACTGAGAGCCAGCTGGCTTTTTAGGTCACGCTGTAAAGGCTAATGCACAGAGGTCCTAGGTTCGGTTCTACCAGTCAGTGTTACACCAGCATCTATGCACTCACTGTGAATACTCATTTCCCTTAAAGGCCTCTTTCTAAAGCTATATCAGCTGACTCTCTGTGTGTGTGCGTGTGTGTCAGTCTTTCTGAAATGAGCAGGAACATTGAACCATGCTTGGAATGAGATTTGTGGAGGAGGGGAAGAATCAAGGCAACTGCACAACTCTGAAGATGGTACTATTCTATCCATGCTGTTTTATTTGCTGTATGTCCTGACAAAGGCATACCATTCATTGCAAAAACACAGCAACACCCATCTAGTGAAACAAACACAAGACTGTCAAAGCTGTTCCCCACTCTAGCACTCTGAGTGCAGAAGGTGGGGGCCCACAAGAGACCTTAAAATGCCTTGCCTCTATAGTCTTCTGCTTAAAAGCTCCCCAAGGTCACAGATTCCCTGGCCTTGGGAGGTAGCTGCCACCATACTTTCTTCTTGAACCCAGGAAGAAGCACTTAGAACTTCTTCCAAAGGGATACCCCATGCTCTTTTCCCATAAAAGAGCTTTAAAAAAGAGAAAACAAACTGCATTCTCTGATAGCTGATCTCTCAGTCTTAGACATGCATACACAAACCTCCTATTACCTTCCAGGCCACAAGAATCAAATCATCGTCTTAAAAAAAGGTAATTTTATTAACAAAACAAAAAATATACTTGATAAAGCATACTTGGTTGCTTAGGTGTTTTAAAGCAACTGAGAAAACAACAATTTAAAAATCCAGAGAAAATTCTATCTCTGAGATACAGTTTAAAGTACAGTGTGTGTGTGTGGGGGGGGGGAGGCATGATTTAGCACAGAGAAGTTTAACCAAACAAAACAAAGAAAATAACTTCATCACATCTAACTAGACATTCCATTCCCTATCTACTCACATATCTGTGCTTGAAGGTCCAGTCCATTTCCATGGCCAGTATTCTTTGTAGAGATAGTAGTTCTGCCTGGTTCAATTCATCTTATTCTTCCAACTCCTGGCTTAAAACTCTTAAATCTTCCTCAAGATCCTTATGCCTGTAAAATAGAGGTATAAGGATCTTTCCTTATATTTGTAAAATAGAGACATAAAGATCTTGTGCAAAAAAGGGTTTTTGCACAAAACGGACATGTCCACACTGCTTGTTTTTGCGCTAAAACCTCTTTCATAAAATGGATCAGAAGAGATTATGCAAATGAAGCACGAGAAAATGCTAATAAATGTTTCATTTGCATTGCCTCTTCAGCAAAAAACATAGTATAGATAAAGCCTAAGAGTGTGAAAGTGAAATACTGGTTGCATGTGCTGGAGTTGAGGATGCTTGCAGATAGGAGCTTTCTCTCACTCTTATTTCCTGCTCTATTTTACAAAGCCATCATGCTTAAACACATAACTAGTAAAAGAGCTTTCCCCCAACTGTTCGAAAAACTTGGATAAAGTAAGTGCTACACAGAGCTGCGGAAAAATTCTAGTGTGAAACTGAAACATCAGGCAAAATGGGTTCTTGGTTGTCTTACATGCTTGTATCCCAGTCCAGTTAAGTAAAATATTTGCAAAGACTCACTAGTCTTCCTCAATGAGCTTAATTTCAACTACTAGCGAACCTGGGACAATGTATGTGCACCAGAGCCATATGGAATTTATGGTTTCATCTCATTCTGATACAAGATGAAACTTGCCATTCTTAATTGAATTTCACTGTAGGCTTTTGGGTTCACTTAAATATGACATTCAGAGCAAAGTTTCTGTGTGCAAACTCCATGTGGATCGAAACTACAGACCAGATGAATATGAATCTCCCGGGTCAAAATAGCAGAGTCTTGTACAGCTTTCAAAATAAATCCTTCACGGCTGCTTTGGACTGATAGTCTAAATCACCTAGCCTACTAGTGTCTCTGAATGCTAAAGTTGGCAGAATGTCCAATTAACCGGTTCAATGGTTCTCCACTTACATAGTCTAAGCACTCTTCTGATAGTTTGCATCTTCTACAGAGCACAAGAATCATATGAATACATCGCATAAGCATCATGGAATAGTCTGAATCAGAGTTAAACAGTGCTAGCCTTGTTTCCTCAGTATTTATTCTCAGCAATTTGCATACAGCTGCTGTTAACTGCCAGGTTAAATAGTTTTACCAAACCCATTAGAAAAATTGTTATGACTTGTCGTGAAATGCACTATGGTAAAATCATTTTTGTCTTGCTTGCCAGTACAACTGTGTATAATGGCTACTTGCAGATATATTACAGATTCAGGCTTTTCTAATCCTCAACTACAGTTTGTCAGCGCTTCAGGAGTATTCCCTTGCTCCAATTCTTCATCCTCAGCAGGAGTGGGATTAGTAACATCAGAGTCTGCAGATGTGCATTGTTCCCCATTAGTCTCAGTTTGAGCCTGGTGTTATGTCCTTTTCATCAGGAACCTCCAAGTCCAAGTCAGTGAACCAGGACTAATTATCCCAGCCTTCCTGGGAGACATCGGAGCCTGTGTAAGTAATGTCCAGAGTCTTTGCTTCTGTTGCTGGTAGCCAGTTAATGTGCCCCTTAAGCCTCAACAATTGACTCCCATTGCATAAGTTTCTGGACCTTTTCATAGCATTTCCAAGAAAATAAACATGAATATCATTTTTGAACCATCCCTTTAAACTCTTTTACTAGGACTTGCAGTTCCAGATGGCAGGAAATGGAAAAAAAATAATTTGCAAAACACCTCTGTAGTAAACAACACCAACATGGAACACTATTGCATGGAATATTATTGGCAGAATGTCTGTGCACGAGAATTGTTTGCAAATCATTGCTTGATAGGAAGAACAAATGCCAGAATTCACAAAGGTAATTATTTTCAGAGGGGTAGCTCTGTTAGTCTGTAACTTTAAAAACAATAAATTGTCCCATGGAACCTTAGAGGTTAACAAAAAATATATAGAATAAACAGCTTTCGTGGGTAAACCTCCCTTCATCAAATGTAGAAATAATAGAAACCAAGATATATATATATATATATATATATATATATATATATATATATATATATATATATATATATATATATACACCATCAAAAAAGTACCTGTCAATTATAGGACCCATGCTAATTAGGCTAATTATTTGGACTGAAAGTATCTCATTCTTAGCTTTTGATATAAAAATGCAACTGTAAAAGGCATACATAAAAAACTAAGAACAGGACACTTTCAGCCCACGTAATTAGCCTAATTAGCATCGGTCCTACAATTGACAGGTACTTTTTTTTTTTGCTGTTATATATTTCTTGGTTTTTGTTATTTCCACTCCAGCTCGTTTGAAGAAGTGGGGTTTATTTGCCCATGAAAGCTCATGATATAATATATATTTTTGTTAGTCCCTAAGATGCCACAGGACAACTTGTTGTTTTTAAAGGTAATTATTATTCATAGAGGATTATTCAATCAGTTCTGTTCCCCATATCAGATCAAGAAATGCATTTAAAGGGGTACTTGTAAGCAAGAGAACGATGATAATACATTATGGGCTATCCTAGACTTCTTATGCATTTTTTCTTCTCAACACAATGACGAATGTACTTAGACAGAAGAGAGCAGATGTTATTTCTATAATGGGACCAGAAATTTGAACCTGGTGCTTTGGACTTCAACATGAGCATCTAAGACTTCCCCTCGCTGCTATCCCATTTTCACTGTTTGCCTAAAAAGAAGTATTTTTGTGCTTTTTATGATGCCGACTGTGTGTTTCAGTGAAGTTTTTAGAATTTTCACAAATTCTTCCAAAAATGATCCGCCGTAATATTTCAGTGCACTCTGTTCCTTGATTTGCCAATCTGTTTACAAGGATTGTAATGTGATGTCAGAGCAGAAGAATGTCACTTTAATTGGCATTGCTCCCAGCTATTTAAGCAATGTGCTGAACTGTCTATCATCTAACTCGGGCAGCCAGAACAGTTCTACCCAACAACTTCATTTTAACGGTAGTCGAATACTCCATTTGTAACTCAGATAGAAATCTTTATATAAGGTTTGGGACTTTAGTCATCATTACCCATAAATCATCCTTGTCCATTGCTAACTCAACAGTTCAGCTGGGTACAGCTTATTACTTTAGCTTGCCAGTCCGTATTGCCCTGTGCCCTCTTGTGATGTCATTATTAAGGTGACCACTTTCCCCAAAATAAAAATGTGAGACTGCACAGGGCTGACCTGAGCCAACTGGCATCACAATTTTCCTGGGTCCTCCCTCCTTCCCTACCTGGCACGAGCCACCTGGGATAGCCTTTTGACTGAACCACACATCACCAAAGACCATGTGCTTACCCGAGTTTCACACTAGCCAAGCAGACAACGGGAACCAGTTTAAAGGATCTTTCAAAAAAGGCTTCTATTGGTGAAAGAACCACGTCTAGACTGAGGTTTCACTTTCAAAATAGTACTTTTTCCAAAGAGCGCCATGATGCGAATATACAAATGAAGTGCGGGAAATTGGCTTCATTTGCAATTTCGAAGTGTCTAATTTACATCCCTCTATCGAAAGAGGGATGTAGTCTAGACATACCCTCAATCCCCCAAACATTCCTCTATGCCCCCTGAGGGGGGTGTATTCCACTTTCTTGGCAAACTGGGTATTTGTTCCTTTTGCTATAGCAAGCTGATGATCAAGGCAAGAGCAAATGTGACAAATGCCCGTTTTTGCTAAAAAAGTTGAGACATCCGAGGCAGGGCTTAAAAATGGGATTGTCCAGGCCAAAAAGGGATGTGTGGCCATCCAAGTTATTTTTCTATTCTAGTAATGCAAGAAAAGAGAGATGGAGATAGGAACGGTAATTTTGCCTCTTTCACAGAGTCACTATTGCCCTTGAATGCCGGAGGAGATGCCCTCTGGCCCTGTGTTTTAAGGGAACATGGAGTGCTGATGAGAGGAGTGGAAGGATAGGGCTTATGTCAAGCCATTTCCCCTTCCTGCCCCTCATTATCTCTCCAGCTCCACCTACTAGATTCTCCACTCTTCTTCCTTCCTCTTGTGCCTTCTCTTCCTGTGCCTTGCCTCTGTTCTCTTGGTCAAAAAATTAGAGTGTCCGTGCTAAATGGGGCTAATAGAGTGGGCTGTAAGTACCCGGTACTTAGCTTTTTATGTAATTAGGGTGTAAGCATCTGGTACTTACAGCCCACTCTATTAGCCTTAGTTAGCAGGGACACTCTAATTGACTATATTTTTCCTATTTTTTCCTTCTCTTTACCTCCCCATCCCCTCTCTTTCTCTGATATTTATTTGTATCCTGAACCCCTTACTCCATTCATCTGAAGAAGTGGGTTGTGCTCACAAAAGCTCATGATACCATCTACATTATACAATTATTTCGAAATAAGCTGTTCCAGAATAGTTATTCCAAAATAGCTTATTTCAAAACACCACATCTACACAGCAGGGAAGCCTCAAATTAGTGCAAGGCAGGCTTCCCTAATGTAGACGTGCTATCTTGATTTAAAGTCCCAGGCGGCAGTGGGGAGGAATAACTTAGGTCCTCACCAAGGACATTCTATTTCGAAATAGTAGCAGTGGAGCGTCTGCACACACCTTATTTTGAAATAGCTATTTTGGAAGAGGAGTTATTCCTCGTAGAATGAGGTGTACAGATTTTGGAATAAGCCATCCATTATTTTGATATTATTTCGAAATATCAGAGTGGCTGTATAGTCGTTCACATTGTTATTTTGAAATGCTAGTTATCTCGAAATAACAGTGCAGTCTAGATGCACCCTAAGGTGCTGCAGAACTGTTTGTTGTTTTTAAAGTTTTTTCACTTAGACTAACATGGCTACGCCTCTGAGACTTCAAGACTCAAACCTATCCGTACAAAGGTGTGTCCGTGGTCTTCAGCTGAGTGGCTTTGGTGGAAAGCTGGTGGCATACAATGCTTGGGTGTACAGTTGCTGTGACTTCTCTCCCATCTAGACGAGGCACAATTCTCTATTTTTAGGAACTGTTTGCAATGCAAATGCTGCAGGCTTTCTGGAGTATTTGGCATTATGTGAGAAATTACCACTCCTGACCTCATACTGTGAAGCATCAGTAGTTTAACAGATTGGCAGGGATGGGACAAAGTGTACAAAAACCCTGGAGGATGGAAGTGGCTGTTTAGCCAACTTGAAAGCAGCTTGACATTCTTTTGACCAATGCCATTGTTTATTTTTCTGTAATAGTTCTGTCACACAGCTAACTATAGTAGACAGATTTGCTATGAATTTCCCTTGGTATTTTAGCATAGCCAGAGAGAATTTTAATTTCCATATTTTTTTTCTTTGTACAAGGGCTTGTGTAATAGACAGAATCCAACTGCTGCTCTGAAATACCTTTGCAATCTGCAACTCGACTGCTTCTGTCGATTTTTGTAAACTCAGATCTTCTTTTGCTGGAGATTCAATGCCACCTCCAACTATTTTGAACCTTTATGATCTCTCCTAGAAGGAGATAAATGACATGCAGTTCACACCTTGCAGAACTCCAAGCATTAATTTATGACATAGATAATGAAAATACTGCCAGGTGTTGTTTGTTACAGCAGTTTTTGGATCCAGCCAATTCTATGGCAATTGGGTTTCTTAGTTCAGCACGATTCAAGTGGTGTCTAGCTCTCTCCAACCTTTGTGAACATTAGGGGCACATGTAGACTGCCCACAGCTTTCAAAAGAAGATATGCAAATTCGCCATGAAGAATTTGGAAGAGTTTTTTCAAATAACAAATGAGTCTAGGGGTATGTCTAGACCACATGCTTCTGCCGGCAGAGGCATGTAAATTAGACTTCCAAACATAGTCAATGAAGCGGGGTTTTAAATATCCCCCCACTTCATTAAAATAAAAATGGCCGCCATGCTGTGCCAGCTCAGCTGATCGTCGGCACAATGCAGAAGTCATGATGCAGATCAGTCGACGAGGAAAGCCTTTGCTGACCAATCCCTTATGCCTTGTGAAACGAGGTTTACAGGATCAGTCGACAAAGGCTTTCCTCATCGACCGATCCTCATCTTGACTGCTACGTTGTGCCGACAATCAGCTGAGCCGGCACAGTGCAGAGACCATTTTTATTTTAATGAAGCGGGGGGATATTTAAATCCCCACTTCATTGACTATGTCGGGTAGTCTAATTTACATGCCTTTGCCGGCAGAGGCATGTAATCTAGACATACCCTAGATGCAGTTCTTTTGAGAAAAACTCCCATTTTTGAAGGAACCCTTCTTCCTAAAAAAATGAGGTGTATAGGGTTCTTTTGAAAAAGGATAGTTTTTTTCAAAAGAACTGCATCTAGACTTCTTTCGAAAAAACTCTTCCAAAAATGGGATCAAAAGAAGATATGCAAATTCACATCAAATTTGCATATCTTCTTTTGAAAGCTACGGGCAGTCTAGACCTGCCCTAGAAGTGTTTACACAACAATCCATGAGAACACTTAAACCTGTGCTTACATCCATTCCAACATAGACAAGGCTCACCCTCCATGCTTAGCTTTAAGCCCATGCTTAAATTCCATTCACATCAATGTTATTTAAGAACATACTTAAGTATTTTCCTGACTGGGAATGCTTACCTGAATCAGAGCCCATAGGAAGGTATAGCTATAGTACCTGGAGAAGCAAACCAAGCATCCATTATCTATTTAATTATTCATTATTATTAGGGCTGGTTTTCAGAGAGCACAAATAGCATTTAGGCTCCAAACTCATTAATGTTGAAGGAAGTGAGCGAACTACCTATCCCCTTTGGGCTTCTTCCCTCACACACATTACCTTAAACAATCAGAAGATATCAATAAAAATGATGAAGTCTGCAGATTCCCTAACCCAGGCCTATATGGCTATGCAGCAATGGAAGGGGTTCTTCCATTGCTGCAGCAACTCTACCTCACCTAGCGACAGTAGCTGGGGGAATGGAAGAATGCTCTATATAAATATTGTGTATTTAGGTCTCCATAGCTGATGTGCACAGGGGTGTCGATTTGTCACACACTGAGGCTGTGTCTACACTGGCACCCTTTTCCAGAAAAGGGATGCAGATTAGCCAAGTCGGAATTGCAAATGCAGCGGGGATTTAAATTTTCCCCGCTGCATTTGCATGAACATGGCTGCCGCTTTTTTCCAGCTCGGGGCTTTGCCAGAAAAAAGCGCCCGTCTAGACAGGGGTCTTTCGGAAAATAAAGCCTTTTCTGGAAGATCCCTTATTCCTCTTAAAATAAAAAATAAGGGATCTTCCGGAAAAGGCTTTATTTTCCGAAAGATCCCTGTCTAGACTTTCGCTTTTTTCCAGCAAAGCCCCGAGCCAGAAAAAAGCGGCAGCCATGTTCATGCAAATGCAGCGGGGAAAATTTAAATCCCTGCTGCATTTGCAATTCCGACTTGGCTAATCTGCATCCCTTTTCTGGAAAAGGGTGCCAGTGTAGACACAGCCGAACAGTAGTGACTATGTTAATTTAGTTTTAAGTGCACACCAGACTTCATTTTTTCAGGACTTTCTACTTTTTGTGGCAGGAATTGTCTTTTATTATGGACCTGACACACTGGGGCCTTCAGTACAAATAATTGTTAATAATATTCCTATCTAAACTACAATCTGAAATAAAGATATGGGAATGGAGAAGCTGCCTGAATGAAAGACCATGTTTAGATTTGTACAGTGCAGACAGCCATCCTTCTCTTTCTTTTTAAATAATTTTTGAATATTGAAGAAGAATACAAATGTTGGGTCTTTGTCACTCACCTATTACTTCCTGATAGGAATGCAAAGGTTCTTCTTTTCCCAGCACAAGCTTGGTCAAAATATTTTATTATCATAGACGATTAGGGTAGGAAGAGACCTCAGGAGGTCATCTAGCCTGAACCCCGGTTCAAAGCAGGACCAACCCTAACTAAATTATTGTTATGTATTTGTTATTTTCTCATTGCTTTTAGGGTAGATGACATGTTGACTTAGCATAGTCACCATTGCATTTTAAAAGCAAACTGACATCATTTTTCACATGTGATTTAACAACTTCTGGACCAAGTCAGAAAACAATCATCTAGTTTCCTAGGAAGTTTTGCTTTTGCTGTTAATGGGAGAAAGTTACTCGTTATTATAATTATTATTTATGTAATTATTATTATTATTTTAATACGTTAAGTGTTTGGTAAGGCTCATTGTAAAAACTCGCCTCAAATGGTTAGGCCGGCCAACATATGCAACTAATTCTCAGTGAGGTTTTCTAGAAAACCAGTGACAAGATTGGTACTGTGGGCTAGCCCCAGGGCAGTCAGCAGTGGTAGAATGCTTCACACAGCCTCACATGTAGAGTTTCTTAACTGACACAAAGCTTAATGGAAGTGAACTCTGACAATTGTGGCCAATCGAGTGTAAGTGACATCCTGCTTGGCGTGCCATTATGCATCTCCTTCTCCCCTCCCTCCTTGAAAGTATATTATCTCCTGTGGGAAGCCTTGATGTTAAAATGCCATTGTATTCTTTGTCAGGTGATTCACCATCTACTAACTACTATACAATCAGTACAGCCACTCGAGAATGGCAAAACAGAGCAGATTATGTTTTAGAAAGAAGCAAGGAGTCAGAGCAATGTGCTAGTAAACAGGGCTACTGTAATTGTATCTTAAAATGCAGTTTGTCTGCTATGAAATTATATCAGCCAAAAATTTGCTGGGGGCAGGGAGAGATAGTTATCACAAAGATTGAGACTGCCAAGTAGATCTTTTTCACAAATATTTTTCACTGTCAATTAAGCTGGAATTTTCAGTCATATGCTCAAAGTGGGGCTCATAAATCTATATTTTGGTGACTTAGTGTGTGTCTAGACTACTGAGTTTTGTCGACAAAAGTGGACTTTTGTCGACAAAACTATACCAGTGTCTACACTACCGCTGAGTTCTGTCGACATAACGTCGACAGAACTCAGCAGTTTTGTCGACGCTGGTATACCTCATTTTACGAGGCATAACACCTTCTGTCGACAAAGTTCTGTCGACAGAAGATGTTATTGCCTGTAGGGTTGCGTCTAGACAATAGGGTTCTGTCGACAAATCAGCTTGCTTTGTCGACAGAACTCAATGTGTCTGGACGCTCTTTGTCGACAGACACTGTCGACAAAACTTCTGTCGACAAAACCCGGTAGTCTAGACGTACCCTTAGTAGTGATTGGGATTTCAATGGGGCTAAGCCGGTGGTGGGCAGCCTGCAGTCTGAGGACCATGTGTGGCCCCTCAGGGTTCTATATGTGGCCACAAGACATTTTGTTTACTGTTGCCCACGCACGCGATTGTCACATTCTGCTGGTTTCTGTCCGCGTAGTATTTCTTACCAGTATTACTAAAGTGACATGCCCGTAAAGCCAGGGCATGTGAAGTAAGGTGTGTGCTGATTGCACACAATATTGACAGTGAGAACCGCCTCTAAGGTGTCTGAAGGGGTCCACATAGATGCCTTCCTCTTGTGAGAGCCGTGTTCTTCCTCTGCACCGAATCAAAATGCTGCTATGGTTCCATTGGCACACCCTGCAAATTCTAGATACGCAAGCGCAGTGAGTAAAACTGCCCTGTCCTGGGAGACGATCCTGGTTACAATAATCTTGTGGCCCACTAAGATGAAGGAGGGCTACTCATGCAGCCTACTCATTAGCCGAATTTGCTCTTTGCTGTGCTAAGCTCACCCACAGTTCCCTCTAGAGTCTGTGAAATCAAACCATCTTCTTTGGATCGTTTGCACACTATGCCTCATTTGGTCTTCTGATTGGATCATTAGCTTACCTGGCCCAGGCTGGGTATTGACAGGGAGTACAACATGAACACTGATCCATTCCTCCCATTTAGCTGACAAAAAATTGATTTTTATACTGCATGAACATGACAGTTTATATTTCTGTAGCACTTTTCATTAGAAGATTTCAAAGTCCTTCAAAACTTTTAGTCCTTCAAAACTTTTATGCATGAAATTGAGACCCCATTACTGTAGGCATCACACGAACATTTAATGAGACAGGCTTTGCCCTGAAAAATTTGCAATCTGATTGAACAAAACAGACAAAAGTGGGAGGGGAAACAGGGGACACCATAGTTGGGGCAGGGCTAAGAAGAGTACCCTTCTCTTCTGGCTACATCTTTGGCATTGTGGACTAGAGCAGTAAACTGAGACAATGGCTCTATTCTGAGCTTGAACACTGGCTGCCCTTCAGCAAGTCATTTTCACCTTTTCCTGCCTCAGTTTCCCCATCAGTAAAATGTGGATAAGGTACTGACCGCCCTTTTTAAAATATTTTGCACTCAGCTAATGAAAAGTGCTATAATAAAGCTGGGATGATTATTATTACAGTCCATGTTGCCTCTAGTCTTCCAATTCCCAGGAAAAAGAACAGTATTTTAATTTTACAAATGGGCAAGTTGAGACACAAATAGGTTGCATTACTCTGTCAGAAAAGGAAATAGAACCCATACTGAAAGTGGTTTGCTCCAAATATTATGAGACAGTGCTGTGTCCACTATTGAAGATTCACACCATATCCACATGGAGCACTGCCAGCGACTGCATTATCATCTTGAGTCTTGTGCTAGTGAGAGTTTTTCTTAAAGTCACAGCTCCTGGACGTGTGTGAATTGTATTCAATGATATCAGCTTGCATTTTTTTTTAAATAAGTTTTTCCAGACTTCAGTGTGACAGGTGGGAGAAATTTGACAAGGTGAACCCTCAAGACTCAGAAACCAGCAGGGTGAACCCTCAAGACTCAGAAATACTACCCTGTATATTTGTCAATGTGGGTTTTTTAACCTCATGATTATTAAACTGCTCTTATGATTTCTAGGGGTCTGACTTGTGATTTCTGGATGTTTGGGTCTGGCAGTCCTGCATTGCCGGCTACATGAAAAGATAAGCACAGCACACAGATATGATATTGTCCACAGTCTTTCATTGTGAATATACACTATTTTAGTTTGGGTGGGTGTCTTGGTGTTAGATCTACAGATAGGGTACGTCTAGACTACACACTTCTTTCGAAAGAAGCTTTTTTGAAACCATCGTTTGAAAAAGCTTCTTTTGAAAGAGATCGTCTAGACAGCCACCATTTTTTTCAAAAAAGCGATCCGCTTTTTCGAAAGAGAGCACCCAGGTAATCTGGATGCTCTCTTTCGAAAAAGCCCTGTTTGCATTCAAGATCACCTTTTTTCAAAAGGGCTCCTTCGAAAAAAGGCATTCTTCCTCGTAAAATGAGGTTTACCGCTGTCAAAAAACCCGCCGCATTCTTTTGATGTAATTTCGAGAGAACGCAGTGGCAGTCTAGACTCAAGTGAAGATTTTTTTTAAAAAAAAGGCCACTTTTTTTGAAAAACCCCCGTAGTCTAGACATAGCCAAAGCTGGGTAACATACCAAAGCGCTGTATTTTAGGGTGGGCAGGTGTTTGGTTTTCAGCCGAACACCTGGTCGAAAAGGGACCCGCCCCAGACCTCCCCAGCCTGGTGAAAATGAGCAAGTGAGTGAGGGTGGGGGAAACTGAGTGATAGAGGAAGTCCCACTGATGGTGGAAGGCAGGAAATAGGGCAACTGTCTTGGGGCCTGGTGATTCTAAAGGGCAGGGAGCCCTGGGCCCCTTAAATCATCACTGGAGCATTGCTCAGTGCGCTCCAGTCGGCTCTAAGGACTGGGGGTTGCGCTGCACTCCGGGCAATGCTGAGGGCTGTGGGGGGACTGGTATGGCGCACTTGCTGCTACCCTTCGCACCTGAGGCCCCATCCCTTCTGGGAGTACGTTGCTACAGCCTCTCCCTCACCTTGCCCAGGGCCTGGTGTGGTAGTTGGCTTCCCTGAAGGGAGAGAAGGAGGAAGAATGGAGAGTGTGGTGTGGAGCAGGGCCTCAGAGAAGGGGAGGGGCAAGAGTGTTTGGTTTTGTTCTGTCAGAAGGTTGGCCACCCTACTGTATTTCCATCTCTGCTTTTTATACTTTGGCCGTAGCACATTGTTCCTGGCTCTGGAGAGCCAGGGTGGATTTACAGCAGGAATCTGAACTTCCTATAGTAGTTCCATGTTGAACCATGTCTTCTTTGACTCTGTGGGTCTTGCAGCCCCTGCTGTTAGTATATCCTTGCTTTGATGATTTTATAGAGATGCTATAATACTTCATTATCCATCCCAGGAATAATCATCCCATCCCATGTCTTAGTGAATGTTGGTGAACATCAGTTAGTCTTGGCAAAAAGCCACCGCAAACACTTGCAAAGAAGGAAACATTCTGAGTGCAGTGGAATGAGTTACTGCACAAAACAAACATGGAAGTGATGTATTTTGGTCACAAATTTAGACCAAATTTGAAAGAAAGAGTTTTATTTATTGCAGCTGGTGTCCGGGATGGTCCTGGACACTTGAACAATATTTGTGAAATATTTCCTTTGTCACTTTATTTTGTGTGAGTCGCTCAGGTAATGTGAATGGAGAACTATTTTGCAGTAAGTGAGGCAGCTGTGTAGGAGTACGAATAAAGAACTCATAATTAGACAGACAAATGTAACAGAGACCAGAAATCTTGGGCTAACATCTCAATGGCTATGTCTAGACTTCCATGATTTTCCGCAAATGCTTTTAACGGAAAAGTTTTTCCGTTAAAAGCATTTGCTGAAAAGAGCATCTAGATTGGCACGGAAGCTTTTGCCCAAAAGCACTTTTGCGGAAAAGCGTCTGTGCCAATCTAGACACAGTTTTGTGCAAGAAAGCCCCCATCGCCATTTTCGCCATTGGGGCTTTTTTGCGCAAAACAGTACCGCGTTGTCTACACTGGCCCTCTTGCACAAAAGCGTTTGCGCAAGAGGGCTTTTGCCTGAATGGGAGCAGCATAGCATTTCCGCAAGAACACTGACAATCTTACATGAGATCGTCAGTGTTCTTGCGCAAATTCAAGCGGCCAGTTTAGACAGCTGGCAAGGTTTTCCGCAAAAGCAACTGCTTTTGCGGAAAAACTTGCCAGTCTAGACACAGCCAATCTGTATAAATCAATATGGCTACACCGATTTAAATGGTGCTATGCTGACTCACATATATAGAGGGTCTGTTCCCCTACCTCACAATGCACAGCCATTCCTCCGGGCTGTATGTGATTAGTTGCTTTTCCTAGCCCTGTACCCCAAAGGTGATGGACATTTCCCTCTTCTGTGGGCTTTTGTCATTTCTCTCTCATGGACCTCCAGAGCTTAGTTCTGAAGGGAACTTTGAGTTACCTATTGACCATTCTAGGAATAATGAACCAGCTGTCCTAGTAGTGCTATAGTTCAGGGATTATGGGATCTCTCTTATTCAGGAAGCTGGCTCCAGAGAGTGGGTGAATATTTCCCTGTTCCTGCTGCATTAAGATAGCAGAATTTCCTGGTTCTTCTGCAAAAAGGGAAAAAGATGGCCATGTACTGGGATGTTTCCTTTAGAAGTTCAGAGACTCTGTAGAGTTGTTTAATGATGAGGTGCTGCTTCTTCTCACTTTTGCATTTTGTCTCTCTCCTTGATCTCCTTTGTTGTAAGAAGAAGCAGTGTATCTAGTCGTTAGGAGTATGAGACCACCCTGAGGCCTGGATTCAGCTGCCATCTTTAACACTGCTTTGCTATGTTAACTCTGTTTTCCTCATCAGCGAAACAGAAGTGACAATATAGTTCTGGCTCCCAGCTAGTCAATAAGCATTTGTTTGAACTCTGCCAGTGAGTTATTTTCCTGTTACTAGGAAAATGAGTAGACACAGACTGGGTCTATACTTTCCCTCTCCATTTTATTTACAGTAAAAAACGTTGTTGATTTTGAATCAAGAAGGAGGATAACAGGAGCAGCAAATTTTCACCAGGCATCGCACTGTTTTCAGAGCTCAAGCAAAACAGTTCTACGTTCACACCTCCTTTACACAAACTGCCTGCAATTATTTTTATTCCAGCCCCTCTCTAAACACATTAACATCCATTTAGTGTTGAAGCTTTTGCTGTGTACTCAGTAGGTGCATTATTAAAAAAACCCCACCATTGTTAACACCAGTTCAGCTATGCAGATGTTGGAAAGTTCTTGTAACACTTTGGTATCTGACCCTGCTGAGAGCAGATCTGTTTGTTTGCTTTCATTCAGATACCTTCCTTATTAACTCATTTATTCAGACAGATGGGGCATCAGAAGACCTGGAATGGCTTTTAATCCTCAATATATTCATTGATTTTATATATATATATCTTCCACTTCCCAGCATTGAAAACCACAGTGAAAATCTTGCAGGAAAAGGTTTACCCATATGAGAAAAATTCACTAAACTCAGGAAGACATATCCATGTACATTTTACCCATACGTGGAATCTTTCACTACTCATTGCTACAGATGATTTATTAACAAAATATATGGCAGATCATCAAGGATATCCTTAGGATTCATGGGGCTCTACATGGTACTATTAAACAGGTGCCCCTACACCCAGTAACAGCTGGAGGGGGGATAATGTTTTTTTGAGATTTTTTTTTATAATCTTCCGCAACACACTAATGCAATATTTTTAAAAACAAATTTTAAGCTAAGATTCTATAGACTAACCCAGGTCCAGCCCACAACATTTTAGCACCTGAGGCAGGGAGCTCAAATGATGCCCCCATGCTCCCTATTCTCCTGCCTGCCTGTTACGTCTCTTGTGTCCTCCTTCCTCCAGCACTCCACCATCTCTGTGCATCTAGAGCAGAGAGAATACATATGCACCAGCAGCAGACACAATTCTCTACACTCTGGGTCCTAGTGGTGCCCCCCCACAGTCTGGCAACTGAAGTGGCCAACTCAGTTTGCCTCATGGTAAGGCTAGCCCTGAACTAACCCAGTACATTCAGAAACTTTGAGTTGGCACATGCCTGTTAAATGGTTTAATTACCACTTGAATGGCTCTTTCTCAGGTTCATGGTTCTGCTAATAGGTATGTCAGGCATTTTCACTTTTAAGTTAACTATATCCTCTCCAGAGAAAGGAGAGCCACAGAACAGCGATAAGAAGAGGCAGCTGGGTGAACATTAAGCCTCACCGATATCCCAAGTATTTGGGGGCCCTATGCAATTGTGTATTCCGTGTCTGGGTAAGGACAGCTCTACAGATTATTCTCCAGCAGCAAAATTGCCACTGATGCCATTATCAAAAATGACGAAAATTACATCTAAGCTTTAAAAAAAATGAACAGACGGAGGAGAAGGTGCGGGATTAGTCTCCAAGAATAGTTTTGCACCTGTAGTCAACAGTCTTTGTAACCTATTACAATGTAATGAAATACGACATAAAATAGTTCTTGCCTTCCCACTTGCAACAGCCCATCACATTTTGATATATGGTGAGGCATATTTATATCTACCATAAGTGGAGTAGCTGGACATCTCACAAATAATAATGAGCTTCAGGGGATAGCCGAGTTAGTCTGTTACAGAAAAAACAACAAATGATCTGGTAGCACTTTATAGACTAACAAAACATGTAGATGGTATCATGAGCTTTCGTGGGCACAGCCCACTTCTTCAGATGATCAGTGGGTTGTGCCCATGAAAGCTCATGATACCATCTACATGTTTTGTTAGTCTATAAAGTTCTACCAGACTATTTGTTTAAATAATAATGAGTTAATTCTCAATAACTCGTGTGGTAAGAAACTATTATGTGAGTCAACAGTGCATCCTTGTAGCCACATCTAAAGTATTACATCCAGTTCTGCACACACACCCCATTATGGAAAGGATGTGGACACATTGGAGACGGTCCAGCAGAGGGCAACAAAAATTATTAGGGGGCTGGAGCACATAACTTACGAGGAGAGGGTGCGGGATTTGGTCTTATTTAGTCTACAGGGCTGTGTCTAGAACTACATGCCTCTGTCGTCAGAAGCATGTAGATTAGACACATAGGCAAAGTCAAATGGAGCCGCGATTTAAATGATCGCGGCTTCATTTAAATTTACATGGCTGCCGCGCTGAGCCGACAAACAGCTGATCAGCTGTTTGTCCGCTCAGCGTGCTAGTCTGGATGCTCCCCTGTTGACATCAAAGCCCTTTGTCGGCAGCCTCGTTATTCCTCGTGGGATGAGGTTTACCGGGGCTGCCGACAAAGGGCTTTGATGTCAACAGGGGAGCGTCCAGACTAGCACGCTGAGCGGACAAACAGATGATCAGCTGTTTGTCGGCTCAGCGCAGCAGCCATGTAAATTTAAATGAAGCCGCGATCATTTAAATCGCGGCTTCATTTGACTTTGCCAAAACAACAAATCTACGTGCCTCTGACGACAGAGGTATGTAGTTTAGACGTACCCCAGAAGCGAAGGGTGTTTGTGTGTGTGTGTGGGTGGGTGGGGGGAGGGTTGATAGCAGCCTTTAACTACCTGAAGGGGGGTTCCAAAGAGAATGGAGAGAGGCTGTTCTCAGTTGTGACAGATGACAGCATGAGGAGCAATGGTCTCAAGTTTCAGTGGGGAGGTCTAGGTGGATATGAGGAAAAACTATTTTACTAGGAGAGTGGTGAAGCACTGGAATGGGTTACCTAAGGAGATGGTGGAATCTCTATCCGTAGAGGTTTTTAAGTCCCAGCTTGACTAAGCCCTAGCAGGGATGATTTAGTTGGGATTGGTCCTACCTTGGGCAGGGGGTTGAACTTGAAGACCTCCTGAGGTCTCTTCCAACCCTATGATTCTATGATTCTATTATTTATCCCCACTTTATAGATAGGGAATTGAGTCAGAGAATAAAAGCATTGATATTGCATAGACAGGTGGAAGTTACCGTGCAAGTAAAGTTACTTACATGTATAAAGAGTTTCCGGGATCAAGGCATATGTGACATATCCCAGGTCATGTAAGGAGACTGGCAGAGATGGGAATTTAACCCAGATCTTCTGGGTCCCAGTCTAATGCCTTAATCATAGGATCAGCATTCTATCTATGAATGCTATGTTATGAAACAACATAAGCTACCAAATCAAAAGTTCATTTGACTGCACATCCAGTAATTTGATCTAGGCCATCAAATACCAGCAATGCCCCACTGCTATATATATTGGACAAACTGGACAGTCTCTGAGGGAAAGAATCAATGGACACGAATCATATATACGTAAAGGAAACATACAGACATCTATTGGGGAACACTTTAATCTTCCTAATAACTGTTTAAAAGACCTTCAAGTGGCTGTCTTGTCACAAACCATTTCTACTAGCCAGATACTCAGAGAGGGTATGTCTACACTACAAAGTTAATTCGAACTAACAGCCATTAGTTCAAATTAACTTTCATAGCGTCTATACATGCAAACCGCTAGTTCAAACTTACTTCGAACTAGCGGAGGGCTTAATTCGAACTAGGTAAACCTAATTCTACGAGGACTAACGCCTAGTTCGAATTAAGTTCAGTAGTTCGGATTAAGGGCTGTGTAGCCGCTTAATTCGAACTAGTTGGAGACTAGCCCTTCCCAGCTTGACCTGGTGGCCACTCTGGGTACAACCAGGGAAACTCTTCTGCCCCCCTCCTGGCCCCGGAGCTTTTCAAGGGCCATGGTCTGGCTACGGTGCTTGTGCCAGTTGCAAGCCTGCCAACATCCAGCCAGCAGAACCTGCACCTGGCACAAGATGAGCCAGCCACCTGCTGCCACCCAGCCCTCCGCCTCTTCCCAGGACCAGGCTGGCGGCTCCTAGGAGCCTGCCCGGGGCCACAAGAGGCGGGCGCCCTCCTGGTCTAGTGCAGAGATCGTGGACCTTATTGAGGTTTGGGGGGAGTCCTTCAACATCCACGATCTCCGCACTAGCCACAGGAACGTGGCTGTCTACAGCCGCATGGCTGACAGCCTGGCCACTAGAGGCCACATGTGGACCTGGGAGCAGGTCCGCTGCAAAATTAAGGACCTGCGGCAGGCCTACTCAAGGTCCTCCCAGCCAGGGACCGACCCGGAGGCATGCCCCCATTATGAGGCCCTGGACCGCATCCTGGGGGCTCCCGCAGTGCATGCCCCCCGGATGGTGATCGACTCCGGGGCAGAGGGACCCATCCTGGACATGGAGGAGGAGGACGTGAGAGCCAGGAGCCTGCAGGAAGCCTGCCCAGGACCCAGGACCCCCAATGCACCCCACGAGCACATCGCCTGTGTCGTCTGAGGCCAGGGAGGGCTCCACATGTGAGTGCCATCATGCTCCCCTTATGTGTCTGGGATGTGTGGGGGGTGAGGGAGCCCAAGGACCGTGCACCTGGGCCTTGCCCACCTTGGAGCAGCAGCTGGGTGTCATGCAGGGGCCCTGGCCCATTCCTCACACACCAACCTCACCTTGCAGCGCGGGACTGGGTTTCACCCAGTGTGTCCCCAGGGAGAACTGACCACTGCGCTTGTTTCACCACAGCCGCAGCACCTGGGACTGCAAGGCGCACCACCCCACCTGCAATAGCCACCTGCACCTGGGCCAGCAGGCGCACCAGGAACCTGGAGGACTACCACCAGCGGCACCTGTGGCTACTGGAGCAGCAGCTCCACATCCAGGAGCACTGGGTCCGGGAGGACCTGCGGCTGCGGAAGCAGAGCTTGGAGGTGCTGGAGGAGCAGAGCAGTGCCCTCAGGGATCACCTCCAGAATCTGGTGGAGAGGTTCCTGCCTCCTCCTGCTCCAGCCCCTGCAGCCGCTCCAGCTCTCACTCCTCCTCCCACCCCTACTCCCCCTCCTGCTTCCTCCACACCCCCCGTGCCTCCTACCCCACCTTCCACACCCACTCCCCCCAGACGCCCCTGCACCCGCAGTGCTGCGAGACGGGAGAGCCAGCAGGACCCCCAACCCTGAGGTTTCCCTTCCCTTCCTCCCCTTCCTCCCCTTCCACCCCCTTCCAGCTTCCTCCTCCCAGGTTTCCCCCTCCCTGGCCCATCCCCTCCTTGCAGCCTCCTTCCCCCTCGGCCTAGTGGCCGGTGGGTGCCGGACCTGCATGAGCACTGCTCCGACGGTGGATCTCTCCACGTCAAACTAGTTCCCGATGGATCGGTAGCTGTCCGGCATGGAGAGCTTCCACAGGGTGATGGCCACACGCTTCTGGAGGGGGATGGCAGGCCTCATGAGAGTGTCCCGTAGCTGCAGAGCAGGGGAGAGCCACTCGCAGAGCTCCAGGAAGGTGTCCTTCTTCATTCAGAAGTTCTGGGTCCACTGTTGGTCTCCCCAGCGCTCCAGGATGATGCGGTCCCACCAGTCGCTGCTGGTGTCCAGACGCCAGATGTGGTGGGGCACACTGGCATCCAGTCGCTGCTGCCATTTCTCCATGACCCCCGGGGAGGCCAGGGAAAGAAGCAGGGGGCTGATGTGCACTAGGTGGTGCAAGGCAGTCTCCACCCATTGTTGACAGGCTTGCAGCAGCAAGTCCAAAAACTGGAGCAGCATGCCCAGGATGAGCTCTGGCTCCATGGTGCCAACTGCGGCGGCATCCCCAATGGGAAGCACTGACACAGGCAGGCAGAGAAAAAAACGCTTTGCTGTCCCTCGGCGAGGTAGGCAAGCAAGCAGAAAAGCTGAGAACCGGCTTTCCGGGGGGGTCCCTTTAAGCACGGGCCTCAGACAGCAGCCACACAAAGCAATTACTGACCTGATGCCCTGCCGGAACCGGTTTCAGCTGCCCTTAAATGCCACCCAGCGTCCAATCAGTGTGGATGTGCTAGTTCGAATTAGCAAAACGCTAATTCGAATTAGTTTTTGGGTCTAGATGCGCTAATTCGAATTAGCTTAGTTCGAATTAGTGCTGTAGTGTAGACATACCCAGAAGCATTGGAATTAGAGTTCATCCACAAATTCAATTCACATGCTAATGGACTCAGTTGTGATGAAGGATGGTTGGGACACTATCAGCTTAGCAGTTGATGAAGGTACAAACAGCTTTGTGAAGATTCCTATGTCAGGAAGGATACTATCAATTGACTTTAATTCTTATCTGCTTTGTTTTAACTTCCCAGTTTTCAGATACTTACTGATTCCCTCTATTTCACTGTCGTCCACTCCCCTCCTTTTTCTCCCCCACCCACCCTATTTATTTTGGGTCTGCACATCCTAAACTCAAGACTCCGGTCATCTGAGGGAGTGGACTGTGCCCCCAAAAGCTCATGATGTCATCTACATGTTTTGTTAGTTTATAAAGTCCTACCAGACCATTTGTTGTTTTTTTCTGTACAGACTAACTCGGCTACCCCCTAGAGCAGCTGAAAGCTGTCTGTTAGCTGGAACTTTGTCTGATGTGTCAACTATTTACCCCCCACCCAAACCATTTGGATCTAGAAATGCATTTTAATCAAAAACAGCTATGTTAAATGAACCATTAAAAATAAGCGTAGAAATGAACTGACCTGAAGAACACACTAAAATATGCCCGAGGCATCAAACGGGTTTCTATTTATTTTATTTTTTGGTGATTGGTGATGTGACAAAATATTCCCTACATTTTGAATACTAAATAAATTAGTCATTCCTGAAATGCCACTTCAATCACTTTCCAGAAAACAAGCACCACCACAGCTACTTTTTGCTTTTATCCCTTAAGCTCACCTGGTCTGTGACATTGTGCAGAATAAGGGAAGACATGAAACACCAGTAGGTGGAAATCAGCACGGAACTCCTTTGACTCCAGTGAAACTGTGCTGATTTACACCAGCTGGTAATCTGGCAAAATACCTTCATATTAAAGGAGTAATAGGCAGTGAATAGGATTAGTGTAGTGGGTTCTTTTTCTGCCTTTTTATTTATCCACACACTGGGGGTGATTTCTAAAAATTTGCTCATTATTCATAATTGTCTAAAATGTTTATTCAAACAAATTTTAGCTTCTGGGTTTTTTGGAATCAAAGCCATGTCTACACTACAAACAAAGGTCAATGGAAGGTATATTATTATACAGCCGATGAAGTTTGTATATTGTTTGGGGTTGTGCATAATTGGTCACTTACAACAGTGCAACACATACTCACCAGGAGTGCTTGTGTCAGTGCAAAATGAACCATAGATAGGAATTCCAGTGCCGCAAACAGAACTAGCCAGTACAAGACCTCCTGGGAAATTTTTGCAATGTGTTTTGGGGCAGAAATGACTTATCCAGGGGTTGCTGAGAGCTCAAGTTCCCAGCATGCAACTTTCTCCATCCCATAATGGCATCCACATCCCGTAACTTCTTGTGCCTTTTTAAGAAATAATTTGCAAACCTGTGGGGCACCTTTCTGACAGAAGCATGGATCTGCACAGCTCTGTACTAGTCTCACAAATATTGCAGACAGAGGACATACTGTTTTCATGTATTTGCAGACCTGCAGGAAATACCACAATGACTAGGACATGGCGTTGTCCTTTGAGGACAATTTGCACAGGGAGATAGTGAACAACAATTCAGACTTGTTGAAAGTTTTTGCAGACCACTACAAATAGTGACCCACCAGTTCTGGGCCTGAGAAATGAGCATAGATGTGATGGTTTCATAATCCAGTTGAGAGACGTTGAGCAGTGGCTGCAGAAAGGTTGAATGCAACAGACCACACTGGTGCATCTGTGTTTCTAGCTCCCGCCAGCCTTTCAGTGCATAGACACCAGAATGAGAGCTGTACTGACAGGGAGAAGCAAGTGGCAATCACATGCTTGAGCTTGTAATGCCACATGGCTATCAATCAGTGGGAAATCATTTTGTTGTTGGAAAATCCATGGTAGGGACCAATGCTATGCAAGTGTCTAAGGCTGTGTGGTGCTCCCCAAACGTACCCAGAGTTGGGAGGTGCTTCAATATTACCTGCCCTAAGTATGAAACTATCTTTTCTTTACCTAGTACCGTTCAATTCCCTGAAGCCAACAGCCTCTGGCTACATACAAGCATTGACTTCCAGCTCTGTAAAACCTTGCTCTCTCTATGCATGCTAGTGATAGACATGCTAATTCTCAAGTCCTCAGATTTCTCTGTAGTATTCAGCTTCTGTCAACAGACCCAGAAATTATCAGATAAGCTTTCTCCGAAGAGGCTGAGTATCCTCAGTTTGAATGGTATATTTTAGGATTAGGTTCTTTATAAGATCACAGCACAGATTCACATTTACAATGAATTAATCATAAGTTTATTCTGGAAGACTTAGCTTTAGGAGTCTCCATCACTGAAGATTTTTAAGAGCAAGTTACAGAAACACCTGTCAGCCATGGTCTAGATAATATTTAATCCTGCCATGAGTACAGGGGACCATAGAAGATGATATCCTGAGGTCTCTCCAGTCCTACCATCTGTGATTTAAGAGCTATTAAGTCATGATAATAAGTGGATACAGAAATGATTACATATAATACAAAAGTATAACAAGCTTCACACAACTAAAACTTCAACAGGGTAAAATCCTAGTCTAAAGTAGTTTCTGGTGTAAAGTTTTATTTGTGTTTCCAACCCTCATATCCAGGATCCACCATTCATGGTTGCTGTCCTAGTCAGCTAAGAAGTTCTTCACCAGGTGTCCTCAACAGGGTGGGCAGTTAAGGGGAGAGATGGCTTTGGGTCTCTGTGAACCTTGGGAAGCTAACATCAAAACTGTAACAAGAGCAAGGAATGGGCCATTCTGGGGTAGCTCCTGGAGGACTGTTTGGGTAGACACAGGTCATGCAGTGTTTGCTCTCACACTGTGTCAGCCTCAACAGGTGGACCATGACTCTATGACATTCAAAGATGTGGTTTTGCTGCATCATTGTAACAGGGCACTTTCATCATCTAGTGACACATTTGAGTGTAGAAACATTCATGAGCAAACTGACAGGTGCAGGAAACTAAAGTCCACAGACCAAAGCCCACAGGTAAGTGAAAAACATGGAGACCTGGAGGATGGGACAGAAATGGGAGGGATCATGGGCTATAATAGCAGAGATAAAGGAGAAGCAAGGCAGAACTGGGAGGCAAAATCAAATCCATATCTTAGATGCCTTTGTACAAATGCAAGAAATATGGGTAGTTAGCAGGAAGAACTTGAAGTGCTAATAAATAAACACAACTATGACATAGTAGGTAACACAGAGACCTGGTGGGATAATATACACGATTGGAATATTTATATAGAAGGGTACAGCGGGCTCAGGAAGGATAGGTGGGGAGAAAAAGGAGGAGGTGTTGCCTTATATATTAAAAATGTTTACATTTGGACTGATGTGGAGATGGACATAGGAGAAAGACTTGTTGAAAAAAACAAGGGGTAAAAAACAAGGGTGATGTCATACTATAGGTCTAGTACAGACCACCTACCCAGGCAGAAGAGGTGTATGAGCCTTTTTTTAAACAACAAAATTATGCATAGTGCAGGATTTGGTGGTGATGGGGGACCTTGACAATCACGACATACGTTGGGAAACTAACACAGCATGGTACAGACCATCCAATAAGTTCTTGGACTGCATTTGAGACAATATTTTATTTCAGAAGGTTGAGGAAGCTACTGCAGGGAAGCTGTTCCAGATTTGATTTTAATAAATAGGGAGGAGCTGGTTGAAAATTTGAAAGTGGAAGACAGCTTGGATAAAAGTGATCATGAATTCATAGAGTTCATGATTCTAAGGAATGGTAGAAGGAAGAACAGCAAAATAGAGACAGTGGATTTCAGGAAGGCAGATTTTAGTAAACTCAGAGAGCTGGTAGGTAAGGTCCTTTGGGAAGAAGAATAAAAGGAAAAACAACTGAAGAGAGTTGGCAGTTTTTCAAAGGGACATTATTAAGGGCCCAAAAGCAAACTATTCCACTGCATAGAAAAGATAGAAAGTATGGCAGGGGACCACCTTGGATCAACCAGGACATCTTACATGATCTAAAAATCAAAAAGGAGTCAAATGAAAAGTGGAAACTAGGTCAAATTACAAAGGATGAATATAAGCAAACAACATGGGTATGCAAGGGCATGATTACAAATGTAAAACACAAAAGGAGATCAATCTAGCTAAAGACATAAAGAGTAACAAGAAGACATTCTATTAATATATTAGAAGCAAGAGGAAGTCCAAGGACAGGGCAGACCCATTTCTCAGTGAAGAGGGAGAAACAATAAATGTAAATAGGAAACTTGGAAATAGTAGAGTTGCTTAATGACTTCTTTGTTTCTGTCTTCAGCAAGAAGTTTGAGAATGAAGGGAGGCCTAACAAAGTGAATACTAGTGGAAATGGGGTAGGTAGAAGATTAAATTTAAAAAAAAAAAAAAGTTAAAATTACTTAGAAAAATTAGATGTCTTCAAGTCACCAGGGCCTGATGAAATGCATCCTAGAACACTCATGGAGCTGATAGAGGAGGTATCTGAGCCTTCAGCTTTCATCTTTGAAAAATCATGCAAGTTGGGACAGATTCCAAAGACTGGAAAGGGGCAAATATAGTGCCCATCTATAAAAAGGAAAATAAGAATAACCCAGAAAATTATAGACCAGTCAGTTGAACATCTGTGGCAGGAAAGACAATGGAGCAGGTGATTGAGGAATTCATCTGCAAACATCTGGAAGAAAATAAGGTGACAGTCAGCATAGATTTGTAAAAAACAAATCATGTCAAACCAATCTGATAGCTTTTTTTGATAGTATAACAAGTCCTATGGATAAGGGAGAAACGGTAGATGTGGTATAACTAGACTTTTAGTAAGGCTTTTGATACTGTCTTGCACAATAAACTAGGCAATAAACTAGGCAAATACAACTTAGATGGGGCTACTGTAAGGTGAGTGCATAACTGGCTGGATAACTGTTCTCAAAGAGTCGTTATTAACAGTTCGCAGTCATGCTAGAAGGGCATAACAAATGGGGTTCTTCATGGGTCTGTTTTGGGGCCGGTTCTGTTCAATATCTTCATCAATGATTTAGATGATGGGATAGAGAGTACACTTATTAAGTTTGCACATGATACCAAGCTGGGAGTGGTTGCAAGTGCTTTGGAGTATAGGGTCATAATTCAAAATAATCTGGACAAACTGGGGAAACAGTCTGAGGTAAATAGGATGAAGTTTAATAAGGACAAATTCAAAGTTCTCCACTTAGGAAGGAACAATCAGTTTCACACATACAGAATGGAAAGTGTCTGTCTAGGAAGGAGTATGGCAGAAAGGGATCTATGGATCATAGTGGACTGAGCGGATATGAGTCAACAGTGGAACACTGTTGCAAAAAAAGCAAGCATGATTCTGGGATGCAAGCAAGACACAAGAAATCATTCTTCTACTCTACTCTGCACTGTTTAGGCCTCAATTGGAGTATTGTGTCCAGTTCAGGGCACCACATTTCAAGAAAGATGTGGAGGAATTGGAGAAAGTCCAGAGAAGAGCAAGTCTAGAAAACATGAGCTATGAGGCAAGGCTGAAGGAACTGGGCTTGTTTAGTTCAGAAAAGAGGAGACTGAGAGGGGACATGATAGTGGTTTTCAGGTATCTAAAAGGGTATCACAGGGAGGAAGAGGAAAAATTGTTCTTCTTGGCCTCTGAGGATAGGACAAGAAGCAATCAGCTTAAACTGCAGCAGGGGAGGTTTAGAGTGGACATTAGGAAAAAGTTGCTAATTGTCAGGCTGGTTAAACACTGGAATAAATTGCCTTGGGAGTTGTGGAATCTCCGTCACTGGAGATATTTAAGAGAGGTTGGATAGACATCTATCTGGGATGATCTAGACCAGTGCTACTCAACTTCGGAAGTCTCAGTGGCCACAATGATACTCACAGCACATGACGAGGGCCGCAACTTAAGTGTGGTTGCATATACATGCAAATATATATGCAGACATATGCAAATAGCTTCTTTCTCACCAATGGGCATGAATACAAAGATTAAGGCAAGACTACACAACTCGTGGGCCCCATCTAAGTCATTTCTGCTATTAATAAAATGCAATACTTACCTGATTTCCACCCATCTGACAGCACTTTTAATGAGCAATGACAGTCCAGGAATTTAACTACTAAAATGCATAACATCATAAGACCATTATACGGAATCACGATTGTGAAACATGTTCCCGGTGAAGGCCATGTTCAAAAGATCCCACCCGTTGACTGTATGTTGAGCCCTGCATAAACCCAAACCACACCCTGGGCCACAAACAAATGGGCTGAAGGCCACATGCGGCCCATGGGCCGCGTGTTGAGTAGCCCTGATCTAGACGGTGCTTGGTCTTGTCGTGAGGGTAGGGGACTGGGCTTGATGATCTCTTGATGTCCCTTCTAGTTCTAGTACTCTATGATTCTATGATTCTGTGACATAAGGTGACTTATGTTGACCTATCTTTGCAGTACAGACTAGGCCCCCATCACTGGAAACATGATTCTTTCCACTTTCACACTAAAATAAATCAATTACAATTCCACTAAAATCAATAGGGCTAAATTTTTTCTCAGTCACACATTCATTCAACCCTGTGTCAAAATAAGTACAAAGTTAGTATACAATGTTTTCATTCTGACTTGCTAGCACTTTACCCAAGGGCTGTGTCTACATGGCACCCCTTTTCTGGAAAAGGGATGCAGATTAGACACATCGGAATAGCAAAATCCGCGGGGGATTTAAATATCCCCTGCAGCATTTGCATTTACATGGCTGCCGCTTTTTTCCGGCTTGGGGATAAGCCGGAGAAAAGCGCCAGTCTAGACATTATTGAACTAGGAATAAGCAGCAGGAGGAATAAGTAGGAATAAGAAATCCTCCGGAAAAGGGTTTATTTTCCAGAGAATAACGTCTAGCCTGGCGCTTTTCTCTGGCTTTTCACCAAGCCGGAAAAAAGCGGCAGCCATGTTAATGCAAATACCGCGGGGGATATTTAAATCCCCCACGGATTTCCCTATTCCAAAGTGCTACATTAGCATCCCTTTTCCGAAAGGGGTGCCAATGTAGACGTAGCCAAGGTGTGTGTGAATTGGGAGCTGCTGCAGGATGGAAATGCAAAGGGAAAATAGAGGAGAGAGAGCCCAAGAACATGGTGAAGATGAGAAACAAAGGGCACAGATAGCATAGTTTTTGTACAGGAGAAGATTTGCTCACTAAGCACAGCAGACTACAACAACAAGGTACCAAATGAACAGTTTTCTTAGTTCAGAAAGGCCAGAATCTGTCCTGAGTCTCTCTGTTAACTTCCCAATGACATTCATAGGAGATGGCTGTGGATTTAGGAGAATATGATGTAAAAAATGTAACCTTGCACCATGGACCATAGTTAAGCATGAAACTCGGTCCTGGGCACCAAATGAGTTTTAGAACCCTGCAGTAGGCAGTGGTGCCTCCAGATGTTTGGAGCTTATTTATTGTAGCTTCAGGGTTATTTTGGGAGTTGTCTTTAACAAAAGATTCATCTTCCTGTTTTCTCTCATTTCTTACCCTAAACAGACACACACTGCTTCTAAGCCTTAAAAAAACAGTAGAGTGGGAAAAACAAATGGGGAACTTTAAAGACCTAGTTCGAACTAGGGGGGTAGTGTAGACATACCCATAGACACTAACCTCCCCTCTTCACTCCCCGTCCATTCTAAAATCTGATTTGTCAATTTTATATGTGTTCACTTTGGTATATATGGTGATGCCAATTTTCTTCCACAATTTGATCTGAGGAAGTGGGTCTGGCCCACAAAATCTCATCACCTATCACCTACAACCCCCAACTTAAACCTGTCCAACACATTATCAAGAAACTACAGCCTATATTGGAACAGGATACCATACTCAAAGAGGCTCTGGGAGACAGACCCATAGTCTCCTATAGACAACCACCTAACCTCAAGATGATTCTTACCAACCACCACAGGACATACCACACTAATACCAACCCTGGTACCTTCCCTTGCAACAAACCCCGTTGCCAGCTTTGTCCACATATTCATTCTGCTGATACCATTATTGGACCTAACCAAGTGAGTTATAAGATCAAGAACACATATTCCTGCGCATCCAGAAATATAATCTACGCTATCATGTGCCGAAAGTGTCCGTCTGCTATGTACATTGGACAAACATCTCAGACACTTCGCCAAAGGATTAATGCCCACAAAACAGATATTAGACAAGATCACAAAGAGAAAACAGTTTCTTGCCACTTTAACCAGAAAGGACACTCTCTAAATGACTTAGCCACCTGCATTCTGCTACAAAGACCTTTTACATCTGCACTTGAAAGGGAATCCTCTGAACTGTCATTCATGTTAAAATTCGACACTTACCGACAAGGACTTAACAAGTCTTTGAACTTTCTCACCCATTATCAAGACAGTTTCCCCAATTATCACCTGTAATACCATTAACTCACAAACATCCCACTCTCCCTACCTTTAATATCAGCAATTCACAGACACTTACCTTCCTTCCTCCCCCTTCCCACCCCCCCGCATCCTCCTTCTGTTCTGCAATGTGATTTGTCCTTTTCATATTTGTTCATTTTTTTAAATTGTATCCTTTGGTATATATGGTTGTGACTACTTTCTTCCACTATTTGATCTGAGGAAGTGGGTCTGGCCCACGAAAGCTCATCATCTAATAAACCATCTTGTTAGTCTTTAAAGTGCTACATTGTCCTGCATTTTGCTTAAACCATCCTGTTAGTCTTTAAAGTGCTGCATAGTCCTGTCTTTTGTTTCATCAAGACCAGACTAACACGGTTACATCTCTATTACTAATGCTGTTAAGAGTTTGTTTTGCCTTTGTATTTGGCACTCATGATCACTTCTGAAATACTCTCAAACTTGTAATCTCATACAAAAAAAGTTTGATAGGGTCTAATATGTGTACAATCCTGTTGATTTGTATTATTTAGATTACCTTCTAATTAATATAGTATCATATCACTTGTGCCATTATCTTGATCAATGTCAGGCCTACAATTACCCAGATCATCCCATTTCTCTTAAAAAGAAAAAAATCTGACATTAGTTTTCTTCTGACACTTCCCCAGTGCTCCAAGACTTAGCCAAAATCAACGTTAATGGTCCAAACAATCTCCCTTGCCAGCATTTCTTTAAAAAATGTTGAATAATTATCCTTATTGTTTGTATTCCTGTACTAGGAGCCACAGTCATAGATCAGGTTCCCATTGTACTAGGTGCTGTACAAATACAGAGCAAAAATGTGGTGCTTGCCCCAAGTGATTATGCTCTAAAGATATGCAGGAGATACAACTTGTGTAGGCCCCTAAGCAAGGTGTGGCGGGAGGAATGGCTATGTGCTTCCAGAAGCGGCGGGGCTTCGGCAGAAGGGGTGGAGCTGGAAGCAGCCAACTCTGGAGTGTGCTGTACCTTTTCCCCGCCCCCCAACCCTCAGAACCCCACGGAGTGCGCCACATAGCGCTCCAGTGGCGATTTTAAGGGCCTGGAGCTCTATATGGTTGGGAGTCTCCCTTTTCCCCCCTCCCATCAGTGGGCCTGAAGACATGTCTATGCCTCAAGCTAGTGCATAGAAACCTAGGGTGTAAATTCACGGTGCTCTAACAGGCTGTGCCCTTAAATTTCTATGATGCACTTTGACCTATTGCTTGTCCCACCCTTTCTACCACTGAATTGAAAACCAGTTTTTTGTGGTCTAAGATTTACTGAATACATTCATCCCAGTTCCAGTTATGAAAGTTTAATTCCTGTTTGTAAGGCATCCCGCACACCGCCACGGAAAGGCTGTGTAGCCATAGGAAATATTGTTTAATCAGCCCAGCTCTTCCTCTACCTCATTCTGATATTGGAAAAGGGGTTTTCAGGAGAGGTGGCAATGGGTTCTTGTGTGTTTGTATCAGCTTAGCCTTGAATACATTCTTTTTACCCTCCCCAAGCTGTGCACTGAATATTCCTTACCTAGTCAACTGTGCCGGCTGCTCCTTCGGTGATCGCTACAAAGCAGAAGCACAGCAGTGGAGGTGAGGAAGATTTGGTGGGCTCCAGCTTGTGACAGCTGCCTCTAACTCTAGGGAGATTAAATGACCTCAAAGAGAATAAGCAATGTGCAGGATCCCCCTCTCAAGGCAGCAAAAGTTCACCCTCGCTCCAACCACCTCCCATTGATGGATACAAATCACTTGATACAGAAATTTGAAATCTTGGCAACCTGCAGAGGATGAAGAAAAATCTTTAAGGAGCCCTAAAACTGCCCTTGGGCAAATTCTCTTTTCATAGGCATAATAATAATAATTAATGAAATTTCCACAGTTTTGAGAAAAAGACATAGCTTTTAATAAAAAAATACCCACCTCCGGGCTGACACATCTATTTATAAATTGTCACATACAGTAACAACACCCAGGTTGCCGAGGTGATCCAGGTCATGGCAGGCCCACAACATTACTTCACTACCGGGCAAATTGGTTGAAACTACAGTAAAGAACAGAATTATCAGACACACCGATGATCAATATGTTGGGGCAAAGTCAACATGATTTTTTTTCAAGGGAAATTATGTTTCATTCATTTATTAGCAACCTTTGAGAGGGGTATAAAAATATGTGGAGAAGGGTAAGCCATTGGATATAGTGTACTTCGACCTTCCGAAAGCTTTTTACAAGATTCCACATCAAATGTTGTTAAGAAATGAAAAAAAGTTGTAGGATAAGAAGAAAGGTCCCCTTGTGAATAGATCACTGGTTAAAAGACAGGAAATGAAGGGTCAGAGTACCTGCTTAGTTTTCAGAATGGTGAGAGGTAAATAATATGGTCCCGCCAAAGATCTGTACTGGGACTAGTGCTGTTAAACATGTTCATGAACGATCTGGGGGAAAGAGGTGAACAGTGAGGTGGCAAAGTTTGCAGATGATATATAATTACTCAAAGGAGTAGTCATGTTAGTCTGTAACTTTAAAATCAGCATCTGATGAAGCTCATTTTGGTTAGTTTCTAAGATGCCACAGGACTACTTGCTGTTTTTCAAGACGATTAAGTCCAAAGCAGATTGCAAAGAGTTACAAAAGGAACTCTTAAAACCAAGTGACTGGGCAACAAAATGGCAGATGATACTCTGTGTTGATAAATGCAAAGCAATGCACATTAGAAAACATAATCCAACTGTACATGCAAGGTAATGGGGTCTATATTAGCTCTTACCACCCATGCAAGAGATCTTAGAGCCTTTGTGAGCAGTTCTCTGAAGGTATTCACTCAATGTGCAGCAGCAGTTATATCATTTAAAAGTGGGTTAGGAATAAATAGGAAAGCGGTAGGTAATATGACTGAAAAATATCATAATGCCACTTTATAAATCCATGATACAACCACACCTTGAGTACTGCATACACTTCTGATTGCTCCATGAACTGTAAAAATAAAGAGAATAGCAACAAAAAAAAAATTATGGGGGCAGGGGACTGTTTCCATAGGAGGAGAGAATAAAAAAACTGGGAACATTCAGCATGGAAGAGAGATGACCAAAAGTTGAGGGATAGAACAGATGCCGATAAAATCATGGCTGGTGTGGGGAAAGTGACTGGGGAAGTTTATTTACCTCTTCTCATCATACAAGAAGTGGGGTGTCATCCACTGAAAATAATAGTCAGCCTCCTTTCAAGCTAAGGAAGGAGATCACAGCACCTGGCCTCTCTTCCACTAAGGATGTACATATTTAACCAGGAAAGGGATACAATATCAGGCCACTGAAGTGATTCATCTCAGAATCAAGCTCTTTATCAACCTCAAAGGAGGTCAGTATCATTAGCTTAGAGCATGGGTTCCCAAACGGGGGGGTGTGAATAAATTCAAGGGGGGGCACGAGGTGACCCAGCCTTCCCCCTCCACCCCCCATCAAGTTTTGCTGCCCTGGTCCGATTTTTTTGCTCAAGTTTTGTTACTTTTTTTGGGGGTGGAAGGGACGTGAGGGTTTTTCAAAAATCAGAAGGGGGTGTGATACTGAAAAGTTTGGGAACCACTGGCTCAGAGGCATAGAACAGGGAGGTGATTCAGAGCAGGAACACAGTTAGGATTAGTATCGTAAGAAGAGGGCCTGAAACATAAGCTTATGTGTCATAGGTCTGATGTAAGTCATGAGGCCTAGGAGCAATGGTCAAAACTTTGCTCAGATAAAGCAAAGTGGAGTTGTGAGCAAGAGGCAGGCCCTGCTCACAGAAATTGGCAAGGGTTGATTTTACAGAAACTCCTACCTAAGAGATACTAGGCATTGGCCATAAACACATTTCAGAGGGGTTGTAATGGAGCACCTTATTAAAAAACATGTCAGTACCAACCTCCTCCCCACAAATAACAGGTCTACCGACCTATGTTCAGGACTGAGTCTAAACTAACAGCATAATAAATAGTAATTGAACCCTCCCTAGTATGAGATAAGGGGTGGTAAATAACCAACAGGAGATAGTAACCTGATATGTCAGGAGTGATGTGTAACTTGTTTGTACCTGTGTATAAAAGTAAACCCCAAAGAGTTGTCTTTGTCTGGCCTAGGGGGCAGTAATAGATTCACATGTCACTGTCTGCGTCTGTCCATTGTCAGAGGATACGTATGCATAGTGGTTCAACAAAGTCTACTGACAACTATCATTGTACTTCCTTTGACAAGAAACCTGGCCACGCACTTTCAATCGTTATTTGATCTTGTGCTCTTTGGTCAAGCCAACACGATACACAGAGGAGCACACTCACACAGCCAAATGGTAATCATCACTGAAGGAGTAGTAGACCATCTGGATGCCTCACCCAGGACCGGTCCTAAACAATTGACAGCCCTGGGCGACCATCCGGCTCACCCGTAGGGTTGCCAAATGGTTTAAAAAAATACTGGACAAAAATTTGTCAAGAAAAAAAAAGGAGGTGTAACCAGGGAAACTTGGGGGAAGGATTTGGGAGGTCAGGTCGAAATGTGGTCACGGCCCACCCCTAAGAGCAGCTCTGTTGATGGTCCCTTGAAAATGATGGCCTCAGGGGACCGGCCGGCTCGCCCACCCCTAAGGTCGGCTCTGGCCCCATCAATGACTCCTTCCTATTGCAACTAGAATCCATGACTCCTAATTCCCAGCTCAGTGTTCTATCCACCAAGGCACACAACCTTAGCAAGTGCAGTTCAAAGTGCAATTTGTTGACACACAATAATCTTCAATAATATGCAATTTTGTCATGATCAAAACTCTGAACAATTCCCAAAAAGTTACAGGGGCAGTCTTTAAGGTGAATTTGATTTAAATACACACTAGAAAAAGGGATGAAATAAATTGTTTGCTATCAATGATACACTCAGCTATGCTATTACTGGAAAAGCTAAGCAGCAAAACTTTATCCTGTTCAGGTTTTGTTTTCATCCTATTAACAGAGAAAAAAAGCTGCAAAACATTTTTCTCCCTTAACCAGAGATAACTCTATTGCCAAGCCCAGTTTTACAAACAATGGTGGGTCTCTATTAATTATAATACAGAAGATAAACATATCCCTGCATCCTGAGGTTAAAATATATCACCCTCGATCTTGTAGAAATTTGCCTGCAGAGGGATGATTTATAAATCATTCAGTAACAGATGATGTTATAACTAAAGCAGTGGGAGTTTTGAAATACCTACATCAGATTAGGCTTGTGTTTATTTCAAAAAAAGCTCTGATCTAGCTTGGATTTTTGGCAGACGCAACATGAGCCCAACATGAAGTAATGTAAATCAAAGCTTTTTTTGAAAATCAAACTTGGAATGCTTCCAATCCCAATTAAAACACGCGCGCACACAAACACACACATACCATTTGTCTTTTGGACTTCTATTGTTTAATTTTTTTTCCTTTTCACTAACCCTACTCAGACCTGTTTGTAACAACTCAGTCCCATGATGAACTCATGACATTGCAAATACTTAGGGTGTTTCGTTTAGTTTTTGGTTTTTAAAGACATTTGCTCCTTAAACTATGTTTTTAAATGAACAAAGCAGAAAAAGGGGGAAAAAAGCACCCACACTCTTCCAAGCTAGATTAAGTGGGTTTAATACTATAAATGCAAAAAATAGCTAATCCCAGATGGCAGAAATATGGCAGAAAAGAGAGCAATTGGACAGCAGTTAAAAGTGAAGGAAGTTATTCAAGGGGACGTTTCATGCTCTTTCCTATCTTCTAGCCCTCAGAGATTTTTGTTAGCAAAATTATTTATGATTATCACCTACTGTGCATGAATAAGCCTCATAAATATGGCCCAGTAAAAACCCAATTAAGTATGCAGCCTAAGTGGTTTAGTAATTTGAGGTTAAATAATTCTGTTCAATTGGCAATTTTATTTATTTTAACCGATGTCAGTTCCAGTAAGTGATATATAAATGCAACTGCTTTATATGCAATTATTGTTTTTACAAATAAGTCAAATTAATTTAGCTTGAATCTATTATTACAGTAAATCAAGTCTGTCATATAGTCAATGTTCTTGTGACTCTTTGGGCAGACTCATCTGTCAATGGGCCTATGATCATTTATACCAGTGGTCCCCAAGCTTTTTGGGTGGCGGGCACCAGGCGGGGCTGCTGAGCCACCTGGGGGCGGGGGCAGTGGCCGCACATGTGCCGTGCCTCCGGGGCTAGCACTGTGCATATGCCGTGAGCCTGGGTTGGGGGCCGCGCATGTGCCATGCTCCCGGGGGCAGCGCTAGGTGGGCACACAAATGACTTGGTGGGTGCCATGGCACCCGTGGGTACCGCGTTGGGGACCACTAATTCATACCGCATGTAGATCTGGCCCATTAAAGTCACAACCTCATCCTATGTTCTTGTCACATCAAAACCACTGCCTCTCAGCCTGCCAAGACTCAACTCTAGCCTACACTGAAACATCCGGAATGGTTAACCACACAGGAAATATAAAATGTGTTGAGATTCATCCTCTTAGTGTAAAGAACGCTAGTGTCATGATTATTTCCATTATAAATAAGTTTCTATGCAAACTATGAGCTTAATGTACGAATCACTCGGTATGGGTCTCTGACTTGTGTTTACAGATCAAACAAGATGATCATAGCAGACCTTTCTGGCAATAAAATCTAGGCATTTTCAATAATCAAACTGAATTAACAAGTCTGACTTTAGTACCTGTGAAGGGGGAAAAATAACTCCCACAATGTACATTGCTTCACCAAATAGTTGAGGCTGAATGTGACTCTTAAATTACTGTTTTTTTCTTTAAATTGAGTTACTTTATATTTTGTTGTAAAGGTTTCTGTGATAGGCTGTGGTCACAGAAGACCTCTCGGGCTGCTTCCCAGAGTGCTGATAAAGCCACTTGCCTCCTTGCTTTCTGGGGCTTCTCGCCATCCTGTCAAGCTACACTAGCTCACCTGGTCTCCCCCAGCCAAGGCACAGAGCTGAAATCACCGCCCCTTCCCCCGAGGAGCAGTACAGACACCAAAACACTTCAGATCCAAGGAAGATGCAGTTTTGAGCCCAGCGTCTAGGAAAACTGCTCCCCAAATGGGATCAGAACCCCAGATAAATTATTTAGGTAAGCCCCCTTTAACAATGAAAGCAGGATGTACACACTGGTCACTCCTACAGGTAACAATTATTTGCAGTGGGCGTGATGTAAATAAAAGTGATTGTATTAAGTACAAGCAATAGGATTTAAGTGGTTGCAAGTGAAATCAAGCAGAGCAAAGTGAATTACAAATTTAAAATGACAAAAAATGCATAGCTAATTCTTATACTTATCACAAACTTATTACAAACTCACAATAAAACTGTTCTTATTACAGCTAAACCTCCAAACCAGAGAAGTCCCCTTTTCTCTCAGGTTGTCGGTTATCCTCTTAGGTGTGCCATGACAGAAAGACCGAGAACTGAAAAACTTTGCATCTTAAATAGCCTCCCTCTTTAGGTGGTAATTCTGTTTCTATGTTCTACCCATCCATGGAAAATTACCTGGTCAGACTCTACCTGTTAGGGAGGTCACATGACTTTCTAAGACCAACCCCTGTGAAGACTTAAACGACAAAGGGGGCTGTTTAGAGGTGATCACAGAGACATTGAGAGAAGCACCCTTGACGGCTTTCATTTACATATGTAAAATTGTACCTCATTCCATACTCCATATTCTTAACTCTGCATACAAGAGTAATACATAGACCATAGGTATTCCTGGCTGAGCCCTGAGAGTTCAGTGCAGGGCTGCTTTGCCCTTTCACAATCCAGTAGATTGAGACATTAAAATTGATAGGTTACATGAGGTATTTTGTCGAAAGCATCTTCAAGTTATGCATATTCGTGTCCATAAGTCAATTTCATAAAGCATGACGGGGAGAAACCCATCACAGTTGCAATTTGTCCTTTATTTTTCTGGGCTGGCTCTGCTAATCTTCAATGAACAGAATGATTGGTTTTATGTTAATAAACCCATACTTTGTCTATTTGTGTTCTTATTTATTTTTGACCACAAAGACTCCTAGTTTCCACCAGCTTCCCATGAAAGACAAAGGTCAGTAGTACTGCACCCACAGGGTAAGGAATAAATAATCACATGAATTTTTCTCATTGTATGCTAGCCTTAACCCTCAGTGTACTGACCACTAAGCAATTCCTTCCTCCACATAACCTAAATCGATAAGTTTTGCTGATGACATTGCTGAAGGACTCCAAGCATGCACAAATTAAGTTAAAGAAATGATGGAGAAGGTAGAACAGAGATTCAGTGTAAAGAAATGTAAAACCATGGTAATTGGGAATTTGGATTTACACATCGCAACTGACGATGAAAAGCTAGAAACGGTAGTTTGATTCAAATATAATGAAAACACAATAAGCCAAGATGATACGTGCTCTGAGGAAATAAGAATAAGCATCAGCAAAGAAACGCAGCCTTTGGTAAACTTAGGAACCTTTGGAAACTTTATACTGTATTCTTACATTCAAAACTACTCAGCCATCATTGTAGCCACAGCAACCTATGGCAGTGAAACTTGGCAACTCAAGAAAACAGATGCTCACAAGTTAGATGTGTTTCATCATAAGTGCTTGAAGAGAATACTAAGAGCGAGCTATGAGGAAAGAAAAATGAACAATAAGGTCAGATCAATGGCTAAAGTGAAGACTCTATAACAAATAATTTGTAAGAGAAGACACCAATAGCAAGGGCATGTGTTATGAGTGGATTGTAATTAACTACCAATTATGGCTTTCAATTGGAAGCCAGAAAATCCAGCAAGACAAAGGGGTAGAACTAGGATGAGTTGGAAGTGTACAATTATCAACGACATAGAAAAATGTAATTTGAAATGAGAGGACTTGGATCACATGACAACTGACAAGTAAGCATGGAGAATGTGGGTAGCCTAATATTCTGAAGATCACGGGATGGTCTAAAGTCTAAGATTTCTGACATCTCACACCAAACGAAAATAGAGGGCTAGAAACTTGATCACCAATGGCAAGAAACATTGAAACATTAAGGATTTCTTCAAAACTATGCTGAGGCTGTCCGACAGGCTAGGAGAGACTTCCTGTCCACCTGAACTAAAGTGGTCAAATCCCACAGCAATCAGCTATCCAGGGTGGTAAACCACTTGATCAGTTTTGTTTCTAAATGGAGCACCAAGTCCTGCCGAGAACTACCATCCTACTTTGCTGAAAAGATTCCACACCTCAGGGAAAGTTTCTCCAACAACATGGATCTGAAACTAATATCCTAGACCTGACATAATATCAGTTCAGCCCAGGACACTGATCAGCATTAAGATAAATCTGTGGGTTTTGTCTAGTATTTCATAGAGGAAGCTGGCCACCAAATGCACTGAGTCTGCATGTCTAACAAGCAGACTCCACTGACCAGAGATCTTCTAAAACTTTGTATCAAGTTGCCATCCCAATAAACCCCTTGGAGCTAAATATGGCATTACAGCAGCCGTGCCTTACTGTTCTGTGGCCTACTCTGGCCATAGGAGTGCCCACCACCTTCACTGCTTTACAGACTTCCGGAAACATAAGTCCTTTACCAAAGTCTTGAAATAACAACAATAGAAGAAACCTCCCACGGAGGGGCAAGTCCCTGCTTCCTCTCTTCTGAGTTTCCTTTCACCAACCAATCTCATCAAATATTTTATAGAAATAAGCCCTGCTGTTCCCAACTGGCTTTTATTTCTAATTAATCCTGACCCACAGTCTACAAGCAGGTAAGTTAATGTCTCTCTCAGGCCCATATTAACCCTTTCTCAGCATGCGGAGGACAAACCCCTCATCACAAACCCAGCAGGATTCTATCGTTGCACTACTCAGTGGAACTCCAGAGGGAGAGTGGTGGTTTATGCCTGGTTGAACATTTTTCTGTGTTAGCGAAACCCAGGGAATCAGAGAAGTGTAAATCACACCTTTTGGTGTGGATAGGAGTGAATCCAGCTCTTTCTTTGAAATGTCTACGAATTGATGAAAGCCCTGGACACTATAGCTCCTTCCAGCAATCCTTTTAACCCTTGCCCTTTATTTTCTTTCATAAAAACAGGAAATTCTATCAGAAAAAATATTTCATTAAAGTAGAGCTCCAAAGCTCTGGTGTACGTTAACGGTCATTCAAGCTGTCATCTGTAGGTAGCATGGAAGACATGAATGACAATAACTCTTTCTGCTCCCGCCATGTCTACTACATAGTAATCTTTCAGTGAAGAACCATACTTCACAGCTGTACAGTTGAGCATATTAGCTGGAGTTTTGGAAGCAGTCTATTTGCTAACTTCAATGGCAACCGGACAGCTAAATGCTTCAGACAGCCTTTAAAATTTCTGCCTCCAAATCTAGAAAAGGCCAGATTAAAGGTTGTGTACTCCTGCAATTCTGATCATCTTTATGACTCAAGAGACAGGGCAAAATTATTGCTCTATTGATAATCAACGCCTCGACTTTAATGGAGCCAAGATTTGACTATGCTCTCTTTAACCATGCGCTCTTTAACTATGATTGGATATTGGATGGGCATATGCAGACAGATTTTGTACAGGTATGTGACCTTTTATTAGACATAGCTCAGATGTGCTGCAAATATGATGATCATCAGAAGTGTGGGATTCTGTTTGTTTATTTCATTTACTATTATTTTTCTAAAGCACCTTTTGGGTTCAGTGTATATAAATTGGGAGAGTAAAGGATTACCTACGCCTCAACAAAATGAGCATATGTATGTGTGTGTATTTGATCAACGTGCCTCAGCACTTCGTTACTAAAGTTACAAGATTTTGTGACATGCAGAATGCCTCCCAGCGAAATGAATGTCATATCATTTCACTACCTCTTCCCGACTTTGCAATGCCTGTGCTACCTAGCATGTGACATGCCTCCATCAAACAACAAAATACGACATGTTTAGTTGATAGGCAATACAGTGTAATTGAAGAAACTGCATAGGAAATGTTCAGTGTCTTCACACATGATGCTCCTAAGTGGAAGCACTGCACCTGCATGGCTGAGATTTTCAAAGCAGAGTAAGGAGTTTAGCTCTACAGCTCCTATCAGTTTCACTGGGGCCTGTGGCAAACTCTCCTGGTGGGTTTGAAAACCACAACTTGTCTGCAGAGTTGTTAGGTCTATTGATTTATTCATACATGGGTAGAATTCAGGGTACTCGAGTCTCATTGTGCAAACCGTTGCATACACATTGTTGGATTGGAAGGAATAGTGTCATGGCTAGAGCACAGCACGGGGACACTGGAAGCAACAGTTCAAGTCCTGGCACAGATGCGGTCTTCTTGTCATCTCTTCATTTCCTTATCTGTAACATAGGGCAACAGTACTTCCCTACCACACAGAGGTGTTGGGAAATGGAATGCCTTCCACCGTGAGGAGCTGTTCAGATATTATTGTGATGAGGGCTATATAAGTACCGAGATACAGACAATAATCTGGTGGATGAATGGAATTGATTTGTTTCACAAACCTCAGATGTTCTTGCAGAAGGTCCACATTTTCTCAAGGGTTGGATTCTTCCAATGCCTTAGATGCTGCGTCCAGGTAGGTGTGAATAGAATACACACAGAGTCATCCTTATCCATATGCAGACAACAAAGTTGCATAGGGTACCCAAAAATTTAGGGCACCACTGGGTCTTACTGGTCGCTATCCCTGTTCTGTGGCTCTGCTTCCTCCAGAGTGGTTCTAGTTAACTTAAAAGTAAAAAGCTTTGCCAGATCTATTAGCAGAACATTGAACCTGTGAAAGACCCATTCCAGTGGTAATGAAGCCATGGAACAGGCATTTGCCACCCCCAGGTATATACTGTTGGTTTCTCAATTTAGTCTACAGAACGTTTTTTACAATTTGTTTTAAAACTATTTCATTAGTGTGTGCTGAAGATTAGAAAATCACATCGCTAAAAAATCATCGTCCTCCCCAGCTGCCATTGGGAATGGGAGCACAAGTTTAAAAGTACACCCTAAGGATGGTTCTGAGTGTGTGCACTACACAGCCTCCAGCATAGGTATAGGCCGTAGTGTAGATGGTGAGGCAAAGCTTAGGTGAGTAAAGACATGCCTGAACCCTATGTCTATGTCTATATTGTGCTCCGTTGCGCAAGAACATATGCAAATGAGGTGCAGAACGGCTCTTGCGCAAGAATACTGTGTACAGATGTGGTCTCCTCACTTCAAAAAAGATATTTTGGCCTTGGAAAGGGTTCAGAAAAGGGCAACTAAAATGATTAGGGGTTTGGAATGGGTTCCATATGAGGAGAGGCTAAAGAGACTGGGACTTTTCAGTTTAGAAAAGAGGAGACTGAGGGGGGATATGATAGAGGTCTATAAAATCATGAGTGGTGTGGAGAGGGCTGATAAAGAAAAGTTATTTATTAGTTCCCATAATAGAAGAACTAGAGGACACCAAATGAAATTAATGGGTAGCAGGTTTGAAACTAATAAAAGGAAGTTCTTCTTTACACAGCGTGTTGTCAACCTGTGGAACTCCTTGCCAGAGGAGGCGGTGAAGGCTAGGACTATAATAGAGTTTAAAGAGAAGCTGGATAAATTCATGGAGGTTAGGTCCAAAAAAGGCTATTAGCCAGGGGATAAAATGGTGTCCTTGGCCTCTGTTTGTCAGAGGCTGGAGAGGGATGGCAGGAGACAAATCGCTTGATCATTGTCTTCAGTCCACCCTCTCTGCGGCACCTGGTGCTGGCCACTGTCGGTAGACAGGATACTGGGCTAGATGGACCTTTGGTCTGACCCAGAACGGCCGTTCTTATGTTCTTATGTTATGTTCTTAAGAGGGGGTTTTTGCGCAAGAAGGATCAGTGTAGACTGCTCCTTCTTGCGCAAAAGCCCCTTGCACAAAATTGGTGGCTCATTACGTATGCAAATGAGGTGCAGCAATATTCATCGCCATGCCTCATTTGCATATGTTCTTACGCAAGAAAGTGCAGTGTAGACGTAACTTATGTTATATACTCTACAGGACTCTCTACTTGTCCAAGCAGTGTCTCCCTTTCTACATGGGTATTTTTAATGCCTCCCTGTCTGCCAGAGACTTTCCCTGCTGCAGGTAGAGTCTGGATCCTTCCCCCACTATCTTGCCCATGTTAAAGCCTCTGATAGACATGTGTGACTACACACCTAAGCAAGGATGAAGCCTGCTTTTCACTGTGGTGCGTAGCTACACATGGCCTACACAGGAGATCTGCAGGCCCTAGGGAAAAGGAGCAGTTCTGCACTCATTGAAGGTGCAGAGCCTCATACAGAAAGAATGGGACTGGGAAACCAGCCCCCCACACACCCTCAGGCTATGTCTACACTATTAGGTTATTTCAGAATAATAACTCCCAAAATAACTATTTTGAAATTGCACGTCCACACTACAAGGAAGCCTCAAAATTAGTTCAAGGCAGGCTCCCTTAATATGGATTTAGGGTACATCTACACTGCAAGACTATTTCAAAATAACTAGCGCTATTCCAAATTAACCTCGTCCGCGTGTACACAGCAGGCAGTTATTTTGAAATAGTGTCAAAATACTGTCCACGAGGAGTAACGGTAGTTCGGAATAGGAAGCCTAATCTGAACTACCTAGTTCTTGCTGCGTGTAGCCGCAAGCACGGAGTCCGAACTAGCGGACATTTAAAAATGGTGGCGCCCGGCAAGATGCAAATGAAGCCCGGGAAATTCAAATCCCGGACTTCATTTGCAACTCTGGTTGCCTACATTAACCACCCTAGTTCGAACTAGGGTGGTAGTGTAGACATGCCCTAGAGGACTTCTTACTCTGACTCCTGTAACCCTCATTGTACAAGGAAGGGAAGTCAGAGGAAGAGTGCTCTATTTCAAAATAAATACTATGTTGACGCTCCCTATTTCAAAATAAGTTATTTCGAAATAAGATACGCAACTGGCGTAGCTCAATTTGCGCAGCTTATTTCAAGTTAAGCTTTGCAGTGTAGACACACCCTTGGAATCCCAGGAAGCACTGGGGAGTAATTACTTTGAATGACTCTGGGGAGTCGTTATTTCGAAATAACAGCAGCTGAGCATCCACACTAACCTTATTTCCAAATAGCAGTTCTGAAATAGGCGTTATTCCTCATAGAATGAGGGGTTATTATTTCAAAATAACCAGCCCATTATTTCGAAATCATTTTGAAATAACTGGCTTGTTGTCTGGACAGTCACTGAGTTATTTCAAAATAACAGGAATTATTCAGAATAACTCTGTGGTGTAGACATGCCCTTCTCATCACATGGAGTGCACAGTGCAGCATTCTGGCGGTGATTTAAAGGGCCAGGGGCTTCAGCCAGCCACCACTGCCACAATAGTAGCGATGGCAGCAGGGAGCCCTAGCCCTCTTTAAATTGCTAGGTAACTGTCCCTTCCCATTCCCGCCCAGCAGCTGGCTTGGGCCTACTTCAAGCAGTGATACAGTGTAGATACAGTAGAATTGTATGAAAACACTGGTAGGCAAATTGTTCCATACTGATCAAATGTTTAAGAAAACACATGTATGGTTTATTGCAGCAAATGTCTGGAATACATTGTCAGGAGGGCTATGAATGGCACCTTTTTTGTTCTAGACACAACTAAATGACTTGAATAAATGAGGTAGTCACTAGTCTACCATCTAGCACAGGCCAGAGCATACTCATCCTGAGCTAGTGTAACCCACAGACCTATTGGTTGTGGTTCACTATCCCATGGAGTGACCCTTCGACCACTTACAGAGAGAGAGAGGGTATGTCTACACTTGCTCCCTAGTCCGAACTAGGGAGGCAAATGAAGCATACCGAAGTTGCTAATGAAGCGCGGGATTTAAATATCCCTCTCTTGATTATCATTTTCGCGGCCGGTCACCATTTTAAAAAGCTGGTAGCCCAAATTAACTCGCCGCGTGTAGACGCAGTAGTATGATCCAAAACCCTTCCCTCGAATTAACTTATTCCTCATTGCATGCACTTCATTAGCAACTTTGGTATGCTTCATTTGCCTCCCTAGTTCAAACTAGGGGGCAAGTGTAGACATACCCAGAGAGAGAGAGAGAGAGAGAGAGAAGGAGTCTGCTTTACAGCCTAAGCTGAGAGCCAGCTGGTTTTTAGCTCAAGCTATAGAGGCCCATGAACTAAGCTTCAGGCTACATCTACACTGCGGGGGTTTTTCAGCAGAAGGTATGCAAATGGAGCATTCATTTGCATATCTTGCACTCTCATTTGCATATCCTCTTCCGATCCTTTTTGCAAAAAAGGTTTTGCTGTTAAAAAGCCCATGTAGACGGGGCCATTTGTCGTCTTGATTTTTGAGGAATAAGGGATCTTTCGCAAAAGTTTTTTTTTTCCCCAACAAATGGCTCTGTCTACACAGGGCTTTTTAACGGCAAAAAGTCTTCTGCAAAAAGGATCAGAAAAGGATATGCAAATGAGAGCACAAGATAAGCAAAGTAGCACTCCATTTGCATATCTTCTGCTGAAAATATCCCGCAGTGTAGATGTAACCCCAGAGTCCCAGGTTTGGTTCTGATGGTCAGCGTTACACTAGGCTTAGTTGATTGGCTTTGGTAAGCAGCTAAATTTATTATGAAAATGGCAGCAGTGCAGACTTCATCAATAGTCTTCCAGTCAGAGGTGAAATTAACTTAAATTTCTTACCTGTGCTGTTGTATCACACTCCTGGTGGGGGGGCACTAAGGGCATGGAGTTTGGGGGAGGGGAGGTATGACAGTTCTTGTAAGAAATCTAAGTGTGGGGCAGAGTGTGGGGGGCTCAGGGCATGTGATTGGGGCTCAGGGGGCTAGGGTATGTGTGGATAAGGGAGAGGGGAGGGGGACAAGGACACTATTGCGGGGGAGGGAAGCAGAAACTTCCCTTCCCCCCCCCCTCAAAGATTCATACCAGGATGCTGCTTGCTGTTCCCCTACTTCACTGGTAGGGAATGTCAGGGAAGTTCACACATGGGTCACTCATTCCTTGGCTGGAAATGGTGAACAGGGGCCAAGGGGAGCCACAAGGCTCTGTGGCTACAGGCCCTTTAGTTAAACAAAGTGGCGTGGGCCTGCTAGCGGCTTTCCCAAAGTGGATCACAAGAAATGCTGGTCTAGATGGTGCTTGGTCCTGTCGTGAGGGCAGGGGACTGTACTCGACCTCTAGAGATTCCTTCCAATCCTAGTGTTCTATGATTCTATGATTCATGCTTCCTCCCTTCAGGTCCAAAGGAGTTGTGTAGATTTACCCCAGCTAAGAAGCTGGTCCATAGCTGTTAATATTTTTAGTTAAAAATAAAAATATTTTATTTTTTAGTCTTATTATCCAATTTCTTCTGAGTCATCTTGTCTCCTGTTTCCTCCTCATGCTATTTTCAGCATTTCTTTGCTGGAGTACCATTTACATCATTTACTAGAACCTTACAAAAACTGCTGGTACAGAATTAGAATAAGACAACTCCAAATAACAATTCCCATTTGTAGATACAAACCATCTTAAATTGCCATTACATATTTTGATGATTTTATAGCCTGTGGGTAATGGTACTATCGCTTACAATGTATAAGTTTTAATAAGTCAATTATAAATCTAACATATGCTGCAAATCTCACTACAGTAACAGCTTAATAAATGGGCATTTTTAAAATCTTATCCTCAAAACAGAGTTAATGTGCCATTCCCCTAATTTATAATCAAAATGCTAAGCAAAATTCAGCTTAACAGTTATAGCGCATCTAAGGGGTTTCATATCATTAACTTCCCACACCTGCAGGCAAACCTGTTTTTTCTAAGTGCAATAATAATGTTAGTATGTATATGACTGTGTGCATGTATATAATGATCTCTCTATCATGCACGCGCGCGCATACACACATCTGTTTTTTACGGAATACGTGATGCTCCGTTGCAGCGAAAAGTTTTATTAGGTTGAGTTTGGACTCTCCATATTGCCCTGGCACAAAGAAGCCATGAGTGAGATAGGCATGTGCTAAACTCTTTCAGAAGTGCCCTGCAGCCATCAGGCATATCAAACTGTCAAAAGTATGATTGCAGCATGGATAAACACACCCTCAGTGGCCACAATCCAGGGAGCATGACTGAAAATAGTAATGAGGATGTTGCAGCATGAACCCCGGAATAACTGGGAATGCGAGTACTAGGGGAGGGAGAGGGAAAGACAGGAGATTCACTGAAGAAAGTAATTGCATCTGTCTGAAACTGCTCAAGGATTGGAAGGACTGGAATGTGTCCTGGAGAGATGGGTTAATGAGGACAGGTCAGGTGAAAGGTGTATAATAAATATATTTAGCATATGGCTTTGTAATTATCTCATGGGCATCTCCTCCAGGTATCTAATATTTATGAAGTTGAACAAGGCCAGGAGTCGGAATTCATCCTGCGAGCTGTGCATTCCCCTCTGCACTAAAACATGCTTTATCAGGTGAGGGGAACTGCTTCAAGAGAGGAAGGCAAGGAGAATAGCTGACAGGAGAGGTTGTGAAATTGATTCTTAATATTGTGTCATAGTTATGACATATCCCTCCCTCAAGGAACTCACAAAGACAAGGCCCAATCCTACAATAGTTACTTATACAAGCGGCCCCAACCTACATGAGTAGTCTCATAGTCTTCACTAGGGTGGCTTGCATGAGCATGGGTTGTAGTAATGGCCAGGGTAGTACAGTTAGTAGGCTCTGGCTTTTAATGGAGGCAAGAGCAGTTACATAGTCAGACTGTCAGGCCCTCAGTGAAGGAGAGCAGGGAACAACTAATAGGCACCAGCCTGCAAGTAGGCAGAGAGGCTAGTCAGTCTTTAAGTCACAGGTAAGAATGCACACCAGCAAAGTCTAGGGGTTTAGGTAATGGTGAATGGTAGGGTCCTAAAGGCTTCCTGATCTAGGACGAGGATGGCCCAGGGGTTGGATGGCGGAGGTAGAGAAATGCAGGACTGCCTGACTCCACCGCATCGCAGCCCAGGTACCTCTATACGGTGGGTTTTGTCTCTGTCTTAGGGAGATCCAGCCAATCCTCAGGCATGCTCCTCAGCATCTCAATTGGGCAGCAGCATTGGTCAGTTGATAGGAGGCACTCCCCCAGCTCCTCTTCAGGCTCTAGTAGCAGGCAGGATGCATCTCACTCCTGAGGCACCTCTAGCTCATTTGCGCTGAAGGGCGCACCAAGTCGGCTTGTACTCCCTGTCCACCCTTCCACCCCTAGTGGGCAGACATGAATTTCTTGGTTCTGTCCACCAGGGGGTAGATTATGGTCCCTCCCTGTCACACCCTAAGGGAGGCCTTGCTTTCTTGCCACAGGGCCCAAGGTCCCCTCACTTATATGGGTGCAACTCCTGCTGAAATAATGTCAATGTAATGAGACTTTACTGGTGTGACAAACTACCCACATGTTGCCAAAGTGTGAGGGAAAAGACAGACTGTGATGTATCTGACTGCTCCCTGGTTTGGTTTTGAATCCCGTGTCACTTTCTTGTTGTTCTCCAATCTTGATCCCTTGTAACACCCCAGATGCTATGGTGATGGATGCAATATAAAAATCTAGACAGGTAAGTGAGGGCACTTCATTCTCTCCCTGCCTCTATTTCTCTCTCAGCTCACCCTGGGTTTGCACAAAATCCCGGAGACCTGGATAAGAAAGAATCACAGGTAATTTTTTCCGACATTTGCAAAGCGTGACTTGCTTGCTGGACAAGATTTCCTAAGTCTGCCCTGTTCTAAATACGAAACCATCCTTCACTCTGCCAGTACCACTCATAGACAACAAGGAAAAAAGAGGCATTGCACAGTACACTTCCTATTTGCTGTGCTATATCTCATTTACACTTGCCTAGTGAGAGACACAACCTCTAATTAGCTCGCCCAGCTCCGCTTCCCTGTTTTCAAGGGGAAAAGGCATTTATTACCAGTTAATGTTCATTAAAACTTGTAACTAGTTTGTTTATTTAATCCAAATGGCATTTCTCTCTCTCTCTCTCTCTCTCTCTCTCTCTGTCTCTCCCCTCCCCCACCAATCTGTCACCACGCTGGATATACACGTATAGAGTGTAGGTAATTATCCAATGCATTTCAAATGAGCTTTTAAAGCAGGGATGCAAATTAGGAATGTAAATGTGCCTTTTCTAAATTGGCTATGTTAATACAAAATATGATCCTTTCTAATAGAGGGGAAGTAAGCCCCAGTGGTATTGATCTTTCCCTCTTGTCTTCAACCTCCCCCCCCCCCCCCCAGTTAATCAGCACCATGGCTTTTCACCTCCCCTCAGCGAGACTCATCTGGCCAAGCAGAACTCTTTCCCCTTATTTGCCTGTGCCGAACCATGAGCACTAAATGAAGCGAGTAATTCGGTGCATTGTTGGGAGGGGGGTGGGGGGGAGAGAGGGGCAGCTGACAGTGAATGGTGTCAGCTGCAGAGGCAGCAGAAAAAGCCGACATCTTAATAAAACAGCCTCAGGCAAAATCCCATTAAAGCCTTCAGAAGCTTGTTTCCCTGCAGTTGAGCAGGTAGGCGCTGTGCACTGCGTGGCAGCCCTGAGTGCTCTCTGGGAGCCCAGTTCAAAAAAAAAAAAAATTGAGTGCTTTTCCCCACCCGCCCTCCCCGTCTAAATCATCCGCCAGCCTCACTCCTCAGAGTCATTTGCAAGGCAGAGAGAGAGGGGGAGAGGAAAGAGTGGCTGCCTTGATGTGTAGGGACTAAAGTGCCTGTGCCGTGGCAGGAGTGGATGGCAAGCGGTGCTCTTCCATTAACGATGTAGTGCAGACCTCGGACTGACCTTTGGAGGGAAGAGGGAACAGGCAGAGCATGGGCAGAATGACAATGAGACATGGGGCACTGGTGTATCTCATTGTGTAGCTGCCTCTTTCGCTGTGGGCACACACATTGCTTTAGCATAGTTGCACCTTTTGGGGCCTGGTGACTGCTTGGTTCTGCCAGCTGGGAACGTGGCGTGTGAGTGGGCTGGGATTGGGGAGCTGGGGAAGATAAAGTAGTTGTCTCTCTAAACCACTGCTAAAAAGAATCACAGACACACAGAGACTAGGGATTGACAGATCCATACTCAGACCTTCCTTGATGGTTGTTCACAACTGATCATTAGGCTTGGAAAAATTAGATTTTTATCTGTAAATGTTGTCGATACACATCGAGTTCACTGCACACAAACGGATGGAGAAATATGTCCATCAGTAATTACAGAAAATTATAGACGGGAAAAGGAGAGAAAATGCTACTTGAGGACACATAAAAGTTTGATTTAAGGCTACTTATTTGGAATGTTTCGATGTATAATGTTGTTACTTTGTAGTTTAACAGTTATAAAGCTTTAACCTTTTGAATCTCAACATGTACCCTCATTACATACGTATTTATAAAGAATAATAAAATGTCTGACATCCTCCCTCATAATGTCCTACAAGTATGAAAATTTAGATTGATTAAAATAAGAAAATGTTTAGAAATACACATCAATAGCAGTTAAAACTATAAAAAATAGAAAGTAAACCTTGCCTACTTATAATACAACATGCAAATATTTTTCCTGTGTCACTTAATACATTGTTTATTATTTGTATTGCACTCCCACTTGGACTCCAGTCATGGGCCAGGCTCTTATTGTGTTAGGACTGTATGGGTATGTCTAGACTACAGGCTTTTGTCAACAGAAGTTTTGTCAACAAAGTTTCTGTCGACAAAGAGCGTCTAGACTACATCCAGTTCTGTCGACAAAGCAAGCCGCTTTGTCGACATGACAGTGTAGACACAAAGGACAGTGTAGATGCAGTAATGCCTTCTGTCAACAGAACTTTGTCGACAAAAGGCGTTATTCCTCATAGAATGAGGTTTATAGCTCTCGACAAAACTGCTGAGTTCTGTCAACATTATGTCGACAGAACTCAGCGGCAGTGTAGATGCAGGTATAGTTTTGTCGACAAAAGTCCAGTTTTGTCGACAAAACCCTGTAGTCTAGACACACCCTATAAGTAGAGAGAAGAGTCACTGCCCAAACAGCTTACAATTTAAATAATCGTAATGAAAAGACCCCTTTTTCCATTTTTCTCCTACTCAAGTTATTTCTGACTTTTTGACCACACAGCCAAGCAGTATGAAATTAACTTTCTTTTTGTGTATTTGAGTTCAATGTTCAAACATTGATTTGAAAATCATTAGGGAGATTGGAATTGGGTTATCTTTGCATGTGAAATCATGGTAGCAGGAAGAACTCCTTTGGAGAGTCTTCCCCCAAATTCATAGCTTATCGGGTTCTCATAAAGTATAATAGACTATTATAGTGTAATATGCTGTGGCACATTGTACATTTAAAAGATATGAGAAGCAGCCTTAATTCAAGAAAATGCACAAATTAATATATCTTAAGCAAACTGAATGTTTCCATAGCACATTAAACAGTTGACTGGGCACTTAATGGAAAGAAATGAGGATTTCTTACATGAAGGGAACTTAACTCAACTTTCAAATGTTCTTTGTCTAATAAATCATACTGTGTTAAAGCTATGTTAAGGGCTAGCTGCATGACATTGGGGAAATAGTTGTGACCCCCCCCCAAACTCCCCACTGCCATGGTGACACCAAAGACTCCCCCCCCAACTCCCCACTGCCATGGCGACACCAAAGACTCCCCCCCCAACTCCCCACTGCCATAGTGACACCAGAAGATTCCAAAGACCCTCCCTTCCTCAGTTTCCCCGTTTGTAAAATAGGAAAAATAATACAGTACTTGTGTACTTCGCAAGGGTATGGTGAGACTTTATTAATTAGTCAGTGTTTCTATAGCCCTTATAATATGTAAAGCAGTACGCACATGTTCTATATTACTAATATTAAATAAAAGTAGATTATTTTCCCCTTTAACTTTAGGTATGTCTACACAGCAAAGTTATTTTGAAATAACAGCCCTTATTTTGAAATAACTTTCCTAGCAGTCAAACCGCTATTTTGAAATTAATTTGAAATAGCAGAGCGCTTATTTTGAATTTGGTAAACCTCATTCCATGAGGAATAATGCCAAATTCGAAATAGCTATTTCGAAATAAGTGCTGTGTAGACACTTATTTGAAAATAGGGACCTCCAGCTCTTCCCAGGGTGCCCTGGTGGCCACCTCAACCAAGAATGCTCCACTACCTCCCCTGCTCCACAGAGCCCTTAAAGGGGTTCTCAGTGCTCCTCAGGGTGGAAGTTCTCCCGCAGGGCCTCCTGGATACTGACAGCCCCCTAATGGAACTCCCAGATGGCAGCCTGCAGAAAGCGCAGCCAGGCTGTGACGCGCGTTGAGGTTTTCGCATCTCCTGCATCCCAATAATGGCACGGACAGACTCCACCAGCCAGTAGAATAGAGGGAGTTTATTGCTTCTCCAGGGTACAGCACAGCACAGATGTCATCTGGTTACAGGAACCAGGCCTAGGATGCCTCAGCCGCCTTTAAGATGCGGGAGACTGGGCCCCTAAATTCCAGCCCCTTTCCCTAGGCTATCTCCTCCATGATCCCAGACAGAAACTAACTCTCTTCCAGCCCTGCCTCCCAGCCAGGGTGGCATTCCACCTTCCTTTGTTTCTCTCCCTGGGGGGTAGCTGGTCAGACAGGTTGAGAGACCCTTGACTAGTGACTCATCCCCTGTCCTGCTGGGCTGTGCTACAGACAGCAGCCAGTGGGGGTCACCCACAGCCCCAGCATAGCAACCAGCAAGGTACCAACACTATGTCACACAGACTTGCAACAACGTATCCAAGGGTATGTCTACACTACCCTCCTAGTTCGAACTAGCGGGGTAATGTAGGCATACTGCACTTGCAAATGAAGCCCGGGATTTGAATTTCCCGGGCTTCATTTGCATAAGCGGGGAGCCGCCATTTTTAAAACCCTGCTGGTTCGAACCCTGTGCAGCGCGGCTACACGGGGCTCGAACTAGGTAGTTCGAACTAGGATTCCTATCCACGAGGTGTACCGGTAGTTCGGAATAGGAATCCTAGTTCGAACTACCTAGTTCGAGCCCCGTGTAGCCGCGAACCAGCGGGGTTTTAATTCATGAGAACTAAGCACATCTTCTGCTATGTTTTGTATAGCATTGAACATACTGTCACACTCAACAACTGATCAATAATTATAATAATTCATAACAGCTCTGAAAGTTAGAAGCCTGTTCATACCTTAAATTACTGTCGCTTTCTTCCACTGTCACAGGATCACATTCAAGTCAGGTGTAAGAATGCAAGTCTACTTACTTCAGTGCAGCTTACACCACATCTGAATTTTGCCCCTTCACTGGATTGTACCATCTCAAATGGTACTTGTACTGCAATTTTTCTAAAAGGTATTGAAATCAATTCCAGAACCTTCAAAATTTCCTGTACCACGTGTCTTCTCTTTTTTCACATCCTTCCTTCCTTCCTTCCTTCCTCTGTCATCCATCTTCTTGTCTTGCCTTTCTCACATTATATTTAATACTGTGCTTTTTACTCAGATGAAACCCGAAGCTCTACAGCTGAATAAATGACATCAAACTCTGTCCTGCATCCATGTACATTGGCTGAATTTGAACAAATGGGGGTCACTCATCCATCTCTGAAATGCAGCCACCTCTGGAGCACAACAGCCATTCTGCTTAGCGGCATTGTTCCATAGTTCTCATGGAGGAAATCAATAATGAGCTTTTCAAGTGAAAATGCCTCTTTAGATTGGCTAGCTCATGGGGTTAGTGCTCGTCTTTATAGATGTTCAGTTCTCTAGTAGGGTGCCGAGCTTTTTGTTTGCTTTGTTTACTTTTTAAAGACACCTGTGCATTAACAGCAAGGAATGGAAAGTACAAGAAGAATGGACATCATTTAGTAGGAAGATTTTGATTAATCAAACTTTAATTTGTGCAGAAACTTAGGGTTATCATTCCTTCTCTTTTGGAAAGGTTTGTGGGTCTCTTCCATTACCCCATGCAGTTAGGATCTTGGATTTATGTTCAAACTGAAAGAAAGTGGTGTTGGGATCACTGGTTAATCTTGGGATTTGTTCCACTACTGACTGGGAGGGCAAACTGCCAGCTCCACCTTGGGCTCTCCATATGTTCATGGAAAGCTGCAATCCTGGCTCAAATATGCTTAGCACATAAGGTTTCACAAGACCACCACTAAAACCGGCTCATAATTTCATACTATTTCCAATTAGAGAATTCTAAAAATAGATCCACTTGGACAAAATTATAAGAAATGCTATTTTCCTACCTTTCTCTGAGTATTGTGGAATGGTTTCTATTGATTAATGACCAAAGAACACAGGCACAAAAGCTTCATCACCACAGAATACTGCAAGAAATCTTCACAAATTTGATTGATTCGAGTGTCCCAAACTTTTTTATTTTAGGTCTACCCAAACATATAGAAAGATAAGTTTGTGTATGTACTTGAATTACTCAAAGAAAGGGGTGTATGTGTGTATATAGTGTGTGTGTGTGTGTGCAGTTTTGCATGATTCATATGTGTGTATGTGTACCCATATCATTTTTTTCCTTTATTCAAATTAAAAAAGAGAAAAAAAGAGAAAAGCAATTTATTTATTTTTGTGGTAGTATAGGGATTTTGGGAGCAGCAGAAAAGGAAAGCCAATGTTTTTACCATTTTCTATTTTGGGTTTAATCAATAAAGCAAAGTAACACTGTGGAGATATTTTTGTTTGTTTGTTGTGCTTTTTTTTTTTTTGCAATTTCTTAGGGTTTATCTCTATTAAAGGGTGAAACTAGTCAAGATCCACTAAATCAACCACTGATCATTCTCCTATCAACTCCAGTACTCCAGCAGAATGAGATGAATAATGGGAGTCATCAATAGAGTTTTTTTCATTCAAGGTGTGACTAGACTACAGGGTTTTGTCGACAAAATTATACCTGAGTCTACACTACCGCCGAGTTTTGTTGACATAACATCAACAGAACTTGGCAGATTTGTCGATGGCGGTAAACCTCATTCTACAAGGAATAACGCCTGTTGACAGAGGGCGTTATTGCATCTGCACTGTCCTTTGCATCTACACTGTCATGTTGACAAAGCCTCTGTCGACAAAAGCCTGTAGTCTAGACGTACCCTCAGCTACCTGAGGACATATACCACACTGATTGTCTCTCTAAAACATATGCTATCAGAATACTTCATTCAGAAGCCTATAGACTTTAAAGATATAAGAGTGGGCATTCTGGACCAGTACTGACCCTCAGGGTTTACAGAGGCAGCAGAACTCCTAAAGAAAAAAAGTTTTAAAAGCTACTTTTCAGGAGTGTCACTAAGAATGTGAATTTGGTCAGAAAGCAAGGTGCTTAGCACTTCATAGAATCAGGCTCCTTATTCTAGCTAATAAATTGAGCAACCAAACACTACACATAAAAAACAAACACATCAGATGAATAAAAATAACTAGCAACAAGTTTTAAAGAAGAAAAGAAACCCTACAACCACTATAGAAAAAGATCTGTGGGAAAGAGCAGACAGTTCTGGTTAATGTGCAATAGTGATCAAAACCTCTAACAACATGGTTGGATGTATACAGAATGGGATAGAAAATAACTCTAAATAATAAGGCTCTAAATCTGGAGAGCCTTGTTCATGTGCTTAACTTTACACACTGTGGATGAGATTTTCAGAAGCATTTGTCATTGGCTTCACTCTTTTCCCATTGAAGCCATGCACTTTTACATTTCCCACATAGAGTAGTCCCCTTGAAGTCAACGGGAAAACACATGCTAAATGTGAGTACATTTTTTCAGGATATGGGCCTAAGCAAAGATATCCCTTTTCCATATAGCCTCTTGCTGCTTCAGAAAGCAGAGCTAGAGTAGTGAGAAAGGAAATTCCCACTCTACCTCTCCACTTTCATTCAGCAATGAAATCATCATTAATCCAAGAAGACATTAGTAATTGTGCAGAGGGAGGTGAATGGTAGGAATGAATGAAACATACAAACCTACGTGAAATCTTGAGGAGAGCTTGGGGTTTGTTCCTAATAATCCTCTATAGTTTATTTTTTACACTGCAAACACAGATCCCTCTAAACTTCTTACTAAATGTTTTGGACTGTGTAGCTCAACATGAATTATCTTCTTAAAACTCTGCTGAGAAGCCTAGAATAAATGTTGTGGATGGGTTATGACCACTGCTCTATTTTGCTGGCCAATATGATCTTGCTGTTATATTGAGCACTACTTGTGTGCTTGTATCTTTTCTGTTAGGTCTGGTCTACACCGGAGGAAGCAGGTTGATTTAAAATACTCAACTCCAATACGCAAAATGTGTAGCTGAAGTCGGCTTATCTGAAACTGAGCCATGGCAGCGTCCACACAGAGGGAGGCCGATGGGAGCACACACTTCCATTGGCTTCTCTTACTCCTTGCAGAACAAGGAGTACTGGATGCCAGCTAGGGCTACCCTCAGTGTTCGATCTTCTCCCTAGGGTAGACATGTCCTTAGATTTTAAACTCTTTGGCTGTGTCTACAGTGGGCCACTTATTCTGGAAAATCAGCCGGAATAAGCTGCGAGCTGTCTACACTGGCCCTTGAATTTCCAGAAAAGCAACGATGCTCTACTGTACAAAATCAGCCGCTATTCCGGAAAAACTATTCTGCTCCCGCTCGGGCATAAGTCCTTATTCCGGAACACTGTAGCCCAGTAGTCTTTTCCGGAAAAGTGCGTCTACATTGGCCACAGACACTTTTCCGGAAAAAGGGCTTTTCTGGAAAAGCAGCCTGCCAATGTAGACGCTCCTTTTCCGGAATAACTGAAAACGGAATAGTATTCCGTTTTAAGCATTTCCGGAAATTCATGCCAGTGTAGACACAGCCATTGAGATCAGGATGCCTTTCCTGGGGAGTGTATGTGCTTGCAAGAGCCTAATTCATCATGAAATAAGTAGCACCAGAGAAGGGATGACTTTACTTGTATCCATACATACTGTTGTCGTAAATTATAAATATGTTAATTAGAATATTTGAGGAGGATTCTCAGGGGTATAGCCAACCCAAGTGTGGAGTTTGCATACTTTTCTAAGCAATAACCATGCTGTAACTATAAAGCAGACTTGTATTCTGATTAGTTGGGGCAATTCCATTCTGGTGTATAATGTCAGTGGAATGGAACATTGTCATAGAATAATGGTCTCTACTTGCTACATAGTTTTAAGCACCCAAGGAAAATGAAGCATATGTTACATCTTGTAATGAATTTCTTATTCCTGTATTCTTACACTATTTTCATTGTCATAATGATCCAGTGTATCTTTATCAACTTAGACTTTTTATAGAAGTTCTTTGCTCTCTAAGGTTTATATTTTAAATAATTTAGCCAACAGCCATGTACTATATATTTTCTCTTTACCTAGAAGCACAGGCTTCCTTAGCTGCTGTTCATGGAAGATAGTTTAGCAAAAAGTATAATTGGCCTACATATGACACAAACTTTGCGTTGCATATTTAATCTGTGCTATGTTCTGCAAGAGCCATTCACTCAGCACTTTCACCATTCACTGCGAATTTCATGGAAATTAGTTCTCTGGCATACAGAGAGTTATACACAGTAATACAAGACATTAGGCATGTGTACGCAGGGTTCAGAGTGCGATGTTTTGTTATATTAATTGAAAAATCATATGGTCTCATCTCATCACAGGCTGTAGGGAGGAAGGATGGTCTTATGGTTAAAGCACTTGGCTATGACTCAGAACATTTGGATTTATTTCCTGGCTTTGTCTCAACCATCCTGGGTTACCTTGGGCAGAGTCTTAATGATTCATTTCTCTTTTAGTAAAACAGGGATGATGAGTACTTGCTTTTTGCATCCTTTTATTAATTTTTGTGGGAGGGACTATTGTATGTGTGTGTTTGTGTAAAGATTGCATGTATAACCTAATTTTAACACCGCTTGATTGACCCTTGGATGCATATCAAAGCCACCTGACTACTGTCCTCATTTTTGTGTGAAGATACCTGCAGAAAACAAAAACTTATATATATATAAAAATGAAGACATCTGCAGCAGATGTGTATATATAGTATATACATATAGTTTGTCAGCTACAGACGAGATGAAGACTTCTTCAACTGACAAATGATATGTATATTTTATATATGCATATCTGCTGCAGATATGTCTCTGTCTCTCTTTCTCTGTGTGTGTATATATGTATATATACATATATATAGTTCCAGAGAACTAGAGTCCATGAAAGTCATGTCCTTAAAGTCTTAAAAAGAATAAAATTACCAAATTGAGCACAGAATATTTGGGCTGAAGACCAAGGGAAGACTCCTTTCCAAACTCCAAAATCTGTTTCACTGGAATGCATTCTTAAGGGGTGGTGCGGGAGTTCCAATACTTAAATAATTTCAAATGAATGTATACAAACTATATAAGAATATCCTTCAAGGATCAATCCCATATTCACAGGGTGATGGAGTAGCTGAACTAATAAATCGTTTCATATCTAATTTGAATGATTCTAAGACAGGAAACAGGTTGTTGTAATGAGAGCTCTTATCCCAAGGATCTAGTGATGGGAATAATAAAGAGACTTCCAGAACCGATCCTTTTAATTCTGGCTGGAATTTGAAATGTTGAAAAACTGCACAAAGATAACTTATTTTTAAGCATTATTTTTACTTGATGATTTCACTATTTCACTCCACATGTACTTCCTAGGTTTTTATGGATACTAATGTTTGTGCATTGTCAAACCATGATACAAAAAAGGAATGCTAGAGTGTGACAGGTCATCTTGTTAAGGAAAAGGTGATGCTTGTGGAACAGATCTATTTGCTAGGCTGGCTTTTTGTCAAATTCTAGTATATTTAGAATTTACTTGGATATATGTCTCTGCTGGACCTGATCTTTTATTTCCAGAAGTAAACTCTTAAGAGTTTAGATCTGAATTAATTTCCCGGGGATGAGCCCGCAAAAGGTCACTGCAGATCTGTGCAACCCTGCAGAGCTCATTTAATTGCTGACTAACATCTATATAGATCTATGTGGGGTAGCCCGTGCCTGTAAGCACATAAGCAGTGTTTTGACAAGTGAAAAGAAAGTTAAAGCTCTGGTGATTCACCTGAGGCATCTATGCTATGTTCCTTTTGCAGAGTGAGGACAATCCCTTCCAAGGTCCCCTTTTGGGAGTCACCAGCTTCTAAGAACCTTTAAAACTCAGGTGTCAGTAGACCGAACAGTACGTCAATGCCTGTGTAGATGCACTCACCAGAGTTTGCAGAATTCTGCTTTGCTCATTTTCCCTTTTACAGGAGCAACCATGGTTTGACATTGGTGCATTTGGTCAAAGGCCACTAAATGGGAAGCTAATAATACGGAGATATACCATCTCATAGAAGTGGAAGGGACTTTAAGAAGTTATTGAGTCTAGTCCTCACAGCAGGACTAAGTACCACCCCTGACAGATTAGCCCTAGGTCCCTAAATAGCCTTCTTAAGGATTGAACTCACAACCCTGGGTTTACCAGGTTACTGCTCAAGCCATTGAGTTATCCCTGCACCTACACTGCTTTTTGTTGTTTTTAGTTCCCAGGTACTATATAATAGATAGATACATGATCCAGACCGGCAAGGTGACCTTTGTGGCTTTTATATGCCTATGGGATATTCTCTCGTAATTAAGGTCTCACTGCAGAGAATGTCAGCTGTTTTGCCAAAATCAGCGTGTTTAGCAGCTATTTTACACCAGCATTTTTTAACAAAAAAGTTAAGCCTTTGACCTATGCCTCCTAGCTTTTGATGACATAGGGTATGTCTACACTAGCCCCTTAGTTCGAACTAGGTAGGCTAATGCAGGCATTCGAAGTTGCAAATGAAGCCCGGGATTTAAATATCCCAGGCTATATTTGCATGTTCCTGTCTGGTTGCCATTTTGAAATTCCACTAGCCCGAAGTAATTCTCCACGACTACACCCGGCAGTGAAAAGGCAATTCGAACTAACTCCTTAGTTCAAATTAACTGTTACACCTCATTCCAGGATCTTTGCCATGTTGAGGAGTTTGCCGAGCAGGGTTACACTTCTAATGGGCTGCTAAGCTGTGACTATGCTATAGAGGCTGATAAGTGAGCATAGCTGTGGCAGTTTGTAGTGTTGTTGTTGCTATGTTAGTCCAGGGATATTAGAGACAAAGTAGACGAGGCAATGTCTTTTATTGTGCGAACTTCTGTTGGTGAAAGAGATAATCTCTCAGTCTTACGCAGAGCTCTTTGGCTTTTTTCCTTAGTTATGGCAGGTCCCTTGTGAATTACTGAATTCATCTGACGAAGTGAGTTTTTCCACAAAAGCTCTATGATTCTATAAATTTTTGTTAGTCTCTAAAACAGCGGTGGGGAACCTCAGGCCTGAGGGCTGGATGCAAACCTGAATTTGGCCCTGTGACAGCGCGTTGGGGGTTCCCCGTCTCCTGCACCCCGAAATGGCACAAACAGACTGCACCAGTCAGTGGAATTGAGGGTGGTTTATTGCTCCTCCAGCACAGCGCAGCACAGATGTAATCTGGTTACAGGAACTGGGGCTAAGAGGCCTCAGTGCCCCCCCTTGAGATAGGGGAGTCCCAGCCCCCTCCCCACCTCCTTATTCCCTGCCTTCCAGATAGGAACTCACTAACCCTCTCCAAGCCCTGCCCCCCAGCCAGGGCAGCATCCACCTTCCTTTGTTCCTCTCCATGGGGGGTGTCTGGCCACTGGTTCAACAAGTTTGGCATTACCTCTGCCTAGTGAGGCTTTCCCTGCTGGGTCTTGCTCCAGACAGCAGGGGTCACCACAGCCCAGCAAGTACCCCCACTACGTCACAGGCCCCTGAGGCTCAGCATTGGGGAGCCTGTGCTGGTGTTCCAGCCACACAACCACACCACCCCCTGCAGGGCTGGAGCACACAAAATCTATTATCCTGGGGAGAATGTGGGGATTGTCTTTCCTTCTCAGTCAGGTGCTTCTCACTTTGCTTCTTACTTGTGTGCATCCCCCAACCGATTTTTTTCTGAGTCAGTGGCCCCTGATCCAAAAAAGGTTCCTCACCCCTGCTCTAAAAGGTGCCACAGGACTACTCATTTTTAAAGTTACAGACTAACACGGCTACCCCCTGTGAATTTTGTAAACAGTTGTATAAGGTATGTATTCCGATTAAAGGCATATTTATTCTGATACATTCTCTTTGGAGGGCAGATGGCAATACATTTTGTGTGCCAGACAATGTACATTAGAGTTATGCAGATCCAAACTCACTGCAAATGACCAAAGTGTGGATTAAGGTTTATTCTGGTCGGTCCAGACTGCCACGTGTTTCCCAGGGAAAGTTCACCTTGTAAATATTGAGATCTTTGCCTAAGAAAGGAGGGCATGATTCAACCATGCCCCTGCACTCTTCATCTGAGCAGGACAAAATGTTTCCAGTGCATAGTTTATTCACTGAAAAATGTGCATTGAGATTGACTGAAACTATTTGCAATTTCAGGTTAATTCACTGAATCCTTTCTATCAAAAAGGATTTTTCTGAAGTGCCAATGTTTTATTTTAACATTTTCAAAACAGAATGCTTTGATTTAGTGTCATTTTGAAATGGTTTTGTTTTAAAAGCTAACTGGAGAAAAAAAATGCCCCCATAAAAAAGAGGACTATGTAGCACTTTAAAGACTAACAAGATGGTTTATTAGATGATGAGCTTTCGTGGGCCAGACCCACTTCCTCAGATCAAATAATGGAAGAAAATTGTCACAACCATATATACCAAAGGATACCATTAAAAAAATGAACACATATGAAAAGGACAAATCAAATTTCAGAACAGAAGGGGGATGAGGGGGGGAAGGTAAATGTCTGTGAGCTAATGATATTAGAGGTGATAATTGGGGAAGCTTTCTTTGTAATGGGTATGGTAATTAGATTCTTTATTCAAACTCAGGTGTAAAGTGTCGAATTTAAGCATGAATGACAGTTCAGAGGATTCTCTTTCAAGTGCAGTCTTAAAAGGCCTTTGAAGCAGGATGCAGGTAATCAAGTCGTTGAGACAATGTCCTTTCTGGTTGAAATGGCAAGAAACTGTTTTTTCTTTTCTTTTTTTTTTCTTTGTGATCCTGGTCACAAAAGGATCGTGGGATAGCTATTTTGGTATCCCGAAATAGGGTATGTCTAAACTGCCAGGCTAAGTGGTCTACATGCCACAACATGGGACAGTGACCCACACCCAGTAGGTGTGTGAATTACAATTAGACAAAAGCAACACACACATAAGACCAGGGCATGCTGGGTGCTGATGGCACACAACATTGACTTTGAGAGCCATGTGCTCCTTCTGCAGCCAATCAAAGTGCTGCTATGGTTCAATCAGCTCACCCTGAAAGTTGTAGGTACACAAGCGCAGTTAGTAAAACTACCCTATTCCGTGAAATTATCTTGATTACAACAGTCTTGCAGCCCACTGAGCCCTGGTCTACACTAGAGAGTTATTTCGAAATAACAAGTGGAGCAGCCAAACTACCAAGCGCGTTATTTTGAAATAACAGGTCGATTATTTCAAAATCTGTACTCCTGCTTTCCTTGGGGAATAATCTTATTTCAAAATAAGTGTTTCAGGAGTTATTATTTTGAAATAAGTTATTGCAAAATAATTTCCTAGTGTAGACATGCCCTGAGATGAAGGAGATCCACCCATATGGCCCACTCAATAGCCTAGCTTGCCCATCGCTGCTTCAGAACATGAAAAATTTGAAGTGTTCAAATGTGATGCAAAGCTGTTTTTAAAGCTCCATGCCTCTTGGGCTATGAATTCTGAGCTGTCTCTCTGAGAGGGGTGGTCTGGAATCTCACCCTCAATGTTTAAGTTTACGTGTCTCTGTAGAGGCTACCAGATGGGGAAGGCTGGGTACTGAAGAATCTGGCCTGTTTACTAACTCCCCTTGCAACAGTCTCCAGTTGCAGGTGAGCTGCCACACAAGCAGGATAACTGCAGCAGGAAAGTGCCTGTCCTTGGCACAGTTCCTTCTCACTTCAATTACAACCCTCCTCCCACAAAATCCAGCCAGTCTAACCATTCAGAATGTTTCTGCGGCTTGAGCTGATTGCAGCTTTGGGATGGACAGAGGGTGTCCTAAACGTAGGAGCTGAATCCTAATTTGGAACGACGTTTTCTCTTGATTAAACTGCTGATAATTGGTTACAAGAGAGTACTCGTCCTGTGGAAAAGAGGCACTCCGCCTGCTCCCCCTGCCCACCCCTCCCTGCCCACCGCACTACAAAGCTTGCATTTTTCACAGTGGATTAGCAAGTCTAGACATCCTATAAAATGTCAATGAAGGTATGGATCTTCAGTGTGGATCTCCCAGGAGAGCTACGCTTGTTTGCAATGCTGCGCTTTCAGCCCAATCAATACAGTCACAATAGCCTGGTGCGTTTTCTGACAGAAGCCAGAACCCTTAATAGGTAATGCCCAACCCCCAGCCTCCAAGGTAGTTAGTCAAATACTGGAGGAAGGGTAAAAGAAGTTATATCATATCCTGAGTACCCAGGGAAGTTGTGAATAAAGTATTTTATTTTAATTATTTTTACTAGCCACTCGGAAAAGAATTATCATGAGGAAATGTTACCTCTGGGGCAAGCCAAGGACTGGAGAAGGAGTGGGGGAAGAAGGCACAGCTGAGTGTTAAAACCCCCACAGGATGTGATTATCTCATGGTAACAGCATCCCCGGACTTCTTGCCATTATGAAATTTCTTTTTCCTTTTTTTTTTTAATATACACCGATACCTATATAAATAATTTAGATGATGTCTTTCAATTCCCTGCCAACTGCAAGTTTGCATTAAAATGCTTCAACTGTGAGATTCCCAGATATATTAATATCCACCTTTTTTAGGATGTTGAGCAGTCCATCAGAATAAGCTCTTCATCCTTGGCTGTTTTATGAGATTATTACAATGTATTTCCGTTGTGGAATTGCAGGGCGAGCAAGTTTTCAGAGAAATAGGCTTGTTTGGGTTCCATTGGGTTGCTGGAGGGGAAAACTCTACATAAAATAATTCTCGAAGCTCAGTAAGGCATCCTGCTTTCTCATTATTATTTTTCACCTTCAGCACAGCTCTTATTTCTTTACTCCCTTTTAGAAATCCAAAGTTCCTAGCTAACTAATTTAATAAAAAGTGAGAGCATAATGCAGCCCCAAAATGGATTTTCAGTTTCATACTGGGATTAGGATTTTGCATCTTGTTATTATGGGTAATTAAGAAAATAATTGGAGAGAGAAAATATAGGGCATGTCTACACTGGGGAGCTATTTTGAAATAACAAGGTGAGCATCCACACTGCCAAGCCTGTTATTTCAAAATAAAGGGCTTGTTATTTCAAAATAATAACTCTTGCTTGTGAAGAGGAATAAGCCTATTTCGAAATGATTATTTTGGGAGTTATTATTTCAAAATAACCTGGTATTGTAGACCTAGCCCTAGTATGTTTGTTTTAAATAACATTTGACCCATGAACATTTGGCAGTTTAAGATATAGGGAACTAACATAAAAAAATGGCAGGAAGGCTCTGAGATTCTGCCTTAGTTCTCCTTTACTTTCTCAGGTTTTTACACCATTTTAACTCAATTAATTTCAGGAGAATTAGGACCTGACTTGACTGCCAGAAGAACAGCAAGAGTAGTGCAATGTCTTCTCCACAAGTAGGGTTGCCAGGTGTCCCGTTTTTGCCCAGACAGTCCGGTATTTGTGGCCCGTCTGGTAAAAAAAAAAGAAAAAACCCAGAAAATACCGGACATGTAAAATGTCTGGTATTTTATGTTTTTCTCTGGCAGAAGGCCAGAGGGGACATTCTTCTTCCCCCGCTGCATCTGGTGGGGGAAGCAGGAGCCGGGAGCGTCTGGATTTAAAGGCACAGTGACCTTTTTTTTTTCTCTCGACAATTTTGGTCCTCTGTTTTTGTTTTGGTTTTTTTTGCTCAATGAATCCCATGTTCAGGATTTTTTGTGAAAGTATCTGGCAACCCTATCCACAACACTGATGAATTGCCTATAGGATACTGTAAATAGCAATAACCCCACAATTCTTAGGACCGGATCCACAGCCCCTGAGAGTCTTTACACTAATTTCAATGAGCTTTGGATCAGTCACTTAAAGATTGGAGGTCACTAATCCTGCAACTGACTCCACACAAGAAGGATCATTATAGTCATGTGGAGCCCACTAGATTGTCAGTATGCAATCTGTTGCAAGATCTATGATCTATCCTTAGTTTGTTCCCTCCCCATTTATTTCTGTGTAAGGAGAAATTATATGGACCATGGGTCTTTCTTTCCTCTGATTTATTTTTCTGATTGCCTTAATGAAAATTCTTCTGAGCTTGTCTCTTAAGACAAAGTCCTGTACTTTTGTCTAAATCAAGAGAAATAATGCAGAAATTAATAGGAATTAATACAATGTATTACTATAGAAATATCAAAGAGTAAGGGGTTTTGTTCATTTGTTGTTTTGAACCCTATGTAAAATTCTATAATTAGGGGAAAATCTCTCTTTATCTTGTGGGAAAATTTGTAAAATCTATAGAAAGTTGATGATTGCTACATTCTATAGAATTTCTCCATGCATATTTAGTCTCCTTCACAAAGGTTTTTCCAAAGCGCTCACAATATTGAGTATATATAAATGACGGGGAATTAAGCTACCCTGATGCACATTTCAAAAGCTCTGATTCACCTCTCACTTGGTGTAAACCATAAATAAGGGCCTAATGGAAAGATGGACTTCAGCAGACTTTGAATCAAGCATTTATTCCTCCTTTACACCAGTTTAAGCCAAATGCTGTAATGTTATGATCCTCTTGTTTAATCTTCTCTGAGGTACAAAGAAAATAATGTGTGTTTCTCTCCTCTCTCAGATGGTGAGGATGGGGAGGACAGATTCTGTTGTAAAAAGAACTTTTTAATTTTCATTCCAGTTCCTGAATTCGTAGCCGTTTCTGGGCCTGATTCAGGTCTCATGTGGATGTTGGCTTCAAGTCACTGATGCTAACTACATTATGCCTGGTACATACAGATATAAATAAAACCACGATCATGATTAGCTGTGCTAATAAGCAGACAGCACAGCTGAAAGGATCTACTTTGTAGAGGTCAGATAGATAAACCCAACTGATGATATTCACTTTACTTTATTTTACTTCATTTCACTGAAAAAGTGAATTTATTAACTTTATAAATATAAATTCCACTAACAAAAACACCTCAATATAGAGAGCCTGTCTGCTCAGGAAATTGGTGAAGTTTCCTCATTGTAAAGTGGAAATAAAAGACTAGATCTCCATCTGGGAATAAATTACTTAATTAAAATCAGTGGAGATACAGGGCATCTCCACTTTAAGTTGTCCTGGTATACAACCATTCTTCATGAAAGCCATCGATGCTTGTAAGAACTGATCCTCCCATTCCCTGCTCTTAAATCACCGAAAAAGAAAAAAACCAATTTGTACAAATTGAAGTCAGCCGGGGGGGGGAAAAATCCCTGCTTTAGGTTGTTTTGCTTTCAGTCCAAGTTTTTTGGAACCTATCTTGGATAATTAAGGAAATAATCTGTAAACACTTGGAAGGTGGCAAGGTGATAGGGAACAGCCAGAATGGATTTGTAAAGAACAAATCATGTCAAACCAGTCTGATAGCTTTCTTTGATAGGATAACGAGTCTTGTGGATAAGGGAGAATAGGTGGATGATGATATTCTTATCAATAAACTAGGCAAATACAACTTAGATGGGGCTACTATAAGGTGGGTGCATAACTGGCTGGATAACCATACTCAGAGAGTAGTTATTAATGGTTCACAATCCTGCTGGAAAGGTATAACAAGTGGGGTTCCGCAGGGATCTGTTTTGGGACTGGCTCTGTTCAATATCTTCATCAACGATTTAGATATTGGCATAGAAATTAGGCTTATTAAGTTTGCAGATGATACCAAACTGGGAGGGGTTGAGACTAATCTGGAGGATAGGGTCATAATTCAAAATGATCTGGACAAATTGGAGAAATGGTCTGAGGTAAACAGGATGAAGTTTAATAAAGACAAATAGAAAGTGCTCCACTTACGAAGGAACAATCAGTTTCACACACACAGAATGGGAAGCTACTGTCTAGGAAGGAGTACGGCAGAAAGGGATCTAGAGGTTATAGTGGACCACAAGCTGAATATGAGTCAGCAGTGTGATACTGTTGCAAAAAAAGCAAACATGATTCTGGGATGTATTAACAGGTGTGTTGTGAGCAGGACACGAGAAGTCATTCTTCCACTCTGGGCTGGTTAGGCCTCAGTTGGAGTACTGTGTCCAGTTCTGGGCACCGCATTTCAAGAAAGATGTGGAGAAATTGGAGAGGGTCCAGAGAAGAGCAACAAGAATGATTAAAGGTCTAGAGAACATGACCTATGAAGGAAAGCTGAAAGAATTGGGTTTGTTTAGTTTAGAAAAGTGAAGATTGAGGGGGGACATGATAGCCGTTTTCAGGTAAATAAAAGGGTGTCATAAGGAGGAGGGAGAAAACTTGTTCATCTTGGCCTCTGAGGATAGAACAAGAAGCAATGGGCTTAAACTGCAGCAAGGGAGGTTAAGGTTGAACATTAGGAAAAAGTTCCTAACTGTCAGGGTAGGCAAACACTGGAATAAATTGCACAGGGAGGTTGTGGAATCTCCATCTGTGGAGATATTTAAGAGTAGGTTAGATAAATGTCTATCAGGGATGGTCTAGACAGTATTTGGTCCTGCCATGAGAGCAGGGGACTGGACTCGATGACCTCTCAAGTCCAGTCCTTCCAATCCTAGTATTCTATGATTCTATCATTCTATAACGAGGACAGCCTGTACAGCAGCTGAGGATCTGGTCCAAATCTGACCCACCATTTTCTGTTGAAATTGAAGAGGCCACACAGGGAAGGTCCACGCAGAAAAATAAAATTAGAAACAACGGAGGCAGCAAGTCTCAGAACCTGGGTTCACTTGGGGCAATACCCTGGGTCTAAAAAAAGCAGTGTGGACATTCCTATTTGGAGTAGAGTTTGAACACTTAGACCCACCCGCTTTGCTAGGTTTCAAAGTGCAGGCTCTAGACTGAGCAGGAATGTCAACACAGTAATTTTACCCCCATAGCAGGAGCCTCCTGAACCAGAGTCAGTCCAACCAGACATGAACATTTGCTTATGAGTTTTAAGGGGGAGCGTTTCTTTTCATTGGTTTTTGTAGCATAGATGTGCCCTATATGGCCCCATTAAATTTCAGCTGAGGATAATGATTCTGATCCTGGGCTAGATCCCCAGCAGATGTAAATCAGCGTGGCCCTATCTGATTCATCTGAGCTACAATAATTTATACCAGCACATGATCTGGTTCAGGAAGACCTGTCCTCCCTGCCCTGAATTTTACCCATTCAAGTACAAACTGGCAAAGCACAGAGATCATCACTAACTCTTGAAAAATAACTCAACTTCATCTTCTCTCATTGCAGACGTCTGAACCAGATTACTTGCTTGGCGTTACATGCTGCTACAAAAGAGCTCGCGCTCCTACACTTGCATCAGTCTTGGAGCTCTGACTTCTAAGATTGATGCCCCATGAGTGTTTCTTCCAGAATAGCTTATTCCGAAATAATCGTGCAGTGTAGATGTGATCTGAGAGAGCGCCGCCAAGTTCTGGGAGTTTAGTTTGCTCTCTCCTAGGATTACTCATCTTTCAGATACATTATTTCTGCATAAGTGGATAATGAACATTTGTGCAAGACTGCAAGACCCTAGTCACATCTCATCAGAAACTCCTCTCCAGAGATGTGTTCCACCCAGATTTGTGGACTCCTTAATCCAGGTAGATGTTTGGAGTTGAGATGAACTTCCAAAGTTCTTCATTCTCTAAGTACCTAAATGCACTAGGATTCAGTGTAGAAGAAACTTCCTTCCTGTTAAGATGTCAGGATAGAGTACTCTGCTTAAGTATTTAGGGTGAAATCTGGACAAGTGAATTTAATGGGAGTCTTATTATTGACTTCCATCAGACCAGGATTTCACCATTGCAGATGGATGTCTCTCAATTCCCACTACAAGCTAAAATATAGGTGTTGCACACACAGACCAAATAAATGATCTTCATTGCCCTGAAGGAAAACAAATTCTTTATGACCCCACAACTTTATGCTGTAAATATGAAGCTTGTTAAACCTTTTCAGTGCTATGATAAGTAGTGTAAATGCATATTGCAAAAGTATTTATAGTTTAGTGAATGGCCCAAGATATGTGTTCTACTTCCTTATAATGGAAGGAATCATAGCTCTCTGCTGTTAACAGCTGGTAGAGCAGGAACATCTGGGTTATATCCATGCCCATGGTATGCAGCATAATGACAATGATGACTCCTAGGTAGTCACTGACTGGATAGAATGTTGCAATAATTACTTTTTTTATTTAAAAAACCTCTCATTGGGTTCCACTGGTTAATTGTAAATTACATTATAAAGGTAAATGTTCTAATTTTAAATGTCATCCACTAGTCAATTGGACTGGGGACTAATGATCAAGATTTCCTGTTTGTCTTTCATCTAATATTTTATTGACCTGTAGAATACTAAACCCTGCTTTTCCCCTTCCATTAGAAATACTCCTAAATCAAATTTTGAGATAAGACCCATATAATTTCTATTTTCATTTTTATTTTCATGGTCTCCCTTTTACTACTAAGTCTTTTTTTCTTAGATGGTACACAAACCTGAATCCTAGTCCAGGAGAGGCTATATTCATATATATAATGGAATTAAAATATTTGTTTCATGCTGGGTAATTCTTTTTGCCTAAAGCAACTAATTGACTTTGGAGCCTAACTCTCACTGAAGGTCAATGGGTTTGGGGCTCCTTGGGGATTTAGAGAATTATGGGCAAAGGTTTTCAAATCTCCCTTCATAATATTTTCTAAATTCTTAATCACACTTTTCTGACCACTGCTGCTCATTGAGCAAATATCTTCATTGAGCCATTTATGATCACTCCTAGAGCTTTCTAGAGATAGGACATAATTAGCCTGGATCTCGTCACCAGATATGCATAGTTTTTAGACTGTTCTTCCCACTGCACATCACCTCCCACTTGTCTGTGTTGAATTTCATCTTCCATTGTGTAACCCAGTTACCTACAGTGGTTTTGTCAGGTTCGGCTGGAGCACCTAACAATCTTCTCTTTGGCCTTGATTTAGCTTACATCGTTGCAAACTAGTGTCATCATAAGCACAAAACAACCTTGTGTTAAAATAATTTTTGTAAATGTGTATTTCCAACATTTGTCCTGTGTGCAGCTGAAAGAGAGTCTCTCTGGATAGCACAGGTCTTTTTGCCTCAAGGACTCCCCTATTGTACACCTGCGCTTGACAGACTGAGGCCTAAAACAGTGCAGCTTAGTCACATACTAAGCAGCATGAAGTAAGTCTCTGCCTTTTATTACTGCCTGCATACTAGCTTAGTATTTAGAATTCAGTCCTACCTATAAACCAACATCAGAGCATACAACCCAGTGTGTTCAGGAGCTTTGTTTAAACATCAAAGGAAGAACACAGACAAGCACTATGATAGAAATATAACTAATCACTTGCAAATACATCTTTCCTGTCAGTGGGAGCTTAACCTTTTTGTTTAATGTTACTGGGGGAAAAATGCACTTATTTCCATTCTATCTGTTGTCTTTAAAGCTATATAAAGCTTTACTGTGAAAAATGATCATATTTGTTCTTAACATAACACAAGCCTCAGCAAATAGGATTCCATCCATCATGCTTCAACAAAATCTTCTCAAACCTATGATTAGCAAATTTTAAAGACAATAGGATGACTAATGAAGGGCACAAAGCACAAGATTTCTAAACCTTTCTGGCTAGCCCCTCACTTGGTAAAAATGGCAGTTTATTAAGGAGATGAGAAACATCTGGGACTGTAGCTTGTTTGTTGACTAGTGATGAATACAACATGATTGCATGTGGCACATTGATTGGATCAATTTAACTTCACACACTGCTTCTGGCTTTACTTGTTCCTGAGGGATACTGGTAGGATTTAGCCAGGGTGTGCAGAAAATCCTAGAATCTATAGACCATTCCTTTTAATTTGAATGCTGCAGATTATGGATGAAAGTTTGGTCACCTGTAGGATTTAAGAGTTCAAAGCAAATAAAAAATAAAAAGATGCGTAGAGGAGAAAAAATAAACAAAAAACCCCTTTGAGGAAGAGGTGAAAATGCAACTTTCTATAAGAAGCAGGAGGTGGTTCAATATAGCCATTGGGTCTGATTTTCCTCACCTTCAGATTAGTTATATTTTCTGGAACTCCATTGCCTTCAAAGACATTACTCCTGATTGATTCTGGGGTACGCAAGAATAAAATCGAGCTCATTGTCTCTAATCTAGTGTAACTCGGTACCTGAAAATGGACCTGAAAGTGCTTACTACATTTGCTGGTATTCAGATATCTTTTAAGTTTGCTCCTTCTTTCCATTCCAGTCAATAGAAGTTTTGAAAGTTGACTTAAATGGGAGCAGGATCAAGACAATTACATTCTTCATAATCCATTTCCTAAACAATAAAAAAGTATGTTTCTCAATGGATATGTTTTGTATGAATTGTATAGTTGATATGGGGCCAGAGCCTTAGCTGGTACAATTTGCTACAGCTTTGCTCAAGTATAAACTCCATTAATGTAGGTTATCCAATCCATATCACTCAAAATCTATAAAGAAAATTGTTTCAGTGAGTAATTACCTTCTCTGTTAGAAAAGGTATACCTTATTGTAAATGTAGACCACTAGTGAACATCATGGGATGTACAAATCATTATAGATAAAGTTGTGTATGGCACAGTATTCTAGATATATGTTATGAAAGCCTTCTAGATAAATTATATTAAAACTATTGCAAACATTAGTGGTTTGGACCATTTTTGTAGAATATGATCGTATTTTTCTAAAACAACTTTGAGAAACAGCAGATACAAGCAAAGCAAGCAAAACAAAGCAATGAAAGGAAGTTAGGAAAAAGAAATAGCCAAAGAGTGAAAGTTTTCAAAGGGCAAGATTCTGCCTCAATAACGTCTATTAACTACTTAAATTTAAGCTTGATAGGGCCCAGCTTTATGTCCCGTGTTTGTATATCACCTAGCACAATGTAGTATTTTTGCATGACTGGGCCCCTAGACATGTTGGTAATACAAATAATAAGCATCCACCAAGAGATGCTAGATGCTTTTGCATCCCTGTTGAAATAACAGGGAAGTGAAAGCACTAAGAATCTCAGTGAAAGCAGGCAGGTCAAGGGCAAACCCCTCTTTCCACTACCACCACCACCATCAAACCTTAGTGGAAGCAAGATCAGGCCCCGCCTCGCTCTTGTTACTGTGGCAAACCTATGCATGCAACTGAAGCATATGGAAAGTGACACATTAAAAGGATGCTTCAAAACATGTTTTAAGGTCTAAGGAAAAGAGCAAAATCTACTCCAGAGTGCAGAACTACCTCAACAGCTGTGTAAACGGCCATGGACAAAAATGGCGCCTTATTACAGGTCTTGCTTTTTTAGAAAAGACAACAAAGTCCAAGCAGGCACACGTTTTCACATTTGGCCTGATTTATATATATATATATATATTCCTCTGCTGCTGAGGTCAGCAAGGCAACACAAAAATGCAGAAGGATTAAGATGCCAGAAATCTTATCACTGGCATAACTTCTCCCTAACATTCAGCTTGGTTTAAATAGAAACAGTAAGAAACACTAAATAGAATAGAAACACAATAGAAACACTTGATCGATACAAGTGCCATAATCTGCAATTATTTACCTCTAGATTCCCCCTTTGCCTACTGGAAATCTACTCTTCTGCAATCTACTTTTGTTCAGTCTTTAGGCCTACTGATATATTATCTGGGATACTGTAACATGATGGGGCCTATACGTTAGAAAAGAACAGGTTACCCAGTGGCAGATGGGAGAGCAGGGCACTTTTATTGAAGATATTCATTCCGTCTTCAACTCTCCTCCCCAAACTTGGGTGTTGAGTGACCAACAAATTAACCACAGGGTCACTTTTTTATTTTAGTATGTAAATACACTTATCAATTCCATCACCCTTTAAACCCTAATTTAATAATGTGAACACCCATCTATTGCATAATCATAAGCATGCAATGAATATAATTATACCTACCCTTGTTTACTGATTATGGCTTTTTAGTTGATGTAAGTTCTCACATCACAGAACTCCTTACATCAGCAGCTTACAGGAGGGAAGGAGATCTAACCCTGAATATGTTTCAGAGTGAATGGGAATGGATAAGCGGGTAGGGAGAAACTAAGAGCATAAGAACGGCCGTACTAGGTCAGACCAAAGGTCCATCTAGCCCAGTATCCTCTCTGCTGACAGTGACCAATGCCAGATGCCCCAGAGAGAGTGAATACAATTTATTTAACACATGGAACATTCATTAAAAGTTACCTCTTTGGTACAAGCTATGTTCTTATCTATTCCAAGCAAGCAGGAAAGGAGGAAAACATGTCTATAAAGCAATAGGTGGAGGGCCTGCCCATGCTGTACCCCCATCAACATGGTAGCAAGTACACAGATCCCTTCTTTAACCCATACACACCCCAACACTATAGATGTGTTATTCATACTCGAACATGAATCCAGATACATATGGAAAGACATTGCTGAGCTTGGCACCAGTCCTACAACCACTGATTTGCATGCTTAACTTTAAGCACATGAATAGTCCCATTGAAATGAATAGGACTACTCAGCTCCTTCAAGCTGATTGTGTGCATACGTGACTGGTGGATCAGGCGCCCAGTGCCAATCGACCTCCATCAATTAATTCACACAAGCAAATAACTGCCTGCGAGGGTGTTTCCTTTCATTCTGGTGACCTGAAGCTCACTGGGTAGTAAATTTGTCTCATTTATTCTTCCATTGAAATCGAGTGCAAACCTCCCACTGTTATAGTGGGAGCAGGATTGGATCCCATCATGCTAATTCTTTGTGAGGCTGCAGGGGATATTATTTTTGTATAGCTATGATTCCGAAACTATGGGTCTGAATGGATACATGATACTGGCTCCTCTAGATTTCCAGCTACTAACTTCATCGAAAACACTCTGACGCAACACAAAATATTTTCCTTAATATTCTGTTTCCATGTGTGCACTTGCTCCAGGAACGCTGAGTCAGATCTTCCATAGGAGTAAATCAGCACAGTTCCACTGAAATTAGAGGAGCTATCCCAGTTATATCAGATAAAGATCAGGTTCAATAGGTGCTCAAGAATGGGCAGGGAAGTGATCTGTCAAATTACCACTGCCCTCAGACCACACAGAGAAGGGCAGGGGAAGGACAGGAATAGAATGCATGGGAGATGTCTACAAAACATCTATTTTGTGCCTCGACCTTTCCAGGAAGAATAAGTGGAAACACTACGTTTTGATTTATGTCCAGTAACTTTCCTGGTAAATGCTTTTGCTAGCTTGCAGCTTGAGTGTGCATTCCAATGGTCTGGAGTAAATGAAACTAGAGACAGCCACACTGGGAGGCTGATCGGATTAATAATCTGCAACGTGCGAGCCGGAGCCCATCTAGTGGAGACAGTATATCTAGTGGCAGATTGCAGTGGAACCATATGTGCCTGTGCATAAACACTCCATCCACTCCTTTCTTGCCATGGGGCAATTGCCTGCACATTGAAAACAGGAAAGTCTCTGCCATGCCAATTACCATTGCAAACTGGAGATGCTAAAATTGTGATACACAGTTAAACCTGCACAGCATTTGTTATGAACTCACGTTTCTGGCGGAGAAGCCTTCTACAGTTATTGCATTTGAATATTTCTTGGTGAGGATGCAGTGAAGACCTGTGCTGGAAAAGGGACTGATCCTGCACAATGCTCAACATCATCTGCTCGCTTTGACTTCGCCGATGCTCAGCACTTGTCGAGATTGGCCACAGAATAAGCCAAATTCATCCTTCTTGTGAATATAATTGGGCTGCATCTTCAGCTGGTGCAAACCAGAGTGGGTTTCAATGAAAGTGCAACAGTTTACACTAGCTGAGGTTCTGGCACGTTGATGATAATGAAATTCTTCCCAGGATGAATTTTGGCCGGAATGTTTCTGTAAGCACTTGCAGATAAAAAGAACAAAAACAAATCAAACAAACAAACAAAAATCCTGTGTAAGTGTATGAGGACAATTAACTAAGTATCCTTTTCCACATACATAACTATTATTGTTTAATTTTAATTGTTAATGTCTCTGTTATTTGTGTTTCCCTCTGATTGGAATATTTAAGAGCATGACCATTATCCTTTGAAAGACTCACAGGGGTAACTGTGTTAGTCTGTATCTACACAAATAACAAGGAGGCCCGTGGCACCTTGAAATTTAACAGATTTATTTGGGCATTAGCTGAAAGACTGAACTGCCCACAAAAGCTGATGCCCAAATAAATCTGGTAGCCTTTAAGGTGCTACAGGACTCCTTACTGCTTTTGCTTTTAAAGTGAAATCCATAGCCAAAGCCCAAGCAACTCAGCCCTAAGCCTTTTCCCATTTCCCATAAGCAGTAACTAATCTTTAGCAACACGGAAGGACATTCTAGTTTGCAGACTGTCAAATCAATTAGATATGTTCTCAGTGAAGAAGAAGAAAAGAGGAGATTATTAAACACAATGCATCTCCTCCTAGTGGCAGCACGAGGGAAATCACAAATTCACTGAATTGTACCACTGTGACAGAATGTCATTCCAATTGCCTTATTAACCATATGAAAAAATATATCACAACAGTGAGAAAACTTCTCCGTTATCTATATCTTATGCCTTAGGCTATTGTCATGAGTCAGTGGCATACTAAGAAGAGAGCACTAATTCAGTTGTCAGCTGCCTTGCCTATTAAACAGGGGGGAAAAATACCAGCAACAAAACTGAAACAAGTAATATGAATAAGGGAAAGGTCTGACTAAACTTGTCCACTTGTACTCTTGAATTGAGCAAACGAACCTGTTTGCGTCGTTTCCCCCATCACTTAGCATTGTACCAGTACCAGAGTGTTAGGCTGTAATTGAGTGTTTACTGTGTTCAGAACGCAACAGCTATTGCACTTTAAAAGCAGAAGTCCTGGAATATTGCATTCCAAGTTCATGACCTGCATTGTAAACCATAAGAGGATCTGCTAAGGCAAAACATGTTCAAGGTCTGGAAAGAGCAGACTCATACAGCTAGCCAAGGATGGAAGGAAGCAAGTGGTTTATTGAAACGTAGGTTGGGCCATTTGGATTCATGGTTCATTGAACTGAACTGACTTCTGAAATATGCTCATGTCCTCTCTAAGAAAAATACCACTGGTCTGGTTGTCCATTACTCTTCATAGTCATTTATATCAGTTCAAAGGGATAGACATAGTCCAAATGTCTGGTGTAACCTGCAAACTTTTCTTATAATGACAGAAGTACAACAGTGCTCCAGAATCAACTTGAGCACTTAGTCTGAGAAAATGCACAACCTAGTCCACCAAAAAACATCTGTAGAGAGATTACAGTATAATCCCTCCCTTCCTTAAATATTAGAAATGCATTACATGGATGGAAGAGAGCTACCAGAAAAAGCTGATTGGATTTTTTTTTACTGGAAAAGGGTCTGCTTGAAGAACAAGTTGCCAAAATCAGCAAGAGCCAACATGATTGAACTTGAATGGGAGGGGGGTTTGTGGGTTAGGAACTGTTAAGAACTGGAACTCAGAAGAGTGGATTCCATTTCCTGCCACAGGCTTGCCATGTGATGTTGGGCCAGTCACTTAGGGCATGTCAGCTCTACCAGTGCCATAACAGCACAGCGGCAGCACTGCAGCGAGGCCTCTGCAGCACTGCAATGCAGGTGAGCCCCAGAAAGGAAGGGATTTTCTCATCGCGAAAGTAAATCCACCGCCGCAAGAGACATGAGCTAGGTTGTAGAACCCAGCATGGATAGAACATTTGCATTTGTGGATGGGGATAACAGCAGACATAAATTGGGTATCCATGGATCTACAGGGCCAAAGGGTATCCCCTCTTTTGTAACAAGCTGTAAGCAATTTGTAATTAGATCTTCCATGCCAGGAGGGGGAAGTGACCCATAGCGTACCTATGGCAGCATGGGACCAGATACCCAGCTGGTGAGAGTTGGAGGCAGCACTACTAAAGTCAAGAGAGGGGTTCTGATTGACACCAGCAGTGATCTGAAACTCTGTCCAAAACCTAGAGTTCAGAGCAGTTACAAGTAGTTTGATCAGGCTGTAGCAGATTTGGGAAGGAAACATGGATAAAAGAGGATATGTGTGAGTGGGTGACCAACAATCAACCAGAGGGAGAGCAACACGAAGAGTAATGTGTGCACATGGAGAAGCCTTACTGTGGAAGAGCAGGAAATAGCGCATATGCCTATACGACAATAAATATGGCATGGATCACCTAATTTTGGCTCACATGGCTCAATCTATCTATTGACTTTGATCTTTATCTGTTTAGGTTAGCACCCATTCTCCAGATATTTAAAGAAAAAACGGGGGGGGGGGAGAGCAACTTTTCTCCCTCCCTCCCCCTTCTCAAGGGGGGACATGATAGCGGTTTTCAAATATCTAAAAGGGTGTCACAAGGAGGAAGGCGAAAATTTGTTCCTCTTGGTTTCTGAGGACAGGACAAGGAGTAATGGGCTTAAAGTGCAGCAGGGGAGGTTTAGATTGGACATTAGGAAAAAATTCCTAACTGTCAGGGTGGTCAAATATTGGAATAAATTGCCAAGGGAGGTGGTGGAATCTCCCTCTCTGGAGATATTTAAGAACAGGTTAGATAGACATCTGTCAGGGATGGTGTAGACGGAGCTTGGTCCTGCCTTGAGGGCGGGGGGCTGGACTCGATGACCTCTCGAGGTCCCTTCCAGTCCTATTATTCTATGATTCTATGATTCTATGATTCTCCTATTTATTTTGAGTTTTCATATCCCCTACTCATAACTCAGGTCATCTAAAGAAGTGGGCTGTTCCTACAAAAGCTCATGATACCATCTACATGTTTTGTTAGTCTATAAAGTGCTACCAGACCGTTTGCCACACTGCAGTTTTATAGGAAAAAAACAACAGTCTGGTTTGGGCTGGAACCTGAGACCTCCACACCCAGGTGGGGGTGGGGAGGCCCCATAGTCAGATAGCCAGACCACAAGGAACAGGGAATGTAGCAAAGACAGAAGTCTTGCAAAAACATCTAGAGATCTAGAGAGAGCCTAAGATTCCAGTGTAAAAATACATTCACTTTTTTGGGGATTAGCTTTTACATTAACAAACCTAAGAAGCATACCATTCTTGTAAGCAGCTCTGCCTCCCAGCTAATTAAACACACAATTAAAGGGAGAATGTTAGTGTAAAACAATGTGACAATGTCACTTTATCCCAAGCACTTCCAGTCACTAGACCCAAAGCAATATGGATTCTTTTTTTCCCCCAGTATGTGCATTAATACATAATTAACCCTGCCTCTACTAGGCTAAAATGTGACTTTCTGCAAAGAACATCTCTAACAAATTTGAAGGAAAGAAACAAGTCAGTTGTGAGCATTGTAACAACCAACTGGCTGGATTGTATGAGTCAGCCCAGGAGAATAACAGCAGCAATAAGGGTTAGAGAATTAGGATCCTCCAGAAAATTAAGAGTGGAGCAATATAATGAACCTTGAGTAAAGCAGCCCCTTATAACATGTCCAATAGACTGTGGCTGTTGGAATTGAACCTGGGACTTCCAGGGCACAAGCCATGTGCCTTTACAGCATCAGCTAAAAGCCACCTACTAGTTAGCTCAGGCTGTAGAGCAGACTTCACCCTCTGTCTCAGTGGTCTCATTGCCTCTGGATTACAAACATAAAGGCTGTGTCTAGAATGGCCAGTTTTTCTGGAAAATCAGCCGCTTTTCCAGAAAAACTGGCCAGCTGTCTACACTGGCAGCTTGAATTTCCGCAAAAGCACTGACTTCCTACTGTAAGAAATCAGTGCTTTTTGCAGAAATACTATGCTGCTCCCATTCGGGCAAAAGTCCCTTTTGCACAAAACTTTTGCACAAAAGGGCCAGTGTAGACAGCTGAGATTTGTTTTGCGCAAAAAAGCCCCGATCGCGAAAATGGCGATTGGGGCTTTTTTGCGCAAAAGTGCATCTAGATTAGCCACGGACGCTTTTCCGCAAAAAGTGATTTTGCGGAAAAGCGTCCATGCCAATCTAGATGCTCTTTTCTGAAAATGCTTTTAATGGAAAACTTTTCCGTTAAAAGCATTTCCGGAAAATCATGCCAGTCTAGACGTAGCCAAAGAGTTACAAAACTCCCCACCCCCAAAGACTACTAGGCTATGTCTACACAGCAGTGTTATTTAAGAATCACTGATGTTATTCGGAAATAACATTGTCCGCATCTACACACAAGAAGTTATGTCACAATAATGGAGAGCTGGAGGGCTGCTTTCTCTGACTCCTGTAACCCTCATTGTATACGTAAGGGAAGTCAGGGAGGAGAGTGCTCTATCTCGGAATAACTGCTGTGTGGACAGATCCAAAAGTCAAAATAAGCTCTTTCGACTTAAGCTACGCAATTAGCATAGCTCAAGTTGCATAGTTTATTTTGAGTTCAGCCCTGCTGTGTAGAGCAGTCACCCATAGAACTCCCGGCCAGAAAGTGGAGATGAAACACATGATCAGCTAGCTCAACTGGTAACTTCATGAACAAGATGGAGATGTTTCTTGATTACAGTCTATGAACACATTCATGGGGAGAGTATACACAGGCTCTTTAATCAAGCACAGAAAACAAGAACCAATGGCCGGAAGCTGAAGCCAGGCAAAGCAATGTAGGAACTAAGGCATACGCTGTTAGTGAGGGAACAAACTAGCACAGGAAGTGTTGAATTCTCTGTCACTTGAGCTCTTCAGATTAAGACGGCATGCCTTTCTACCAGATACACTGAAGCCCAATATGAGTTACTGGGCTCAATATAAGAGTAAATGGGTGAAATATAATGAATGGTTTGTGATATACAAAAAGTCAGACTAGATCAGGGTGGGCAATAAGCGGCTGTGGTGGAGGGGCAGAATTAGACCCCAGGTGGGCTGCTGGATGCTTTATTTATCTGCACATCCACAGGTATGGTTGCTAGCTGCAGTTCATCATTCCCAGCTTGCAGGAGCTGCAGGAAGTGGCGTGGACCATGACACCACTTCCTGGAGCTCTCACTGGCTTGCAACAGCAAACTGTGGCCAACAGGCACTGTGAGCAGATCTACCTGTGGATATGCAAGTAAATAAAGCATCTGGCAGCCTGCCAGGAGCTAACCCTGGTGAACCATATCTGGCTCATGGGCTGCTTATCGCCCATCCTTAGACAGACGATCTATTGTTCCACTCTGGCCTTAAACTCTATGGAGACATCTACACTATAGGACAAAGTCGAATTAAGAAATGCAACTTCAGCTAGATTAATTGCGTAACTGAAGTTGAAGTACTTAACTCGGCTTTTGGAGCTGTTTACACTGCAGGAAGTAGAAGGAAGAGCACTCTTCCTTCGACTTCCCTTCCTCTTCATAGAAACAGGGTTGCCAGCATTGACCGAAGTGCCGCCCTCACTTCAAATTAGTTGTCTTAACTAAACTGATAATTTGAAACCTGGAAGATCCACAGCGACAGCTTTAATCTTCCTCTGTAATGTAGACGTATCCTATGAATCTAAGAAATGTCGTGAGGAAAGTGATTACTCAGATTATGAGCTCTTTGGGACAGGGCAGGGTTGGGCAAAAGGGCCTCCATGAGCTGGATCTGACCTGCCAAGAGTGTTGATCCAGCTCGCGGAGGCCCTGCCGCTCTTCTGCTCCCAGGCCAATTATGGCCTGGGGGTAGCGGGGGAGTGCATGAAGTTTCCTCTGCCCTGCCCCTGCTTTGCAAGTGAACGTCCAAAATAAAAATCTAGAGCAGCTGCATAGTGCTAAGGCATGTTTTGCCCACGTGCATCAGTTCCATTGAGCATTGTTGGGCACCGAGTGTTTTAATTCACCATAGTGGTCCCAACTTGGTTCGTCAAGTGCATGATTGTGTGTGGGGGAGGGGTTAAGTGCTATTTTGGGGCACATTCATAATCAGAGTGATTTTGTTGGTAGGTTAAATGGAAAAAGCTAATGCTACATATAGCTAGGGCTATTTCTCTAACTTGAATTAACAGTGAAACTTTAAGAAGACAGTGTGTGGGGGACACTATCATAAAGGGAAAAGAAAAGCAATCTTTGATTATGATAAATTCAACCAAACACTAGCAGACCAGAATCTGATCCAAGTTTCACCATTATACAAATGGCAATTAAATCAATTAGATTACTCCAGTTTTACACCAATGTATTTTAGCAGAATCTAACCCTCTTAAAACAATGGTCTAAATTAATTCACTGGAGTGGATTGATTTACACTGCATTTACAACAATGCAATGCCATTTAGAACAAAATGTAGCATTACTGAAGCTAGTCATAGATTCATGAATTGCAAGGCCATAGACTTCTCCCAAAGTAATTCCTCTAGCAGAGCTTATAGGAAAAAAAATCCTATTTTGATCAGGCCTGCACATTCTCTGGGATAGGAATTGTCTTCTAGGTGCCTATGCAGTTCATAGCACAAGAGATCTAGGTACAACCTTCATGAGAAAAGGTTATGGTTTTTGTTCCCGAATGGATAAGCATAGCACTAAAAGTCTGGCTTTCACGATGAGTCCTTGTGTATAGTGAATTTAAATTTGCCTCCCATGTATATTTTCCTATATGTGATTGAAATTAACTAATTCTACCTACCTATACCTACTTTCTATGGTGCATGAATATCGCTATATTGACTATCTTGATGGATGGCATATATTTTCTGTGGTGGTCTACATTTTATATCCGCTGTACATGTCCATGGGAATTTTGAATGCTGGGTCCTTTATCTGTCCCTCAGCGCTGGGTACCCATCATTATTGACTTATACACGGATACTCCAGTTGTTGTAAGGGTATGATGGTAATGCCAAAGGTTTTCAAGTACATTAAGTTTGGACCCAGTCACTGATCCCATTAAAAACAAACAAACAAAGCCTTATTGATATTCTAATAATAATAAAAAAGGAAAATCTGCTGATTTGAATCCAAGGCATGGAAAGTCTCTTTTTTTTCCATTGAAGCAGATTATGGCTTGTTTCAAAACATTACAAAGCACGAAAGTGTACAGACAACACTTTCTTTTGATTGAACAACTGCTTTAATCAGTTTGGTATGTAATCCTTCCGGAATTTATGGTTCCAAAAGTGGCAGGAAGGCTAAAGCTTCTTGCTTAATGAACCTGGAGAAGCCCTGGTTTATGTAGCTGCTTATTTGAAATGCTGTACTTTGCAGTTGAAGGAAAAGAGGTGCTTCTGTTTTCTTCTTCCTAATTACTGTTTTATGCCACACTGGTAATACATGCTGGGGTTTTCCATTAGAGCAGAGTGAAACTTACATAGTAAAACTTGCCAGGATAGGGGCACTCATTACATCACGTTTTTGAAATTATCATTGTATATTTTTAAATAATATGGTCAGCCCATTGGGTGGAAGGTTTGGATGCTGCTGAGTTAGATACTTATAATCATAGAAATACAGAGCTAGCAGAGATGTGACAAAGCCATTAAGTCCATCCGCTTGCACTGTGGTCAGACCAAGTACATCTAGTAAACTTTCATGGATCCAATTTCTGAAGGCCAGAATTTTGAAAATATTTAAATGCCTAAAGAGGCAGTTAGACAGCTAATGAGACTTTTCTGCAGCACTTAAGGAGGTTAGATGATTTTGAAAATCCCAGTAGGAACCTATTTGTGTCTTTTGATGCCTAAATATTTTAGAAATTCTGTTCCTACACACTTCACTGACATAACAGACCTGATCTGAATTCTGTTAAAATCTGTGACAAACTTTCCTTGGATTTCCTCTTCACCTAAGTTATGGCACGGTCAGGGTTTGGTTGTGCCAGAAAAAAGGATTGTTCCTGGAATCTGATTGTTTTCCATAATATGGCAAGGGAGGGATCTGATAGCAGGGACAATTATGCTCTGCAGTGGCTACAGGGGGCTGCAAGTGTAGGGAACTGTTATAATGCAGAGTGACCACAGAGGGGTGGCTCCTCCCCCCTTCTCCCCACCCCCAAGGAGCTGCCGGTCAGGGCCAGGCTATGGAGCCTAGGCATCCCTCCCCCAAGACCCACAGGCCAGGGCTGGGAAGAGAAGTCTCAGATCCGTCCACAGAGGAGCCACCATCCAGGGCCAGGCAGCCCAGGGCACCCCAGGGAGCTGCCATCGCTGGAGCAGTGCCTCCATTTTCATTGAAGGCTCCCAGACCTCCCTGCCCTGAGCCCCCAAGCCTGAAGCCTCCACCCCCTGCCCTGACACCTGCACCCCACCCACTATCCTCAGCCCCTCCACACCTTCCAGCCCCTTGCCCTGACTCCTATACCCCACTCCCTGCTCTGAACCCCCCCACCAAACCCCCTGCCCTGAGCCCCCTTGCCCGGATTCCTGCACCCCAGACTCTTCCCTGAGCCTCCCATACTTCCCATCCCCCTGCCTGACTCCTGCATGTCCATCCCCTGCCCTGAGCCCCCATACCTAACACCCTTCCTTGAGCCCCCACTCCTCCCAGCCCTCTGTCCTGACTCCTGTCCCTGCCCCCACCTCTGCCCTGAGCCCCCACAAGGATCCAAGCAACACCGAATAAATCTTCTAGTAAAGAGAGAGACAGAGAAACTGTTTCTGACGTTCTGGGTAATTAACTGTAGCAGAAGCCAGTGAGACTTTAATAAGCTGAAATATCTAATATCAGATCTTTAAACTCTTCCTCCTTTAGCTATTTTGAATTTTTCTTCCAATATCTGCACAACTTTCCTCTACTATCAAAGTCTCTCAGGCTAAGTCTACACTGCAACGTTAAATCGGAAAAAGAAACGCAATTTGCAGTACGCACATTGCGTATCTTTTTCCAATTTACTTTTAAAGGAGGCTTTTCCATAATTTGGTGCATCTCCACATCTACATGGCGCCAAATTTCAGAAAAAAGTGCCCTTTCAACACATCCCTTATTCCTTGTAGAATGAGGTTTACCGCATCCTCTTTTTTGAACTTTTTTTTCGAAAAAGCAGACACGTTCCTTGGACGTGGCATTGCTTTTCTGGGATACCTCCAGTATCCCAAAAAAGCAATGCAGTCTAGACGTAGCCTCATTGTATGCTCCAGTGATTATATGGTAAAAAAATCTGATAAAGACCACCTAAGAGAAATGGCTACATTTCATCCTTCCACTTTGCCTTCAACCTGTATGTTATAGTTTTGGGAAGCAAATAAAATCAGTTGTTTTCACACCACTAGCTGAAATAATGATTTTTTTTTCTACTGGCACATGTAGCCATGACTCTACAGGACTGAACCATTTCCTCCACAATTTTAACCACCTATCATAAGTATTAATGTCCTAATGGTACCTGCCAATAAAATGCTGTTGGCCAAAGTAGTTGAAGTTAAGAATTTACTTGGGGGCTATAGAAATTATCCAGAGAGAGGCTGGGGAACTCTTTCACAGGAAAATATCAAAGCAAAATGAAATTTCTCCATCTTTTGGAAAGGCTCACAGAACAGAATTATAGATTTTTTTTTTCCTTTTGCCAGCTTGGAAATTTTGTCTAAAACTGGAGATGTTTTGGAACAAAAAAGAAACAACTTACACAGTGAATAAAGGGAAAGGGGGAAAGGGAAGATGAAGAAACCTCTAAACAGTGGAGCGGAGAAACTTGCCGGGCCCCTGTGCAAGGCAGGGGAAGGGCTCTGTAGTCCAAGAAGGGGTGAAGCCTGAGTTGGAAGCAGCACTGCCCAGAGCATACCACGGCACCTTCTCCGCCCCCCCCCCTCAGCCAGCCCTCAGAGCTGCCCAGAGCATGCCGTGGCACCTTCTCCCCCCACCCAGCCAGCCCTCAGAGCTTCCCAGAGCATGCCGTGTGGTGCTCCAGCAGCAATTTAAAGGGCCCAGAGCTGTAGCCACTGCCACACCTTTTTGAAAAGTCAGGCTCCAGGTCAACTGCCCCTTTTGCTCTTCCTAGTCGGTGGGCCTGGCTCTAATTTTACCCTTTTAAGTACAAACCCATACCATCGATGGGAACCACCAGTGAGATTCTGACCTCAGTTATCCCGCTGTGCTGTCCAAATCCATGGAAAGACCCCCACATATACCCACTACCGTGATCTTTGGATCAGAACTTATATCCAAAATAAATCTGTTTTAATGGGTTACTTTGGATTTATGTCAGACAAACCGAGATCAGAATCTGGACCCAAAATTCTAGAGAGTAATTCTGTGTCTCCATACTACAAATTTTGTCACCTTTTTGAGTAAATGAAGACCCGCAGTTTTCTCCCAGCCAGTAAGAACATGTGTCTAACTCCTTTAGATTCGCAATATTCTTGTCGGTTTACAGGCTAATTAATATTCTGTGGAACCACACTGTGAAAATCTATTCTAGAAACTGACCTGACAAATGCAGAGTGGCACAGTAGCTACTTAACGAATGATGAAGCTGATAAAAGCTTACTCATGCTAGAAAACAAAGATCACATAAAGCACATAGGGTGAACATAACTAGATAGTTTAGACACTCAGGGCCAAGTCCTCTTCTGGTGCAAATTCAAGCAGACTCATTGAGTTCATCTATGCTATTTTACCTCAGTTGAGGATTCACTTCCTAAAATGATGATGATGCCTGATGTTATTCCACTGAAGTCAATGCAGATCACACCAGCAATTGATTCAGTACATACTGATACTGTTGGAAGTGGGGTAAGTTGTTCTGCATTGGGGACATTTTTGCTCCTGCCACAACTACAGAATTTCATGTCAAATTTGCCTCAAAATGGAATTAAATCTGAACTCACCCCCCTTTTTTTAAAAAGAAATGTGGTTATATTATCCATGGGGTTTATGAAGAAGAATACTTTCCTGTACTGGTAAAATCACTTGGGGTTCATCTATACTACGGGAAAAAGTTGAATTAAGATACACAAATTCAACTATGTTAATTGCGTAGCTGTCATCGGAGTACCTTAACTTCACTTTTGGCACTGTCCACACTGCAAGAAGTCAAAGGGAGAACACTCTCCCTTCAACTTCCCTTACTCCTCATGAAAGCAGGACTACTAGCATCAACCAGAGTGCCCCTCTGTTTGAATTAGCTGTCTTAATTAGACCTGCTAATTTGAACCCTGGAAGATCGACAGCAGCAGCTTTGATCTTCCTCTGTAGTGTAGATGTACCCTTTGATTGTAAGGAATTCCAAGGGCATGTATAACACACACATCTACTGGGTTCACTGTCGCAGCTAGTGGCACTGAGATCACTGAGGCTACATCTAGACTGGCATGATTTTCCGGAAATGCTTTTAACGGAAAAGTTTTCTGTTAAAAGCATTTTCGGAAAAGAGCGTCTAGATTGGCACTGACGCTTTTCTGCAAAAAAGCCCCGATCACCATTTTCGCGATTGGGGTTTTTTTGCAGAAAACAAGTCTCTGCTGTCTACACTGGCCCTTTTGTGCAAAAGTTTTTTGGAAAAAGACTTTTGCCCGAACGGGAGCAGCATAGTATTTCTGCATAAGCAGTGACAATCTTACATGAAATCCTCAGTGCTTTTGTGGAAATTTAAACGGCCAGTGTAGACAGCTGGCAAGTTTTTCCGGAAAACTGTCTGATTTTCCGGAAAAACTGGCCAGTCTAGACACAGCCTTACAGAGAGAATAAGGAGTTTTCCCTGCAGCCTTAGTTCAGCAGCATCTGGCTTTTAGCTCAAGTAGTAGAGTCTCATGACTAAGCTCCAGAGGTTCCAGATTTGGTTCCACTTGTCATCGTTATACATGACCTGACTAATTCCCTAGAATTAAGATATACTAATCATTTGTCTTTGGATTGATTTACTACAAATTTCTATTCCTGAGCAGATCTGGGGCCTGATCCCTCTCTCATTTAACACTCTGATGCTAGGGAGAGTTACACACGTATTTAATTTTTGTATTGTATACTCTACAGCCAATGCCCTAATATACAACCGGATTTGCTCTAATCTCACAGACAGAGGCAAACACCTACAGGATCTACATAGAGCATTTTAAAACTGAAATACCTGCCCGGAAAAGTGAAAAAACAGATTGATAGAGCTAGACATGAACTGCTTCAACACAGGCCCAAAAGAGAAAACAGCAGAATTCCACTTGTCATCACCTACAACCCACAACTTAAACCCTTCCAACGCATTATCAACAGTTTGTAAATTATCCTGGAAAATGACCCCTCACTCTCACAGGCCTTGGAGGAAAGGCCAGTGCTCACCTACAGACAACCCCCTAACAAATTCTTTCCAGTAACCACGCAGCACACCTCCATCATAATCATCCAGGAACCCACCCCTGTAATCAGCCCCAGTGCCAACTCTGCCCACACATCTACACAAGCGATTTCATCACTGGACCCAACAACATCAGGGGCTCATCTAACTGCATATCCACTAATGTGATCTATGCCAGCAGTGCCCCACTGACATGTATAATGGTCAAACTGGACAGTTTTTATGGGAAAGAATTAATGGACACAAATCAGATATCCAAAAAGGCAACACACAGAAACCTGTTGGAGAACACTTTAGCCTGCCTGGGCACTCATTAATGGATCACATCACCATGTTGTTTCAGGCCAACTCCACAAACCATGTACACAGTGAAGGATTGGAACTTAACTTCATTTACAAGTTTAATTCCTATGCAAATGGAATGAACAGAGACAACAGCTGGCTCACACACTACCTTCCACATTCTAATGACTTCAACCAACCAATGGAGTTGCTAATAGTTCTTATCAGCCTCTTGTAACTACTTGAACAATCTACTGATTGTCTCTCTTTTTCTCCCTTTTTTTTTCTTCCTCCCCTCTTCCTTATTTATTCTTGGATCTGGACTTCTAATACTCTAGTCAATTTTGTTAGTCTTTAAGGTACTACTAGACTATTCATTGTTTTTTAAGTTTTTTCTTTTACAGATTAACTCGACTACCCCTTTGAAATATTTTGAAATAGTGCATCCACACTACAAGGAAGACTCAAAATTAGTCTGAAGGATGCTCCCTTAATGTGGACATGCTGTCTCAACTTAGAGACCCAGGAAGCCCTGGGGAATAATCACATTGAAGGACTTTGGGGAGTAATTATTTCAAATAACAGCAACTGAGCATCCTCACTAACCCTATTTTGAAGTAGCAATTTGGAAATAGGCATCATTCCTCATAGAATGAGGGGTTATTATTTTAAAACAACAACAATAATTTCAAAATAACAGGTTTGCTGTGTGGACGATCACCTTGTTTGAAATAAGGAGTGTTATTTCGAAATTATTCTGCAGTGTAGACATGCCCTCAGAGTCACTGAGATCACTGAGAAAGAGAGCAAAGTCATTTGGCTTCACTTTCATTTTAGTTTCCCATCTTGGAGTATGGTGCATTAGGGTTTTAACTTTGCATTGGAGCATGGTGCATTAAGTTTTAATCAAGAAGAAAGCCCAGTTGCTGCATTTACTTGCATAATGTAGCACTAACAAACCTAAATAGTACCATGGACCACAACTGATTTCAAAGGGATTTCTCCAGTCAGTAAATGCTACCGAGCATGAGGAAAGGGAAAAGGACTGGGCACAGAGGAAGATGGGTTTTATGTTAGGAGTGGAAATTACAATAGCTGAATCAAGTTTTTCTTCATCATTCTTTTGAGGATCTCTAATATTTTCCTTTAAAATGAGTGTATTTTTATGATTCCAAAGTTGACTCCTAAATGTTCAGTTTGCTTTTTACTCCGTTTACCATTTGAGGTCTCTGGGATTGTGGGGTTTACTCTAAAGAGAAGTAATATGAATGTTTCTGAAAGGTGTCAGTTACAAGGCTGTGTAGGGGGCAGATCAAAAGCTCTGGAGATGGACGTCCTCTCTTTGTTTTTTCCAGGAGCAGTAAACAGCATCAGTTCATGCTTTCCCAGCCTCTCCTTCTACTTTGACTTGAGAGGACCCCAGGCTACTGGTAAAATGGTAGCTCTTTCTCACTGTTCATTCCGTCTTTGGCTCTATTGCTGGTAATCTCAGGTGAAAAGTAAAGTTGCGCTATTGGTGATGGTGGTTTTATATAGATGAATACCTGTCTATTCAGAAGAGGACTTAGGCCACCAAGCTGATTTCACATAGTCAACAAAGATATGGTAGCAATGCTTTAAACTTCCGCACTGACTAAAAAGAATCATTCCAGAATCATTCCAGTTTGCAGAGAGCATAAAATACTTGTCACCAACTAGCTAAGAGTTTTCATTGTAACAACATTGCCACCTAGTGTTCTAATATTATTCACAATATGATTTTTCATTTTAACAGCTCAATGGGAAACGGAGGGAAAATTAATCCAACAGACCTTGGAGCAGTGGAGGGGAGGCAAGTAAGTATTTGGGCTGCATGCTACTGCTTTGTATCTAGTACTAGTAGTAGTGTAGCCTAGTGGATAGAACACTGCACTGTGAATAGTGAGCCCTTAGCTCTGCTGCTAGTGACTTGACAAGTCATGTTGCCACCCCAATGCCTCAGTTTTTCCACTCTGTAAAATGGGGGAAGTGATACCAGTCTCCTTTCTTAACATACTTGGAGATCTTACTGTGCATTATTGTTCTCCATGTAAAGTAGTTGTAAAATGTAATTGTCACTGTAGAAGAGCTGTTATGGTAACATTTTCTTTGCACCAGTGTTAGTGACTACACCTGAAAATGAAAGGCAGTGGAGACTCTGTTAGAAATTTTTCTGCCTGGGGCTTGTGGTTGTTTCAAAATCTAATCACATAACATTTTCATATTATTTTCTTTTATCTAGGGGTCCCAAAGCACTTTATAAACATCTCAAGGTCTCTTCAAGCCCTACATTTCTATAGTTCTAAGTGCCTTGCTCAATAATGGGAAACCAGAACAAGAACATAAGAAAGGCCCTATTGCATCAGACAAAGGTCTATCTAGCCCAGGATTCTGTGTTCCACCGGTGGTAAATGCAAGGTGTATGGGAGAGAATGAACAGTATAGGGAATCAATTGAGCCCTCCCGTTGCCCATTCCCAGCTTCTGACTAGCAGAGGCTAGGGACACCATTCCTGCCCATCCTGGCTAATAGCCATTGATGGCCCTAATCTCCATGAATGTATCTAGTTCTTTTTTGAACCGTGTTAAAGTCCTGGCCTTCACAACATCTTCTAGCAAACAGTTCCACAGGATGACTGTGCATTGTGTGACGAAACACTTCCTTTTGATTTTTTTAAACCTGCTACCTATTAATTTCATTTGGTGATCCCTAGTTCTTCTATTTTCAAATACAAGGTGGTAAAGTGTTTTGCCTTGAAGTCAAACATCCCCATTTGTATTATGATGTTGGGTGTAAGTGCCTACGTTTGGACACACCAGCTTTGAAAATGTTGGCCCATAAGAGCGGGTTAGACAAGCAACTCTCAAGGATTGTCAATGTAATACTTAGTCCTACCTTGAGTTCAGGGAACTGTACTAGAAAACCTCTTAAGGTCCATTCCAATCCGATGATTCTATGATCATTCTACTCTACTCTAATTCCCTCTCTGAAAAATGTTCATCTGGAGAACTTTAGGTAAAAGAAATCCAGAAATATTTCAAGAACACTTTATTGGTTGTATCTAAGACTACATCTAGATTGCAGTGTAAAATCAAAAAAGATACTCAATTTGCACTACACAATTTGAGTATCTTTTTCGATTTAATTTCGAAAGAGGTCTATTTCAATATTTGGCGCATCTACACGGCACCAAATTTCAAAATAAAGTGCTCTTTTGAGCCATCCTTTATTTCTTGTAGAATGAGGTTTACAGGGATGATGAAAGAATGTGTCTGTTATTTCAAAAAAAAATTGAAATAGCGGATGCATTCTTTGGATGTAGCGTTGCTATTTCGGGATACTTCCGGTATCCCCAAATAGCAATACAATCTAAACGTATCTTAGACACAGCGCACATCTTAGGGAGAACTATCTGGTGGAATCATTTGGGGAGGTGAAAGCACTGATATTTGCCATGGTTTACAATAATATGCTATGTATCTTACACCTGTATCTGGAAATGCAAAGCACTTAGTAAGTTAGTCATTTTTTTTCTTGTGGGCCTTGTTGTTCTTGAACTGGGGAAGTATTCCTCTGTGTCTTGGCTATCATATGTTTGACAGATTTGGGAATGGGATGTAACAAGGTGTGCGAAATTATCCAAAGTAGATTCTCCTTCAATACTAAAAATCTGCCGCATTGATTTGGATCGTTTATCAAGCAATATGTGCATTGTGAAACAAACTGCTAAACTGGCTGAATGTGACTGCAGGTTCTATCACTGATTTGCTGTCTGTGAAGGGGAATTTGCCTGTTTTGTTTTTTGTTTTACAAAGCAGTTTTCCTTGTTTAAGAACAAACAGTAATGAGACAGAGGTTGAGCACACCGGTATCTCTTGTTTGAAAACACCCCTAGTGATTTAGAATTCATTATCATGGAACTGATTCTACTTTGGTTCTACTTTTCACTTGCTGTAACTGTATTCATTCGAGTGGAGCTTCTCTTAATTTACATTGAAATGAGAGACGAATAAGGTCTTCTGTAGCTACAGTGGAGCTGGACAAAATGTTTGTCTGCAACTTTTTTTAAAAAAAGCAAAACAAAATGTTGATTTAGGGACATGGAAACCCCTTTCACATTCATGAGTTTCATCAAATTGTTTCAATGGAATCAAGCAAAACCTTTCAAAATGATATTTTCAAAATGAAATGTTTTGATTTTTCAGGGTATTACTTTTTGATTGAAAATGCAATTTAATTCTACTGAATGCACAATCAAAATGGGTTTAAAAGGGCAAAATCAAAATGTTTCAATTTCGATGAAAGGAAACTTTTTTCTCTCTCTTCTACCACTGTTCACCAGCAGTGTATTTCATTTTCAGTTTGACCCCAAATAAATTTATTTTTAGTTTCTGGAATGTCCAGAGAGACAAAATATTCCATTATCCACCTAATCGAAAGTGAGCATTAGGAAGACTGTGTTGTAAATTGGGTTGGACATGTCACTTCCAGACTATGTGAGTTGTATTTACCATCTGCATCTAAAAATAAATTAATGGGAACTGATTCTCCATTGCATTGCATCTTGCATTGACTAGAGAAAATTGAGACCACTGCAGGTATAAAATACTACCAAATGCGAGGGGACAGCAGATCCAAAGAGGTCAGTTAACCTTTTTCACTGAAGTGTTACTCCTCTTCTTTTATGCCGGTGTGATTTGATTCAGATCAATAGATCACTTGGTGTTCTGTTCATTGGACACTGTGGCAAGTTAGGATAAGAACATAAGAACATAAGAACGGCCGTACTGGGTCAGACCAAAGGTCCTTCTATCCCAGTATACTGTCTACTGACAGAGCCAGCACCAGGTGCCCCAGAGAGGGTGGACCGAAGACAATGATCAAGCGATTTGTCTCCTGCCATCTCTCCCAGCCTCTGACAAACAAAGGCCAAGGACACCATTTTATCCCCTGGCTAATAGCCTTTTATGGACCTAACCTCCATGAAATTATCTATCTTCTCTTTAAACTCTATTATAGTCCTAGCCTTCACAGCCTCCTCTGGCAAGGAGTTCCTCAGGTTGACTACACGCTGTGTGAAGAACTTTCTTTTATTCGTTTTAAACCTGCTACCCATGAATTTCATTTGGTGACCTCTAGTTCTTCTATTTAGGGAACTAATAAATAACTTTTCTTTATCGGCCCTCTCCACACCACTCATGATTTTATAGACCTCTATCATATCCCCCCTGTCTCCTTTTTTCTAAACTGAAAAGTCCCAGTCGCTTTAACCTCTCCTCATATGGGACCCGTTCCAAACCCTTAATCATTTTAGTTGCCCTTTTCTGAATCCTTTCCAAGGCCAAAATATCTTTTTTGAGGTGAGGAGACCACATCTGTACACAGTATTCAAGATTTGGGCGTACCATAGTTTTATACAGGGGCAGTAAGATATTCTGTGTCTTATTTTCTATCCCTTTCCTAATAATTCCTAGCATCCTATTTGCCTTTTTGACCACCGCTGCACACTGCGTGGAAGTTTTCAGAGAACTGTCCACGATAACTCCAAGATCCCTTTCCTGATTTGTCGTAGCCAAATTAGCCCCCATCATACTGTACGTATAGTTGGGGTTATTTTTCCCAATGTGCATTACTTTACACTTATCTACATTAAATTTCATTTGCCATTTTGCTGCCCAATCACTGAGTTTGGTGAGCTCTTCTTGGAGTCCCTCACAGTCTGCTTCTGTCTTGACTATCCTAAAAAGTTTTGTATCATCTGCGAACTTTACTACCTCACTGCTTACCCCTTTCTCCAGATCATTTATGAATAAGTTGAACAGGATTGGTCCCAGGACTGACCCTTGGGGGACACCACTAGTTACCCTTCTCCAATCTGAAAATTTACCATTTATTCCTACCCTTTGTTTCCTGTCTTTTAACCAGTTCTCAATCCAAGAAAGGACCTTTCCTCTTATCCCATGGCCATGTAATTTACACAAGAGCCTTTGGTGAGGGACCTTGTCAATGGCTTTCTGAAAATCCAAGGATATATATCTACTGGATCCCCCTTATCCGCATGCTTGTTAACCCCTTCAAAGAACTCTAATAGATTAGTAAAACGGGATTTCCCTTTACAGAAACCATGTTGACTTTTGTCCAACAAATTATGTTCTTCTACATGCTTCACAATTTTATTCTTTACTATTGTTTCGACTAATTTGCCCGGTACTGAAGTTAGACTTACCGGTCTGTAATTGCCAGGATCGCCTCTAGAGCCCTTTTTAAATATTGGTGTCACGTTGGCTACCTTCCAGTTATTAAGTACGGAAGCCGATTTAAAGGATAGGTTACAAACTACAGATAATAGCTCAGCAATTTCCCATTTGAATTCTTTTAGAACCCTTGGATGAATGCTATCCGGTCCCGGAGATTTGTTAACATTAAGTTTTTCTATTTGTTCCAAAACCTCCTCTAATGACACTTCAACCCGGGACAGTTCCTCAGATTCACCACCCACAAAGGACGGTGCAGATTCGGGAATCTCCGCAACGTCCTCAGCCGTGAAGACTGAAGCAAAGAAATCATTTAGTTTCTCTGCAATGGCTTTATCGTCCTTGATTGCTCCTTTTATAGCTTGATCATCTAGGGGACCCACAAGTTTTTTAGCAGGCTTCCTGCTTCTAATGTACTTAAAAAACATTTTGTTATTTCTTTTTGAGTTTTTGGCTAGCTGTTCCTCAAAATCTTTTTTTGCTTTTCTTATTACATTTTTACATTTGATTTGATAGTGTTTATGTTCCTTTCTATTTATCTCACTAGGATTGGACTTCCACTTCTTAAACGATACCTTTTTGTCCCTCGCTGCTTCTTTTACATGGTGGTTAAGCCACGGTGACACTGTTTTAGGTCTCTTGCTATGTTCTTTAATTTGGGGTATACATTTAAGGTGTCTTTAAAAATTTTCCATGCAGCTTTCAGGGATTTGGCTCTAGACACTGCCTTTTAATTTCTGTTTAACTAACCTCCTCATTTTTGTGTAATTCCCCTTTTTGAAATTAAATGCCAGGGTGCTGGACTGCTGAGGTGTTCTTCCCACCACAGGAATGTTGAATGTTATTATATTATGGTCTCTATTCCCAAGCGGTCCTGTAATGGTTGTTTCCTGGACCTGATTCTGCACTCCACTCAGGACTAAATCGAGAATTGCCTCTCCCCTTGTGGGTTCCTGCACCAGCTGCTCCAAGAAGCAGTCATTTAAGCCATTGAGAAATTTTATCTCCGCTTCTCTTCCTGAGGTGACATGTATCCAGTCAATATGGGGGTAATTAAAATCTCCCATTATTATAGAGTTCTCTACTTTGGTAGCCTCTCTAATCTCCCTCAGCATTTCAATGTCAGTATCGCTGTCCTGGTCAGGTGGTCGGTAATATATCCCTACTGCTAATTTCTTATTATTGGAGCATGGAATTACTATCCATAGCGATTCTATGGAACATGTTGATTCATTTAATATTTTTATTTCATTTGATTCTACATTATCTTTCACATACAGTGCCACTCCGCCACCCACCTGGCCTGCTCTATCCTTTCGATATATTTTATATCCCGGTATGATTGTGTCCCACAGATTTTCCTCATTCCACCAGGTTTCAGTGATGCCTATTATGTCAATCTCCTCATTTAATATGAGGTACTCCAGTTCACCCATCTTATTAGTCAGACTCCTAGCATTTGTGTACAAGCACTTTAAAAATTTGCCACTGCTTATTTTTCTGCCCTTCCCTGATGCATTGGATTCCTTTGAATACGGTTGTTTGTCTGCTCTGGCCCATGGTTTGTCCTCTCCCCTCCTCTCTTTCTGACTACAGCTTAGAGAGTCTCTATCAATGGATTCTCCTCTAAGAGAAGTCTCCCTCCGATTTACGTGCATCTCCGCACCAATCGGCTTTCCCCCATCTCTTAGTTTAAAAACTGCTCTACGGCCTTTTTAATGTTTAGTGCCAGCAGTCTGGTTCCACCCTGGTTTAGGTGGAGACCATCCTTCCTGTATAGGCTCCCCCTCTCCCAGAAGTGTCCCCAGTTCCTAATAAATCTAAACCCCTCTTCCCTACACCATTGTCTCATCCACGCATTGAGACTCTGAAGCTCTGCCTGCCTACCTGGCCCTGCGCGTGGAACTGGAAGCATTTCTGAGAATGCAACCATAGAGGTCCTGGATTTTAGTCTCTTTCCTAGCAGCCTAAATTTGGCCTCCAGGACATCTCTCCTACCCTTCCCTATGTCATTGGTACCGACATGTACCACGACCTCCGGCTCCTCCCCAGCACTACACATAAGTCTATCTAGATGCCTCGAGAGATCCGCAACCTTCGCACCAGGCAGGCAAGTGACCATACGGTTCTCCCAGTCATCACAAACCCAATTATCTATGTTTCTAACAATCGAATCACCCACTACTAACACCTGCCTCTTCCTAACTGGCATTCCCTCCTCCTCAGAGGTATCCTCAGTGCGAGAGGATACCGCAACATCCTCTGGGAGGAGGGTCCCAACTACGGGATGGTTTCCCTCTGCTCCCATTGAATGCCCTGTTCTCTTGAGACTTTCATCCTCCTTAAGAGCACTGGGGCTCTCAGACTGGAGGTGGGACAGTACTACAGTGTCCCGGAAAGACTCATCAACATAGCTCTCTACCTCCCTTAGCTCCTGCAGTTCAGCCAGCCTGGCCTCCAAAGCCCGAACTCGGTCTCTGAGGGTCAGGAGCTCCTTGCAACGAGTGCACACATACGCCACCCACCCACAGGGCAGGTAATCATACATGTTACACTCGACGCAATAAACAGGATAGCCCCCACTCTGCTGCTGGGCTTCTGTCTCCATTTTTCTAATGAATAAGTTTAGGTGTAAATGGGATTCTTTTTAAACCTCTGGAATATAGATTATTCTAAGAGTTATGTTTTAAAGAAGGCCCGAAGTCACTAGTGCCCTCTAACCTCCCTCTCCAAACTCTCCTGTTAGCTGTTCCTGTTCGCAAGCTCCCTGGTTGCTGAGTCACCGGCTTATATAGCTCTGGTAGCCCCTCCCCCTGACTGAGGCTCAGCCAATTAACAGAGGTTTCTAGGTTTCAAACCTTTTAGAAGCTCCTTCAAACAAACAAACAATCAAACAAACCACCAAACAGACAAACACCAGCTCAGCACACAGCAAATAACTCCCCCACACACAAACACACACTTCAGACAGCCACTTACCACAAAGGTCCCATTTTTACTCCCTCTTTTACCTGGAGAACTCCCTCTCCAAACTCTCCTGTTAGCTGTTCCTGGTCGCAAGCTCCATCTATTGGTCTAGATGGCCCATTGGTCTGACCCAATAAGGCCGTTGCTATGTTCTTGTAATGAAGTTACATCAGAGTAAAACTGGGGTAATGGAGCAATGATTCAGACCTGGTGGCACTGTAGCTTCTTAACACCTGGATTTGGTCCTACACACCAGGAACCATTGAAACAAGCCCTACTCTTAGACTGAAGAGAGCAGCAATGAGACAGAGCACAGATCCTGCTTGGCAGTGGGGGAAGGAAAAAATTGGACTAAGCAAACCTCTGCATTCATGAAGGGGCTTTGGAACTTTAGATATGCAAACAGGCTAAAATCCTCTACCCAATTGAATTTGCTGGGCTAGGCAACTAGGAAGTTGCTGAGCGTGAAAATGGAGAGCAATCTTTTCCTCAGAAGGCCATGTTGCAGAGCTGGTCCAGCTTTATAAAATAAGGCAGGATCATCTTGTCTCACAGCTCACCCAGTCAGCCCATTCCCCCTTGACATTGCTATAATAGGTGAGCTTTGTAGGCTTCCTAATCAGCTCCCCTTATCTTACATCCTTGTGCATCTGCACCACATTGGTTTAATCACCGGGGCAACCGTACATCTACAGACCCAGGGCTTTGGCCAAAGAGCAGATAGAATAGCCCAGGATTCCAACTGAACCTGAAATATTTAAAGATTTGAACAAGTTTGAGCAATTTTCTAAATAAGAGATGTAAGTTTTGTGTGGGTTTCTGTGCAGTCCAGTGTCTCGAGTGCATTACATGAGCCTTTGGAGACGTCTAAACTATGGGGGTTTTTCGAAAGAGGATATGAAAATTCCATGGGAGTTTGCATATCTTCTTCCAATCTCACTTTCGAAAGAGGATCTTTTCAAAGTGAAAGTAGACTGGATACGGTTTTTTTGGGGAAAAAAAACCTTTTTCGGGGGGAAACCCCCCCGTGTAAACCTTATTTTTTAAGGAAGAGTGATTTTTTTCAAAAAAGGTTTTTTTTTCTGAAAAAAACTGCGTCCAAGCTACTTTCACTTTCAAAAGATCCTCTTTCGAAAGTGAGATCAGAAGAAAATATGCAAACTTCCACGGAATTTGCATATCCTCTTTTGAAAATTCGACGTAGTCTAGACATAGCCTTACAACCTGGCTCATTAGCTGAAGCTTTGCCAACTCATGGTCTAGATTAGGAACTCCTTGCCAGAGGAGGATGTGAAGGCTAGGACTATAATAGAGTTTAAAGAGAAGCTAGATAATTTCATGGAGGTTAGGTCCATAAAAGGCTATCAGCCAGGGGGTAGAAATGGTGTCCCTGGCCTCTGTTTGTCAGAGGCTGGAGAAGGATGTCAGGAGACAAATCGCTTGAACATTGTCTTTGGTCCACCCTCTCTGGGGCACCTGGTGTTGGCCACTGTCGGCAGACAGGCTACTGGGCTAGATGGACCTTTGGTCTCGCCCAGTACAGCTGTTCTTATGTTCTTATGTAGATTATCAAGCTATCTAGGCATCTGTGCCCAACTCCCATTGATTTAGGCATCTATGTGCCCATCTCTAGGCCCCTAACTATATTTGAAAATCCGACCTTTCATTCTGAAGACCCCATCTACGACAGCCAAGATGGCGGCCAACACATCACCACTACCCCAGCACTACCCTGTTCAGCCAAGAACCCAAAGGGCTGTAATAGCCTGAAAATGGCTGATTCTTATGGTGTTTCCAACCTGGCCAAAATCAGGAGTTTTGCCTAATCTCTGCCGCTCCGGAAAACACAACTTTTAAAATGTTTACAGTAATGAGTGGATCACCAACAACTCGACTTAAGGATTTTACCCTCATAATAGTCTCAGATCCGATCTACCCAACCTGTGTCCTCAGAGAAAGCCTTAGTGAAGGGAGAGGCTTTGGGAAGTGCCCTGAAAACAAACACAATTAAATTGGATCATACCCATTAGGAAGTAAAGTCTGAGTTGGACAGCACATTGCTGAGAACAAGCCCACCTCCACTTCCAAACAAACGAATCAAGGCACTTGGAGCTCTACTGTCCATGCCTATCTCACATGAAGGGAGCCAGTACTCCAGACATACAGGATCTGATCTACAGAGGGCTTAACTGTGAGAAATTTTATTTGAAAGAAAATCTGTCACTTTTCTGAAGACGCAGGTCCAACCAGTCTTCTCAGCACAGTTGTCTATCTGCTGGGAAATTTCTACAACCCAACTGATTCCATGATTAACATTTTGGGGTGTGCCATTTTTGTAACTCCTGTACCTTGGTGGGAGCTGTAGCATTCTCCAAGGTAAAGAAGAGGCAGTATTTGATTATAGTGAATTCAAAATAGATTTATGTAGCGACTGGGGGATCCAAGGGTTCTTCCTACTACTCTAATTCACAGGCTACCAAACAAAATCATGCTGTCAGGATACAAGCTTTCCCCTCCTTCCCCACAAAAGTAAGTCAGACAGAAACGATGCAACAGCCTCTGGCCAACATTGCTGTCTGTATAGCCTGGACAGAGGAAAACTGTGCTATGAGGGAAAAGCTGGGAAGAAGCAACACCAGTCACAGAGCAAAAACTCCTAATCACTGGTGTGATTGTTTGGGGCAGATGAAGGACATTCTTCAGAGAGGAAGTTCATCCCCAAAATGTGCCAAGGGAGTGCATCCGTGCGGCTGTGGGAGAAAGCCAAGAATGGAAACCTCTCTGGCTACGACTTCTGGCTGACAGCCCTGTCAGATGGTCTCACAATATTCACAGCCATTATGATTTACATCCTAATTTCTAGACCAATTTCTTGCTTGAGGAGGTATGGGCAAGTTGGGAAAATCTCTGGATAAACTTCCAATCTAAACCACCAGTGGGTATACTCCGCAATTCAGAGTTTGATTTGAAAGCACAAAAAATTAGGAAAATTCTAATTAGCAACTCAGATTGTTTCTTGAAAGTATGTCCCACTGAGGTATACTAAAGGGTCTGTAGGACTCTGCTGTATTTGCACTAGAAGGAGAAGAAGAGAACAACTTAGGAAGTGTGAAGAACTACCAAGCAAAATACTTGAAGTTAGATAGACGTTAGAAAAGATATTTTTCAAATCTCAGAATTTGATAGCATGTATTTAAGCTATCATTAGCCTTTTGCCATTCCACAATCCTGTAGAAGTGGGAAGTGACTGTCTAGGAAGGAGCAGAAAGAGACATAGGGGTCATAGTGGACCACAGTGTTGTAAGAAGACACAAGAAATAATTTTTCCTCTGTACTAAGTCTCAAATGGAGTATTGTGTGCAATTCTGGACACCATGTTTCAGGAAAGATGTGGGAAAACTGGAGAAGGCCCAGAGAAGAGCAACAAAAATGATTAAAGGTCTAAAAAAAACATGAGCTGTGAAGGAAGACTGAAGGAATTGGGTTTATTTCGTTTGGAAAAGAGAAGACTGAAAGAGGATATGATAGAAACTTTCAATTATCTAAATGTTTGTTACAAGGAAGAGGGAGAAAAAATATTCTCCTTAATCTCTGATGATAGGACAAGAAGCAATGGTCTTAAATTGCAGCAAAAGAGGTTTAAACTGGACATTAGGAAAAACTTCCTAACTGTCAGGGGGTATGTCTACCCTACCACCCTAGTTCAAACTAGGGTGGTTAATGTAGTCATACAAACTTGCAAATGAAGCCCGGGATTTGAATTTCCCGGGCTTCATTTGCATGTTGCCGGGCACCGCCATTTTTAAATGTCCGCTAGTGCGGACTCCGTGCCCGCGGCTACACGCAGCACAAACTAGGTAGTTCGGACTAGGCTTCCTATTCCAAACTACCCGTACGCCTCGTTCCACGAGGAAATTCAAACCCCGGGCTTCATTTGCAAGTTCGTATGACTACATTAACCACCGTAGTTCGAACTAGGGTGGTAGTGTAGACATACCAGGGTGATTAAGCACTGGAATAAATTTCCTAGGGAGGTGATTTCCTAGGGAGATAAATTTCCAACACTGGAGACATTTAAGAACTGGATAAACAGACATCTCTCAAGGATGGTCTTGATGGTCCTGCTGTGAGGGCAGGAGACTGAATTTGATGACCTCTTGAGGTCCCTTCCAATTCTAGGATTCTATGTCAACACATGAGCACTGTTTTCACTAGGGTACAGCTCTTCATCATATGCCAGCCAAATAGCAACCAGGGATTTCCTTCAAATAGGGTGCTGGGTCAAACTTTCAAGCCTTTTACAGATACAGTTTTTCGGCAACATTTTCACCAAGATTTTTGCACTCATAACCACTGTATGAGTGTCTCAGTGAATGTAAGACAGTGAATGTAGGAAATGAGCCCAGCATGCAGGAAATGGGAACTGAGCAGGGGCCCAGGCTACAGATGTGATGGACAGGTTGTCGATTGCGGGATTGGTCTTTGTGTCTTGAGCCTAACAGAAAGGAGGCTATTGGGGTGAAAAGGTAAAGTGTCTTGAACTAACTAGATGTCTGCCATTTGAATACTGTTGAGAGAGCATGGAGGGAGTTAGGGCTGCTGATTATGATGCATAGAACTGGTATCACAATTGTAGACGGACACTTTAAATGTCAAGGGGGATTCTTGGTTCTGTTGCAGGGCAGAAGGCTCAGTAGAGAAGTGTATGATCAGAATCTAGCAGCAGCTGCTCAGCAGCTAGACAGCCTAGAATAGTGGTTCCCAAACTTTTTGGCTTGCAATCCACCCTGCTCAATCCAAACCTGTCCACGGACCAGTAGCCAACCACTCATGATGACAAAGTGGGTGCAGGAGCGGGCTGAGGGTGGGGTCTGACTGGGTGCAGGAGCAAGCTTAGGGTGGATGTCTGGCCAGGATTCCAGCCAGTGGGAGCAGTGGGGAAAGCCTCCAGGTGAACATTTCCTGCCCTGCTGTTTCCCCAGTGCGGGGCAGGTGAGCAGCAGTGCATAGAGCCACTTCCCCTCCCATGAGCTGGATCTGGCCCACAAGGCTTGCCTCCCTTCCCCTGCAGCAGGAAGCCAACCTCGCAGGGAGACTTCCCACTGCAGGGCGAGGGAGAGCCCTGAGCCTGCACCCACCTACAAGATGGTTGCAAACTACTAGTGATCTGAGGAACACACTTGGGCTACATCTACACTGCAGGCTTCTTGCACAAGAACTGTTTTGCGGAAGAGTTTTTGTGCCAAAAATCTTCCACAAGAGCGTGTCCACACTGCCATGTTCTTTTGCGCAAGAGCGTCCATGGCAGCATGGACACTTTCTTCAGCAAGAAAGCTCTGATGGCCATTTTAACCATAAGAGCTTCTTGCACAAGAAATTCATGTTGCCTGTCTACACTGCCCTCTTGTGGAAGAGCTCTTGCTTGAGAGGGCTTATTCGTCATGGGGAGAGGAATAACTCTTCAGGAAGAAGCCCTGTTTTCCGACGCTATACTGTAAAATTACTTATGCAAAAACATGCGTGCAGTATAGACAGTCGGCAAGTTTTTGCGCAAGAATGGCTGTTCTTGTGCAAGAAGCATGCAATGTAGACACAGCCTGGCTACGTCTACACTGGCATGATTTTCTGGAAATGCTGTTAAAGGAAAAGGTTTCCGTAAAAACGATTTTCGGAAAAGCACGTCTAGATTGGCAGGACGCTTTTCTGCAAAAGCACTTTTTGCGGAAAAGCGTCCGTGGCCAATCTAGACGCGCTTTTCCACAAAAAAGCCCTGATTGCCATTTTCGCGATCAGGGCTTTTTTGCGGAAAACAAATCTCTGCTGTCTACACTGGCCCTTTTGCACAAAAGTTTTTCGGAAAAAGACTTTTGCCCGAATGGGAGCAGCATAGTATTTCCGCAAAAGCACTGACAATCTTACATGAGATCGTCAGTGCTTTTGCGGAAATTCAAGCGGCCAGTGTAGACAGCTGGCAAGTTTTTCCGCAAAAGCAGATGATTTTGCGGAAAAACTTGCCAGTCTAGACACAGCCCCTTTGAGAACCACTGGCTTAGAATAAGATGAGATAAGTTGGGCCATTCTGTTTTAGGGAGCAGCCTGCTTTGTGTCTCTATATTTTGGGATTCTTGCGTGTTATTCTGAATGCTAAGAAATAAAGTCACTTTGCAACCTGCCAGTGAAAGTCTTTATGCTTTTTTATCTAGATTATCCCTGTGTATGCCTTGAAACATAACACTGATGATTGTAGAGGCAATGATAGTTATGCTGAGACAGAGATTTAGACCTTCAGCACATTAAGATCTTTGCCAAATGCCAGGAGAAGATTTTTTATCTTTCTCCTTCTTTCTTCTTAACAAATAACCATTTCCTCCCTTCCAGAATCCTGTGCACCGAAAACCCCAATTTATATTGTCAATTTGAATATTTAATAACTTTTGCAGGGAATAGGATTCTGGAGGTGTCATCTCAGAAAAAAACAAATGTGAAGCAGACAGATAAAAAGCGCTCTAACATACTCAGGTTTGATCGCAGGCTTTCTATAAGGGAATCACTGCCAACAGCAGGATTTTCAGAACAACCTATTGACTTAGCCTCATGGAGTCTCAAACCATCAGCTAGAAATTCTGTCATGTGAATTCACACAAAGCATATTTCTTGGGTCAGGCATGAAATCAAAATTCCTTTAAGGAAGCAAAGACTTAAAACACTTGCTGTCTGAAAAAAAAAAGTCTCTGAAGGGCTCATCTCAAATACAATATAGTCACAAACATCTGCTTTAGTTTCAGTTTTTCCTTCTGTTAAAAACTAAAGGGAGTATTTCCAGATCCCTGGAGCAGCTGTCCCTTTTAAACTAGCTACATAAAAAATGTGACACACACTGTGGATTGTGGATGGCAAAGTGCTGTATTTACCAAAACAGACCATTTTTATCTCCTCTCTTAGGGTACGTCTACACTGCGTGGCTATTTTGGGATTCGTCCAGTATTCATCCAGTCTTAACAAGCTGCCCATTATTCTGAAATATTTTTTGAAATAATAGGCATGCTATTTCAGCATCCCTGTAACCTTCGTTCTACGAGGGCTAAGGGATGTCTCAAAATAGTGTGTTATTTTGAAATTTGGCGCTATATAGACACACCAAATTTCAAAATAAGCTCTTTTGAAATAGAATTGAAATAAGATATGCAATTTTTGTAGCACAAGTTGCATATCTTATTTTGAGTTTAGGGTGCTATGTAGATGCACCCCTGGAGAATTATCTGAATGTCTACAACCAGTTTTTTCATACGCTAGCTTGAATTCTAAATTTGCATCTGTTTTGGAGCTGTCTAATAATTATGGCATGATATTTCTTGAGATTTTTATCAACAGCAAAAAGTGAGATGCAAATTTCATCTAGCATTTACTGTTTAATCTTCATTAAGCAATGCCTTGCTGTCCACTTTATCTGGATAAGGAGACAGAAAACACGATTCATTAGGGGAACCTTAATTTGAAGTCCCGGCAGATCTGTTCCAACCAGTCCATTAGATTCTATACCAGAAAACTGGATCATTCCATTTTTCTTATATCACTTGTAGGTGTGTCTTGTGTTCACTAGCTTTACTTGTAATGTGAGGATCTAGCTGAAGAATGCCTGCCTGGTTTTTAAAACCCTCTTTTGGCTTCTTCACCACTCTCTTTCTGATCCTTCTCTCTTCTCCTGGGAAGGGCACTTTACAAGATAGTTCTGTATCACAGCATACTATTGCATAACGTTGCATGTGATAGATCTCATGAAGGATAATCTTATGCTTAAGCATACCAGGAAATGGTGGTTCATTTCCCAGGGCTGCTATAAATCTTCTGCATGACCTTGGGCAAATCACTTAATCCCGCTCATGCCTCAGATCCCCATATGTACAATGATGATGATACTCCTTCCTTTGCTTCAAAGGGGTAGCTGGGTTAGTCTGTAACAGGAAAACCTTAAAAAACAAGTAGTCTAGTAGTGCCTTAAAGAGTAACAAAACATGTAGATGGTATCATGAGCTTACGTGGGCACAGCCCACTTCTTCAGATGACAGGAGTGTAGAAGTCCAGATCCAAGAATAAATAATGGAAGGGGCGGGGGGGGGGGGGGGGGGGGGCGGGGGGGGGGCAGAAGGAAAAAAGAAAAAAGGAGAAAAAAGGAGGGGGGAGACAGTGAGTAGATAAGCTTCAGAAGATAGCTGAGTTAGTCTGTAACAAGAAAAACTAAAAAACGGAGGAATAGTCTATTAGCACCTTGAAGACTAAATAGTTACAAGAGGCTGATAAGAACCATTAGCACCTTCATTGCTTGCTTGGTTGGTTAAGTCATTAACATGTGGAAGATAATGTCTAGTTTAGATCTGAGAAAAAAAGCTTGTCTCATCCTATGTGTACATATTGCACAATGGGGGCCTGTTCTATGTTGTGGCCTCTAGGTCCTACTATAAGAATGTCAAATATCAGAGATAAAATGCAGGACTATGTAGCACTTTAAAGACTAACAAGATGGTTTACTAGATGATGAGCTTGCCATTTCAACCAGAAAGGACACTGTCTCAACGACTTGACCACCTGCGTTCTTCTACAAAGACCTTTTACATCTGCACTTGAAAGGGAATCCTCTGAACTGTCATTCATGTTAAAATTCAACACTCTCCGGGGGGGCGGAATGAACAAAGACCCCAACTATCTTACCCATTACCAGGATAGCTTCCCCAATTATCACCTCTAATACCATTAGCTCACAAACATCTAACTTTCCCCACCTCTAATATCATTAACTCACAGATACTTACCTTCCTTCCTCCCCCCCTCCCCCATCCTCCTTCTGTTCTGAAATGTGATTTGTCCTTTTCATATGTGTTCATTTTTTTAAATTGTATCCTTTGGTATATATGGTTGTGACTATTTTCTTCCACTATTTGATCTGAGGAAGTGGGTCTGGCCCATGAAAGCTCATCATCTAATAAACCATCTTGTTAGTCTTTAAAGTGCTACATAGTCCTGCATTTTACTTCAGCTACACCAGACTAACACGGCTACATTTCTATTACTAAATATCAGAGAGGTAGCCGTGTTAGTCTGAATCTGTAAAAGCAACAAGGAGTCCTGTAGCACCTTATAGACTAACAGATGTATGGGAGTATAAGTTTTCGTGGGCAAAGGCCCACTTCATCAGGTGCATGTAGTGGAAATTTCCAGAGGCAGGTATAAATATGCAGGCCAGAATCAGGCTGGAGATAACAAGGTAAATTCAATCAGGGAGAATGAGCTACTTCTAGGAGCTGATCTGGAGGTGTGAACACCAAGAGAGGAGAAACTGCTTTTGTAATTGGCTAGCCATTCACAGTCTTTGTTTAATCCTGAGCTGATGGTGTCAAATTTGCAGATGAACTGCAGCTCAGCAGTTTCTCTCTGAAGTCTGATCCTGAATTTTTTTGCTACAGGATGGCTACCTTTAAATCTGTTATTGTGAGTCCAGGGAGATTGAGGTGTTTTTGTATACTGCCATTCCTAATATCTGATTTGTATCCATTTGTTCCTTTGCGTAGGGACTGTCCAGTTTGGACAATGTATGTAGCAGAGGGGGATTGATGGCACATGATGGTGTATATTACATTGGTAGATGTGCAGATGAATGAGCCAGTGATGGTGTGGCTGATCTGGTTAGGTTCTGTGATGGTGTCGCTGGCAGAGTTATGTGGGCAGAGTTGGCACCGAGGTTTGTTGCAGGGATTGGTTCCTGAGCTAGAGTTACTGTGGTGCGGGGTATAGTTGCTGGTGAGAATATGCTTCAGGTTGGCGGGTTGCCTGTGGGTGAGGACTGGCCTGCCTCCCAAGGCCTGTGAAAGTGAGGGATCCTTGTCCGGGATGCGTTGTAGATGCAGGAGGCTTCTGGGTACACGTCTGGCTCTGTTGATCTGTCTCCTTACTTCCTCAAGTGGGTATCGTAGATTCAAGAATGCTTGTTGAAGATCTTGTAGGTGTTGGTCTCTGTCTGAGAGGTTGGAGCAAATGCGGTTGTACCTCAGTGCTTAGCTGTGGACAATGGATCGTTTGGTGTGTCCGGGATGGAAGCAGGAAGCATGAAGGTAGGCATAGTGGTCAGTAGGTTTTCGGTATGGGGTGGTGTTTATGTGACCGCCACTTATTTGTACCGTGGTGTCCAGGAAGTGGACCTCCTGTGTAGACTGGTACCGGCTGAGGTTGATGGTGGGGTGGAAGCTGTTGAAATCATGGTGGAATTCTTCCAGGATTTCCTTCCCATGGGTCCAGATGATGAAGCATAGGTAGAGAAGGGGCGTGAGTGGACGAGAGCTGAGGAAGCGTTGTTCCAGGTCAGCCATAAAAATGTTGGCATATTGTAGGGCCATGCGGGTGCCCATAGCAGTGCCACTGGTCTGGAGGTATATATTGTCACCAAATTTGAAATAATTGTGTATGAGGATAAAGTCACAGAGCTCAGCCACCAGTTGTGCTGTGGCATCATCAGGGATACTGTTCCTGATAGCTTGTATTCCATCTGTGTGTGGGATGTTTGGGTAGAGAGCCTCTACATCCATGGTGTCTAGGATCATGTTTTCTGGCAGATCACCAATGCATTGTAGTTTTCTCAGGAAATCAGTGGTGTCATGAAGATAGCTGGGAGTGCTGATGGCGTAGGATAAGAATATGTACATGTATGTGATGCTGCACATTGATTTCACATCTCTCCTTCTCTTTGTTTTCATCATGGTACCAAGCTATATATTAGTATATCTATGTCAGATAGGGGTCTAATTCTTTTATCAATTTAGATATACTAGTATAAGCTCTAGTGTGGGTGCGGTTATATCCATATATAGGTGCCTTATACTGGTATTATATAAAACCTCACCACTTTGTTTCCCTAATATCCTGGGACCAACATGGCAAAACAACAATTATATTGGTATTGTTTATTTAACAGATCACTAATCATCCTCTGACTTAGTCTACACTTGAGAGTTATATCCACACTGCTACTCCAGTAAGGGGTGTGAAAACAACATACGTCTGTGACAGGTTCCCTTCCCCCAGGATGCGACCTAGAACTGGGTCACTGCTGAGCAATCTGTTTTACCAACCTGGGTTCCCTTTCATACTCACAAGCTGTGAGACCCTGCAAGTTTGCCCTCCTACAAAAAAACACAGGCATGGGCCTCACGTGACTGAATTCGTGAGTGCTCTAGCCAGTCACTGCATGAACAGTAGAGAAGCTCCAGTCACAATACCCCGCACTCTGCAGCCTAGGATCCCAGAATTCTACTGTCCTGCCCTGCTCGCAAGCCTGAACAACATGTGAATTATTACCTGGGCCGCACTTCTACACAGGAAAGTGGAATCGGGCCTGCTGACAATTGTGGGGGGAGGGCGTAATTGTCCCAGCATTTCTAAAGGGCTTGGGCTCCCAGCCACCACTGCTACTCCTGAAGCAGCAGAAGTGGCAGTGACCAGAGCCACGGGCCCTTCAGAATTGCCGCCAGAGCACTGTGTGACACACTGCAGGGCCCTGAGCCGTGCACTCCAGCTGGTTCATATTCTTGTTATGACTTTCTATGGTAGATTAAAAGGCCCTTTAGTCCCAGGTATTTTCTCCCCATGAAATTATTTAGATACCATGATGCATGCATTTCTCAGCCTTCTTTTCAGAGAACTAAACAAATTTAGCGCACTAGCCCTTTCACTGTACGGAAGTTTCTCAGGCCTCAAATCATATTATAAAATGTGGAGACCTGAACTAGGCCCAGTCTTCCAATATTGGTCTCACGCATGTAACCTACAAAGGTAAAGCCATGTCCACACACCTACTCATTATTTTCCTGTTTATACGTCCCAGGATCACATTTCACCGTTTTGCCACAGCATTTCACTGGGAGCTCATGTGGAATTATCTGTATAAGTCTGTGACCCCTAATCCTTTTCAGAGACACTACTTTTCAAGATACAGTCCTCCATGCTGCAGATGTGCCCGGCATTCCTTGTTTCTGGATGTCAGACCTTGCAATTGTCTGTATTAAAATGCATTTAGTTTGAATAGGCTCAGTTTACCAAGTGATCCAGATTGTTCTGGAAGACCGTAGTCAAATCTGTTCCTTCCAGTCACAGGGGCTACAATTTTTGCTACAAAAATCCCCCTATTTTCCTGTTCACTGCAAAACAAGTTTCCTCAAAACAAGCTGCTTTTCCCCCTGCGCAACACGCACTCTCTTAACACAAGCACGCTCACCAGATTTAGCTCAGTCTTCAACTTTTCTGATTCAGGGCACATTATTTATAAGGTTTATGATGAATCCACAGTGGAGTCTGTTGGACTCCTCAGCTTTCCTTAATGACTTTCAGCTGAAATTTCAGCTTGCCTCTTCCACTCTCAGCCCAATGATATCTGAATTCCTGGCTGTGATATAATGACCACAAGCTGAATGTTCTTTATCTCCGAGGATATGTTCAGCACATTGCAAACTTAGCTTATTCTTGAGATTTTATAGTTGCATTGGCTACAGGAAAGAAAATCTGTATTCATTAAAAACCAAACAGAAAACATCCAGACTGGGATAACATTAATTTCTATAACAACTGGCAATGGCACTGTCTTACCTCCTCGGTCTGTTTCTTTTTCTATAAAGTGAGTGAAAAACTGAGTCTTCATTTCCAGCCTCCCCTCTGATCCTCAGCCCAGCTGTGTGAACCGTATGTAGGAATTCACATTTGTACTTGCTACAAAATAACCAGGACCTCTGAACCCTTCTTTGGCCCTATATAACGTTAAAATAAAACCATTTGTCATTTCACTTAATACCGCTTGCTTCTGGAGTTCAATATCTCTCCTAATGAGCTGTTACTCTCTCTGGGATTGTTTATCCTTGATTATTACAATTCCCTCTATGCAGGTCTCCCTTGAGCTTTAATTATGGAACTGAAGCATGTTCCAGATGCCACTGCTGACGTTCCCACTTGTTTCAGAGATAGCAGTTTCATTGTTATCTTGAATGTCCTCCATTCACTCCATTGATTTCCCAGACAATATATTTATTATTATCATGACATTTCATTGTCCATATCATCTTCCTCCCTCTTACTTTGTCTTAGTTGTTAGAAGACTATGTTTACTTTGTTTTCACTGTTCCTTCAGTTAGAAGATCCTTTAATTCTCTCTTTTGGGGGCCAGGTCTATACTAGGGAAGAAAGTCAAACTAAAATATGCAACTCCAGATACATGAATAGCATAGCTGGAGTTGATGTACTTTAGTTCGAGTTTCCATGATGGCCCCACTGTGGGAAGTAGATGGGAGAAACTATCATTACTCCTTTGCGATCCAATGGAGTACTGGAGTTTACAGGGGAATCATCAATGGTCGATTTAGCAGGTCCTTGCCAGACTCACTAAATCAAACCCAGGGAGACTGATCTCTACTGCATCCATCTCCCGGCAAATGGAGACAAGCCCTGGTTTAACGCTTCTGTGATGAGACTTTGTGTTTCTCTGCTTCTCTACTTTTGAACATTTTACTCAGGGCACTAGTGAGAATCTGGATTTTGATGGCATTTAAGTCAAATTTTAAAATGTATTTGCAATGTGCCTGTACTGAAACTACCTTGCTTTTATATTTGTATTGGTTTGAATTGTAGAACATGGTACTTTTTCATGATCAGAATGTCCGTCATATCACCTAACATGAAATTATGCTTATCTAGGCCTGGAGACCATGAGCAAAATTCTACTCCTCAAGCACAGTAGAGCTCTAGTCATGACTGGTAGAGCCTTGAACAGATACATAGTGTATCCGCATCTTCATATGCAAAAATGATCTGTGGCTAGACACCTGCACATCTGCAGATGTGGATACCCACGGATATAAAGTGGATGTCTTCAAATATGCAAGGTTCTAGATACAAAATTTGTAACCACCTCTATATCTGCAAAAATGAGCTGTGGATATCTGCATTCACATCTGTGGACACAGACACCCATAGATATCCAAAGAGTTGTACTACAGTAATTACCCCTTTAACTCGTGCCCTCTTAACACGTTTTCGCAATAGCACAATTTTTTTAGGGAACGTTTTTCGAATAACATGATCGTCCGTGAAATGACACGAAAATAATCAAGTGGTGGACTACTTCATGTGTCAGTAAAAGTTGGTGAAAACAGTGGTAATACACATGAGCGGATGAATACGCATGGGCTGTGTCTACACTGCACCCTTTTTCCGGAAAAGGGATGCAGATTAGACCAGTCGGAATTGCAAATCCGCGGGGGATTTAAATATCCCCCGCGGCATTTGCATTTACATGGCTGCCGCTTTTTTCCGGCTTGGGGATAAGCCGGAGAAAAGCGCCAGTCTAGACGTGATTCTCCGGAAAATAAGCCCTTTTCCGGAGGATCTCTTATTCCTACTTAAAATAAAACCTTGAAAGTAGGAATAAGAGATCCTCCGGAAAAGGGCTTATTTTCCAGAGAATCACATCTAGACTGGAGATTTTCTGCGGCTTATCCCCAAGCCGGAAAAAAGTGGCAGCCATGTAAATGCAAATGCCGCGGGGGATATTTAAATCCCCCGTGGATTTGCAATTGCGATGTGTCTCATTAGCATCCCTTTTCTGGAAAGGGATGCCAATGTAGACACAGCCATGGTCACAGAGCTCCTTCTCTCACAGTGCTCCTCCGTGTTTGACGTCGACAACCCCATACCAATAAAAAATTGACTTTGCCACCACCACTACCTGAAATACAACCCCCACCTTTTCCATTATTTTGAATGGGAAAATTGACCCCACATAGCACGTTTTCACTCAGTACGAACATTTTCAGAAATGCATCTATAGTGTTAAATGAGGAATTACTGGACTGCTGTAAATAATAACAGAGATAACCATGTAATATTCACCTTCAGTATTCTGCCCTTCCTGAATATACACATTTTTATCACTGATGTAGGGAGAGTGGAACACAGAGGCTGTGTCGAGACTGGCCACTTTTTCCAGAAAAGCAGCCGCTTTTCCAGAAAAACTTACCAGCTGTCTACATTGGCTGCTTGAATTTCTGAAAAAGCATTGACGATCTCATGTAAGATTGTCAGTGCTTTTGTGGAAATACTATGCTGCTCCCGTTCGGGCAAAAGTCTTTTTCCAAAAGACTTTTGCGCAAAAGGGCCAGTGTAGACAGCAGAGATTTGTTTTCCGCAAAAAAGTCCTGATCGTGAAAATGGTGATCGGGGCTTTTTTGCAGAAAAGCGTCCGTGGCAAATCTAGACACGCTTTTCCGAAAATGTTTTTAACGGAAAACTTTTCCGTTAAAAGCATTTCCGGAAAATTATGCCAGTGTAGACGTAGCCAGAGAGTAGGGGACTTTTCTGCATACCTGTATGATAAAGCAGTTCAAATCGACAATGTATCTCAAAGAGAGGGAAGTAGTTCATCTAGAGGCATGTCACTTTGTCCTGAAGGGATTGGTCTGTAATGACAGTTAAGAGACCTCCAAGGACCATCTGAGTTCTTCTGTAAGGAGAGGGGGACTCAATATTTCATGCTCTTTCTTCTCATTCAGTATTGCTAAGGGAGCAATATAATATTCCCGAAAGATGGCATGAGACCTAAAATCAAACTCATGACCATTTGCACTCATTAAAAATCCCAAGGCATTCCTCATTAGAGTTAGGGTGTCTTCATTAAATTCCAAATCAGATAATTACATTTTGCCTAATTAAAATAATCACTTAAGTTTTGTTCAGACATTCATTATCCATTTCCTCTCCAGAAACACTATCCAATGTTTCTGTTAACATATAACCTGACACGCTCTGTATTTTGCTGCAATTCAGTGATTGGGTGATGCAACTGACGTGTAAAATATTACATTTCGGATCTTTCAAAATGAAAAGCCCTATTTAAGCATATGTCCTGAGTTTTGCAATGGTGATGAGTAGAGCCAGTCAGATTATTTTGGGGGCGGTATTTGAAATGGATTACTTTTCAATCTGATATTTTGAAATATAAATAAAATCTGATTTCTGATGGAATTTTTTTAAATTTTAGAACTGGTTAAAATTTATCAAAAGTTCAAACAATTTAAAAAAGGGTATTATGTTTTTGCAAACATTTTCATTATCTTCACTTTTTTGGAGCAGTTCCAGCATTGATAATCTGCAGCTTCTATGGACTCCAACCAGAACTGAAGTTAACAGCGTCTCTCAAAATCAGGTCAGACACATTTGTTTGAAAGGTTTTGAGATCCTCATTTAATTTCCATTTATGTCAGGAAAGAGAAACAAAAATTTTCTGTTGCTTAATTGGAAGATAAAACGCTGCTACTCTATTTTGCCCAAATTAGATTTTTGCCCTATTTCCATTCATAAAAACCTGCCAAGTACATGTACGATTGCACTATTAACTTGTTAGCAGAAGTATGTAAATAATGTTTCACAATTTTTTTGACAAATTTCACCTCTTTTTTCAGTAAATCTCCATGAACAAATAATGATTTTTTTAAAATATGTTCATTATTTGAAATTATTAAATAAATCATTTCTGCTGATAATTTTTGGTCTCTGCTTTATGAGCAATTCTATGTTCCAAACTTGCTTTGGTTCAATTTATCACACAATAAAGTTTTTTTGCCCCATCGTCAGGAATCAACATAACTTAGAACTCAGTTCCTGATGTGAATCCTCACAGTTAAGCTGAATTTCACTTTTCATTAATATTTTGCAATATGGCCTTAAAACAAGTTTCAGAAACCTTTCCTCCCAGTAAATCATCGACTAGAGTATTTACATCTGTAAACACACTTATACCAAACTCATTAAAAAATGTGGATGGATCTTTGCGGGATGCTTTTGCATTTTTACCCAGTTTTGCATAGATCAAATCTGCTAAAATACCTTCTTCCCTGACTCTTTTAAACCAGTATCAAGCACAACTGCAATGTGAATTTGAGGCAAAATCTTTCTTTGACTTGAATCAATAAGAGTTTTGCTATTGACTTTAGTGGCATCTAGATTTTAAGACTAGTGTTTATGTGCATGTTTTTAAAAAATATTTTTAAATCCAGAATCTCACGAGTTGTCATATAAACTGTTAATTTAATTAAGTTTGTTAAGACTCAGAACAATAAAACTAAGTTAAATGACATACATTTGTATGGCTCAAATGCCATACGGGGTGATGTGTATGTAGCAGAACCCAAAACATTCATGTTACATGCTGGTATAGGAGTGTGTATGTAAGGGACTCTAATTGTGCATAAAATGCACGAGGGGGTCTGGAAGATAGTAGAAGTTACAACTTCTTAAGCATATTTGGACATGTCTGAATTTGGCTCTCTAGGTTGCAAGCTGATTGGCTAATGAAGGTTTCAGCCTTGATGGTCATAGGTCAAAATGCTGGCGATGGATCAGAGCTTCAAGCTTTTCATCTGCATTCAGATTCAGAACCTGGGTAGTCCTTTTCCAAGTTTTTGCCAACCCATTACAAATTCAAATCTACTTTCCAAGTCCTCAGAAAGTTTTGGGATGGTTAAGAAACTTGGTTTCTAGTTCAGACCTGTCTGTGATAAATGCATGGCCACACATTATGAAACAAATCTATACCACCATAACCTCACATGTCACTTTACTAGTACCCAACAGAGGGACATGTCCGTGCTACAAGAAGGTTCAAGTAGGGGAAAATTCCTTCAGAATCATTCCCCTTACTTTTGTCTTTATTCATATGAATATTATCTTTCAATCTCTGCCAAAGATGACACCTTTTTCTATCCTTCCGTGGACCTCCCAGGTACATCACAAGAATGACAATGCTGGAATCATAGATGGGACAGAAACAGATGAATTTAAAACAAATAAGTCTTAAATGGGGGCTTAAGTCGCAGCTCAAGCACAGAGCTGGAGGGCAGTGTGGAGGCTCCTCGAGGGACGGTTTAAGGTAGACGTGTCAAGGACATCCCAGAAGGATCTGTAAGTTAAGGCAACTCAACCCTGGAGCTTCTTCTACTGGGGTCACAGCATGCCTGCCATCATTATGCAAGTTATTCCTCACAGATGTGAATAGAGTCCTAATATAGCACTCATGAGGGCCAAGCTGGGGGGATACTGCTAAGCCATCTCTTCCTCTCATGCAGGAGCTAGGCCCGACTTTGTGGTAGGTTCAGATTCGGATCCTCTTACTTCACTTTGGTAAAACTAGGTAGTCCCATTCATTTCCATAGGAGCACTTTGAGAGTAAGGTGCTATTCAATGTTAATAAAGTTAGCAAAATCTGGCCCTTAATTTCGGATGGTTCCTCTTCCACGTCCATAATTTCTTCCTTTGCTAACATTAACAGAAAACTCTAAGCCAACTGGAACATAGAAGTGGTGATTAACAAAAAAACTTTCCAGTGATTTGGAGGGTCAGGTGGTATAACATTATCTGCCCTGGGTTGTTCCAAAGTCAGATGGATCACATCCATGGCTTAAGACATATGCCTTGTATTGTTGGCTGACTGAAATCCCTTTTGCTAAAAGAGCCATTCATCAAGAGAGAATTGCCAGATTTGGCTAACTCTGAATCCTAAGGAAAGCCGGGGCACTTTTTTACATTGTCAAAGATAGTTGTTCATCTCATGGCAGCTGCAGATTCAGAACTGCAGTTGCTAAGCGATTTGTTAAATTTTTCATTCGCAGAAAAAACAAACACGAAAGTAAAACAAAGTACTGCTCATATTTCAATTTTATAGTGATACACAGCATGTAAGGCACTAGCACAGAAGAATAATTCTCATTGGCCAGCAGCTGTTGGATTCTATCAGAGGAACTGGAAAGTAGAAATTCACAAGCCTTTTCATATTTAAAATGGGTTAGATCCTGAGCAAAACAAGTTTCTACTTAAGAAAAAAACTCCACTGTTGAGTTTAAAAAACCAGTATGTTAACATTATCTATACATTACCACGAATTTCAGAATATAATTTTATTTCTTTAAATGAATCAATATGTTTTATCCACATTGAAAAAAATCAAGATATTTGCACAGCAACACTAATTATAGGCTGACTTTACCTTTGCTACTATCCTGAGTTTCCCTGTTCACCCCGCTTCTCAGTTTTTAATCGCTTCTCTATAGCAATTTTACCTATAAAGTCATCTACAGTTTTTCACAGAGCTAAATGTAGTTATGTAAATTATGCTGTATAATGAAGGCTGTATAATGAATGCAACCTTTGATAGAAATGATATATGTTGACTTCAGGAAAACGTAAAATATTCTGCAAAATGATCTCATTCTATATATAGCACTACATTTAACAGTTTTACAAACCTGCAAAAGTTGGTTCCTGTAGAAAACTACCAGTCTACATACGAGGAAATCTGGAATCGTAATACCAGAGAGCTGTCAGTCAGCCATCCATCCATCTAATTGGCTTCTTACCATCTTTCCATCATGTTTTTTTTATAGCTGGTCGCCTCTGGCTAAAATGCAAATCATGAGGAAGAGCCGTCTAGAAAAAGCTGCTGCTTTCTTAATTATCTGTCAGAGTATGGACCAGTGGACCCTGGGCCACAGAGTGGAGTTATGCTAAGCAGCAAGGCATCATGGGAATTAGAGTGACAGCTCATTTTCCTCCTGTGTTTTTCCGTATTCGAATGACAATGCAGAAATATGGGTTTTTCCCACACTTTCTCTGAACACCTGGGCCAATGCTCAGGGGAACACAAAACCAGAACTGTCACATTTCCAGACATGGTCTTATTGCTGTCACTGTGACAGGATTGTTGACAAATGCCAGCAGTCATCTCAGCATCTTGGGAAATGTCTGCCGTGGTTGTGTCAACAGCCTGACAGAAATTGTTAATGTTTAAACTTCTTCCACTGACAGAATCCTGTCTTGCTGACAGTATTTGTCATATGAAACTCAATCTTTGTCAAACTTGCTTAAAAATTAACACTTCCTCCATTGCTTTTGCACTTCACCGCCTAGCAGTGCTTCTCTGTTTGGGGTGTATTTTTAAGTAATAAGATTTCAACACGGTAATATTCCACAGTCCACAATGAGTCCAAATACACAAGCACATTATGAACTTACGGCCAACTTGTCCTTTTGACCTCCGCTACAATGATAATTATGCTTTTATTCCTTGCCCATTTTTTGCCTTAGGAATCAAAGTTCTGAATTATTCAAGAGCTATAAAAATCCTATTTCTCAGTGTACAATGTGGAAAATCAATTAAACAGAGTCAGTTTAGTACTTATATAAAAATCAAGTTACAAGTTTGTAGATATACATTAACTGAGTCCTTTCCCAACTTTGATTTTGAAGGTCAGTCCAACTAGCTAGAGAAACAAATTGTTCACAACTTAAAAAACAGGTTTCATCTGAGAGAGCTTTCCCAGGTCTAAGCAGCATGGGAATTCCTTGCTTGTGCACACATTCCTGTGTCCAGATGAAAAGTTAAGTGATAGTTTGTAATAAACATTGTATATGCATTAAAAGTGGAGCAAGAGTAGTGGTTTTTGAACAATGGGTTGTGACCCAGTGGTGGAATGTCAGGCACTGGGGGTATGTCTACACTAAAGAGTTAGTTCTATAAAGTAAACAAAACTATATTTCACATATTTCACATAACTTGAGATGGTCAAGTTAAATTCTGGGCTCCCTTATATTATTGCCAGTGGTTTGATTATCACACCCCTCCTGATCACGTCTACACCACAGGGGTAAAGTCAAATTAAGCTACGCAACTTCAGTTACGTCAATTGCGTAGCTTAAGGTGAAATAGCTTAATTTTGGTGCTATCTACACAGCAGGAAGTCGAAGGAAGAACAGTCGTCCTTCAACTTTCCTTATTCCTCCTGAAATGAGGGTTAGCATGAGTCAGAGTAAGAAGTCCTCCAGCTTGACATTATTTCAAAATAATGGCTTGCTGTGTAGATGTTATTTTGGAATATCACGAGGTATTCCAAAATAATACTGCTGTGTAGATGTACTCTTAGGGTACGTCTACACTACAGCGCTAATTCGAACTAACTTAGTCCAAATTAGTTAATTCGAACTAAGCTAATTCGAACTAACGCGTCTAGAACTAAAAACAAACACTCAAACTATCTTACCCATTACCAAGATAGCTTCCCCAATTATCACCTCTAATACCATTAACTCACAAACATCCCACTATCCCCACCTCTAACATCATCAATTCACAGACACTTACCTTCCTTCCTCCCCCACCCTGCATACCCCTTCTGTTCTGAAATGTGATTTGTCCTTTTCATATGTGTTCATTTTTTTTAATTGTATCCTTTGGTATATATGGTTGTGACTATTTTCTTCCACTATTTGATCTGAAGAAGTGGGTCTGGCCCACGAAAGCTCATCATCTAATAAACCATCTTGTTAGTCTTTAAAGTGCTACATTGTCCTGCATTTTGCTTCAGCTACCCCAGACTAACACGGCTACATTTCTATCACTATTCGGCATTGCTAGAGGTAAGTTTCTGCTTTATCCCTAGGAGTTATATAGTTTTCTTTTGAGTTACTGTGTGAAAATTGATGTCTAGAATAAAAGTACAGATTTCTTCTAGTCAATGTTCTGTTTGTTATACGCTAATGATGAGGCTTTCTCTCTACCAGCTACCTCAGCATTGGGAAGATCTTAGTGAGACCCCATTCTTTACGTTGTTTCACTGAGTTTTGCACTGGAACTCTAACTCACGTTCTGAGTTAAAATGGATCATTAGTTAAAATTTGATTTCGGTAGTCTCTCTATATAATTTTTTTCCTGCAGCATGAGAGTGACGTCATCACACTACATTGCATCTCACCTGCCTCCTCCCTCCTTTCCCCCCCACCATGGTTCTAGGGAGTAGGGTGCTATGGAGCCTCCCTCCTCTCCCCGCCCTGGTGCTTTGGGAGATAGCCAGGATCTGCTGTGCTGTGGCCTTGACCTGGACCAACCCGCCGGCAGTCGAGGGCGAGAGCCATGCCTAGTGAGGCCTCAGCCCAGTCCAACCCCACAGCAGTTGGAAGGGAGTGGGTAGAGCTGGGGATGATGTGGCTGGGGGTGTGGAGGAGAGCTGGGGATGGCACAGCTACGGAAGAGGGGGTAGATCCAGGCTGGTATGACCCATGTCTTGGTGGGGATAGGGCAAATGGAGGGCAAGCCAGGGCTGCCACATCTTGGCCTGGCCCTCCCTGGTGGCTGTGGGGAGAGCAGGGGCTGCCTACCCCCAGAGAGAGGGGGGGGTTGGTGAACATAGCGAGCAGGGAGTGCAGCCCCCTAGTTTTCTCTAAAGGAAGTTTGGTCCAAGCCCTCCTTATCAAAGGAAAGTCAATAAGTTGCAGGACTTTTCTTGATTTTAGGTGAATGCTAGGTAGTATTCCCACCTCCATACAGTTCTGTTTCTATGACAAGTCCCAAGTTTGTCTTTTGTCCTACCTCACCGATTTTCAGCCACAGGCATCCAGGTACTGTATATAGATTTGAATGTTACTTATGCATTTCATTTTTAATTGTGTATATATATTTTTCTCTGATAGGACATGAGATGTGTTGAGCAACTGGAATGCCCACTGGGTCTGTTATGCCTTTTCCGAGAAGGCTAGTGCAAGATTTATGGATGTGATATGACCTACAAGTCTGGGACTCAGGAGATCTAGACAGTGCTTGGTCCAGCTGGTAGGGCAGTGGACTGGACTTGATGACTTCTCAAGGTCCCTTCCAGTTCTAGTATTCCATGATTCTATTATTCCTAGTGACTTCTATTCCTGGCACTAATGGGTTGCATAATTTGGGGCAAGTTGCTTCACCTCTCTGTATCTCCCTTTTCTCTATCTTGTCTAGTTCTTTGGGTACTTAATATGGTTTTGATCAGTGAAAAAGCTCAGTGGGGACTGATCTCCGTTAGCTCCCTTTAGACACTATTGTATAATATAAACAATTTATAATAGCCCCTTTTGTATTGAATGGGGATTGCCCTGGCTCTCTGCAAAGAGACAAATTTCATCTGTTGGGAAGAACTGCAGGTGAAGTCAAAGGGTCATGAGAAATCTCTCTGAACAGAGGCTGCTGTCTTACTGACAGCTCCCACCAATTTTATTTTCCACACTCCAAGTAACAGTTTATCTGGCATCATTTTCTGTTCTTTCGCTGGCCAGATTGAACAACAACTATCAGACATTTGCATTTCGAATGGTTCTTTTGCATCCATCTAAACTTCATCCAACTGAAGGGGGAAGGGAAGAAAAAAAAGCAAACAAACCCATCAAAATGATAATTGAGGCTAACTTATCATTTGTTCGTTCTTTCTGAGTTTTGCTGCTGTGGCAGCTCATCTCTTCTCTTCTACTCTGCCTTAGCTCCCAAATGGTATCAATTATCCACAAATCTCACAGGGCCTGCACCATCTGAATAACAATTCATTAACCTTCACTTTTCTCCTGCTGATTAACTCGCCTCCACTGTCTCCCCAATGCAGTAGACGGCATGTCGGAAATTCAGCCAAACTTTTTAATTATGCAAATAATACAATACCCGGAGATAATTATTTAGCCCAGGACTCATTGTTGCACATTCTACACTCTGTTCTGCTCTCATAGGCTTTTCAATTCTGTTCCCCTCTTTATATCTTTGTAGCTCTGTCAAGGAGAATGAAGGATTTTCCACTTCACTTGGTGCAGGTGATCACTAGTCTCAGAGAGACAATACAGATGGGTCACTGTTTTGAGTGAGAATAATGATGTTACAAGGCTGGTGAGGGAGAGTAAAGGCCCAGATTGGGTCCTCAGTTTCTATCCTTTTAGGTCATGTTTCCACTCGCCACACTGGAGATTGATCTTCTGGCCTTTGATTTAGCAGGTCTAGTAAAGACTTGCTAAATTGAACACTGAAGGTGCCCTAGGTTGGCGCCAGTAGCCCTCACAGTCATGAGGAGTAAGGGAAGCTGACAGGAGTGTTTGTTCCCATTGACCTCCCATGGTGAAGACAGTGCCAAGTTTGGCTTAAGGTATATCGACTTCAGCTACGTTATTTACATAACTGGAGTTGTGTACCTTCAGCTGACCTTCTGGGTCTAGTATAGACCTGGCCTCACAGCCTCTATGCTTCCCAAAGAGTCACAGATATACATTCTTTGAATCTCAATTTACATAAGGATCAATAGCTACACTCGTTTACAACTGCTTAGGATATACTCCACATAATTTATAGTTTTCATGTCATGCCTGCTCTATAACGGTCAACGTTTAATCAAAACCATTGTTTCCAGCCAAGCATTCACATTACTCATTAAAAAAAAGTAATTATTAACCAACTTTCAGCTTTCAAACTTCAGCCGTTTTTGACAAAGCCTGATAGCTAAGAAAGATAGATCGTGGTCAGAAGTTTTTTTTTTTAATAGATCAGTATATGATTTTCACTCACATCTAGTTCATAAAAGGCTAAAGAAATTAGGAGCAAACTCTCCAGAGTATCCTTTAGATAGACACAAGCATGGAGATCTTCACTTCAAAAGGCAAACAAGGGGACAGAGTATTGCTAAATTTACAGTATATTGTTAGATAGCTCCACGGCATCCATCACTGTAGTATCTGAATATTAAACGCTCAGAAATCAAAATATGCAAAAGTTAAAGCTCTCTCAATAACCTTAATTTACCCACAGCATGGTCAACTGATTACCACAAGACACTGGGGGCTAGAAAAGCTTGATTGTGAGTCTAGCTCTGCTACTCACTCAGTCTGTGGCCTGGCCAAATCTCTTAACCTCTTTGCTCCTCTGAGTCTTTACTTGTAAAATGATAATGATAATACTTACCCACCTTTATAAAGTGCTTTAGAACCTTGAGTTAGAAGTGCAATATAAAAACCCTCTTGCGCAATGCCTTTATTCCTGAAAATAATCAGCGTAGCAGCATTGCGTAAGAGGGTTTTTCTTGCGCAAGAAGGGGCAGTGTAGACAGCGCCTTCTTGCACAAGAGCCTCTTCCACAAAAATGGCGGCGCACTATATGCAAATGAGGCTCGGCGATATTCCGCGCTTAGCCTCATTTGCATAGCTCTGGCGCAAGATCGCGCCAGTATAGACATAGCCCCAGAGTTCTGGTGGCAATTAAAAGGGCTTGGGACTCTGCTCAAAACCACAGTAGTGGAGGTGGCAGCCAGGAGGCCCAGACCCTTTTAAAATGCCTCATCCCACTGGTAGCCCTGCTCATTACTATTGTTGGCCAGCAAGGTCTGGCTACCTAGGCTACAATCACACCTTCACTTGCCATGTAGACATACCGTTTCCTGTTATGGACTTTGGTAGAAGTGTTACATGTCCAGGTCTTGTGAAAATTTAGTCAATTACCTACAGCTTGGTGAATTACCTACATCTTAGTTTCCTACAGACTGATGTAAGTATTTAATTTTGGGAAGCCAAGTTTCCGTAGTTTGGCATAAACATGAACCCCAAAGTTGCAGACCCAATCAGAAGCACAACTGAGTTGAGATCAAAGGAGACCTTAACTCTCAGGTAAATGCTGAGTCCTTAGATTATATTGCCTCCGTTAAATGTATATCACATATGAGCCACTCTCTGCTTGCCTATGAATGGCAGCTGCCCATTACTGTAGACAGAAAATGGCTGGTGCTTAACTGTGCACATAAACAATACACAGCAGTATAAGAGCTGAAGTGGAAAATAGTACATCGAAAAATCTAGGACCCTCATCTCACTCCCATTGACCTACTGGGAGCTAGAATGGGCTTTTAAGGCCTGATGCTGTTCCCATTAGATCTTTCTATTGACTTCCAATGGCCACTGGATAAGACATTAATGGTACGTCTACAGTACAGCGCTAATTCGAACTAACTTAGTTTGAATTAGTTAATTCGAACTAAGCTAATTCGAACTAACGCGTCTAGAACTAAAAACTAGTTCGAATTAGAGTTTTGCTAATTCGAACTAGCAAGTCCACATTGAGTGGACCCTGAACCAGGCTTAAGGATGGCCGGAAGCAGTGCCGGCAGGGCATCAGAGGAGGACTTAGAGCGTGGAGATGCTGTCTCAGGCTAGCCGACGGCTGCGCTTAAAGGGACCCGACCCCCACCCCGGACAGACAGTTCTCAGGGGTGCCCCGCTTGAAAACCAGTCCTGGCTTGGAGTGCCCGGAGTGCCCATACTGGGCATATCACAGCACTCGGCCATCAGCCCGGCTGCACTTGCCGCAGGCTGCCATCTGGGGAGAGGGGGCAATTGTGGGGCTGCAGGAGAGCTTCCACCCCCAGAAGCCCACAGAGCCAGCCAAGATTTTGACTATGCCTTGACCGAGAAATGTGGCTCTTGATAAAAAATAGTTGATTAGTAGGAGTCACACTTCCCACCCTATCAGTGAAATCCTGCAGTGTTCAGTAAACATTTTTGATGACTTACACTGAAAAATTTCTCTGTGCCTTACCAGCCCCATGGGCAAAAGGCCAACAGGGATGTTACAGCAAGCTTTCCCACTGCCTCCATCAGCTCTTCTCACCAGCAAGGACAGCTCAGCTGTAACCAGCTGTGTCTCACATTCTAGTATCGAGATCTTTTGACAGATTTTCCTTCTCTTACATCCGTGTAAATCTGCAGTAACTCTGCTGAGTTTATTAGGTCCTATCAAGTTATGATCACATTCCTCCCAGCCAGCCTGTCTGACTCTCTTTGAACTTTTTTCATACCACAGGTTCCTGCACCTTTGAGACTTCTGCAACTTCAGTAAAGTTTTATTTATTTATTGAATAAAAAATTCAGTGGAAAAACACACATGCATTCATATATTCTGATGGTACCAGAATCTGGGGCACAGCTCTTGCAATATTGAGAAAGATGACAAATGCCCCCTGCTGCAGTGTCTGACTAAAGGTCTTGGACTGAATTTAAGGAGGATGCTAGCAACTTCAAGGAGAAACCTACCTGAAATATTTAATTGCAATTAAAATAGACAGCACGCTACTCAAGCTAGTTATAGAGAGCAAATGTGCAAATTAGCCTTAGAGCAGCAACACACATTTTGGGTGAAGAGTATTGCTGTTAAAGATATATTTTGTCTGATTCAAATGTTGAGACAGACTATACAGAAGACTGGTCTTGATTTAATAAAATACTAAAAACTAGTATTTCCAGTGGTGCCACAAATCCTCTTACAAATACATGGTTTTCAGAATAGTAGATAGTAACGATGGGAATATCTTTAAAAAAAGAAAATTATATATTTACACACACAAACACACACATACCATGACATTTTGCTGTTTGGGGAGAAACATATAAAGTAACTTGAGCATGATCCTATACTAGAGGGAAAAGGTATATGGGGTTGATTTAATCTAGCAGGAAATGTCAAGTAAGTTCCAGTGTCTGGAAGTTAAAGTAAGAAAAGATCAAACTTGAAATAAGGCATACATTTTTAACAGTGATGGTAATTAATTGCTGCAACACACCACCAGTGGACATAAAAGATTCTCCATCACTTGAACTCTCTAAATTGAGATCGGTTGTCTTTTTCAAAGATATTCTACAATCAAAGTACAAGTTGTTGCTCTGTGGCGGGAACTACTGAGCAAAGTCCTGCAAATTACTTTTGCTTTTAAGGAGGTTAGTCAAAAGGCTGAACTAAACTATATACATATGTTGAATGTAGTCTCTTAAGATGAGAAATTCAAATATATAAATCAGAAGATGCTAGATGTTGTTAGTGTATCTGAGGACAGGGATACATTATAGCCACTGTTGGGGAAAAGCTATGGTGCTGCTCTACCATGGAGTAGACACATCCTACGTCAAAGGAAGGGGGATTTCGATCAATGTAGTAAATATTTCTCTCTGAAATGCAGTAGCTAGGTCAACAGATGAATTGTTCTATCAACCTAGCTGTGTCTACACAGGGAGGTTAGGTTGTGCTAACTGCACTGTTCAGGGAACCAAATGTTTCTCAGTCTTGAGCAAAGTAGCTAGCTCACTGTATTTTTTAATGGCTGCCCAGGGCTAAGTTGAACAATGTTGTTTAAAAATTGCCCTGCTGTAGAACCCCTGATCTGAACACCCCAAACTTCATGAAAATTCCAATTTGGAGCTCAATGCAAGCTCATCAAATCCATCTTATAGGTATAACGGGTCCAAGGAGAAACCTCCTGAATCAAGTCATCACACAAAGACAGGCAATGTTGAGATTTAGATTCAAATACAGCTCAAAGCCTTACAGCTTGAGTCTATTTCCAGTATGGTTATACGGTTGAACAATGGCAGGTGACACTGTGAAAATCAGTGAGGAAGTTAAAGATTTTCAGCCTGCTTCTCCAGTGATGAACAAGTTTGCTTGCAAATTTAATACAATTATTCAAGTTTATTGTGGTAGTGCTTCAGAGATAATGAGCAATGGGGTGCCATCGTGCTAGGCACTGTACAAACCAGGCAGTTGATGGTCCCTTCCCAGGAGGAGCTTAGAGCTGAAACAGACAAGAGAGACCGAGGGCAGGAGAAGGCATAGAACACACAAGCTGATCTGACTGTGGCAAACATCATGTCAGTTCCACGCTTTTTTAAATCCATTTCATTCTCCTTCCTGTCCATGCTTGAGAGAGCCAGGATAGAGTATTCAATACAAAATTCGATCTGATATAGGGCCTTGACTTCTCAAACTGATCCCATAAATGCCACAAGAAAGTTTTCAGCTACTATCTACTGAGCTAGAAACTTCTGCTTTAATGGGGCTAGTGCAAATTTTATTATTTTCTCTCTGTTTTAATTTCCAGAAAATAATTGCAGAACCTATGCATCTGTTCCTAGCATTATTAAAATAAAAGTCCAGGCCCTAGTATCTGAGAGAGCTGTGCTCCTGAGATGCCATCAGAGAAATCCATGTTTGCAAATACAAGAGGAAAAATAAAGCCAGACTGTTATTTTCTCCTATCCTATTGGTGGAAGAGACAGGAGCAGAGAATGTGGAACTCAATTTGGGGCTTTTTTTAGCTAACCTAGTGCATTTCCCCCAAAGAATAGTTCTTCTGCATTGACAGCTGCACAGTAAAAAATGTGCCATATGTTAAAATATGCAAATGATTTGCACATGTGTGTTTCTTTCTCTCCTACTGGGCATGGAATTATGCAAACCTAAATTTGAAATGAAAAAATGAGATGATCCCAATGAAATGAATCTCAGGCCAATACTCATGCCGACGAATTGTGCTGCATTTGATCTACGGCAGTGTGGGTAAGGAGACCAGCAAAGGGCAAATCCAGGCAGATACACACACAGGCAATGGTGCTGATGCTCAGATTGGCAAATGCAAGAGACATGAGGGAAGAGAGGCCACTGGAGTAAAATTAGCCAGCTAAGTCATTACTCCCTGAGATATGTAAAATAAATGTTAATTATTTTTAAAGCAAAAATTCAACTAAGTAGACCATCAGAAGAGAACTAGTTAGCTGAATAGCAAAGTAAAAGTTGCCTGGGGCAAAAAAGTTTTTCATTTTATTTTAAACTTCCACCTCTCTGCTGTCTTCTGTATTGTGACATAAGATTCCCACAAAGATCAGAACTGTCGATAAGTTAAGCAGAGCAGGGAGAACCACAACCTGGAAGCCTTTCTCTGCTGCTTGTTTGTTGGCTTTGTCTCTCAAGCTCTTGGGTTAACTAAGCTTAGTGACAATTAAGATAGGAAAAACTTAAAAAACAACAACTAGTCTGGTAGCACTTTAAAGACTAACAAAACGTGTAGTTGGTCTCATGAGCTTTCGTGGACCCCAAGTGGAATTAGCAAAAGCGCTCAGCATGGGCCTAGCTCTGCTCCCATTGAAATCAGTGTATTGACTTTCATGGTAACAGAGTGTGGGGCTCTTTTGAAGATCTCAGCTACATTCATTTATAACTAGCCAATTAGCCCGTCATAAGATGGGATTTTCAGATCTCTCCTCCATGTCGGTCTTCTCTCCTGACCCTCCGGTCTCTCGCTCCATGTCTCTTTCTCTCTCTCTCCTCCTCCTCCTACTGCCTCCCCCCTTCTCTCTCAGCTCTCCTCCACCTCCTGCCTCTCTCTCCATCTCTCTCTTTCTCTTCTCCCCCTCCTGCCTCTCACTCTCTCTCTGCTCTCCTCTGTCTCCTTCGGGGATGCACGCTCATCCAGGCCCTGACCCATGGGCATGAACGTCACCGCCCTGCCCCCCTTCGCCTCCTACCGTGGTGCTCGGCTTACTTCTGCCCCACTCAGCTAGGCCTCCGCGCAAGAGCGAGTGGCCAGCATTTCAGCGTTACAGAGTCACAGACATTGGGCTACTATATATATGATTCTCCTTGGAAAGCAAAAGGTGTGGGTGTGTGGGTATGTGTGTGCGGGGGTGTGCACCCTCATGTGGGGGTGTGCTCTGTGTTGCAAAAGGCCTCAGTTTTTAGAAAATCCTTTGTAAAAATATTCAAAATCTTTACACTCACTTTTAGGGTCCAGGATGGGTGAGATGTCGTTGCCTACCCCCTATTTGCTACATTCTCCACCACTCTAATCTCCCTCAATGTATTTTTCCATCCATACCAAGCCTGACCCAAAGCCCATAAATCTCAGTTTTGGAGCAAAGGAGGAAGTTCATATCTGAGTTTTACAAAGTGGCTGCAGGTTGATGTGTGCACACTTCCATTCCACTTCCTCTTCCTCGCTTTGTCATGGCCCTGCTGTGTGACCTTGGGCTATTGCCATGGCTCCATGCCCCAGTTTCCCCAGTGTTAAAATAAAAGCAGGGGAGATGATATTGATCTCCTTTGAGAAGCGTATTGAGATCTCCTGATCAAAAGTTTTATTGTTTTTGTTGCTATATAATGCATAAGGGCACTAAAGCCAGATCCGATAAACAGATAGATAGGTGGAGAGCCATGAGAAGTGGTTTGAGCACAATTCATTATTACATAGAAGGATTATTGATATAATTAGGGCCAGCAGACTTGGAAAATTTTCTCTTGACAGCAATTCTGGATCCTTCAGCCAAACATATGACTTGCAGGAAAAGATAAATTCAGCCGTCCTTCTATTAGAAGTTCTATATACAGCTGTGAGTCCTGCCTGCCATATGCAAAATACATCCACCTGTCCAATAGTTTACAAGTGGGGTGAACTTGTAGGGAGATTAATTAGAGAAAATCTTCTATTGCTCAATCAAGAACATTTACATTTTTGTTGTAATCCATAAAAAACTGCTTGTTTTTGCACAATAACGATTTGGAATAGATTATGCAAATGAAGCATGACCAAATGCTAATCAATGCTTCATTTGCATTGCCTCTTCCGGCAAAAGCCATAGTGTAGACAAAGCCTGAGAGTAAATGATCATGGGAACAATTTGCTCAGAGTCATCACTGAGGATTTTAAAATCAAGATTGATTTTTTAAAAAGATGCTATAGTCCGAAAGGAATTATTTTGGGGGTGTTCTATGATCTCTGTTCTAGAATCTCCTCTCTCTTAACTCTGATGAAGATCTGAGAAAATTCCACTCAAGCTAAGAGCGTAACTTCGGATTTTTTCCAGTGTTATGGGCACCAGATTTTGACCCATTGGATTTTTGAAAAGTCTGAGAACCAGATTTCAAATGTACATCATACACATTGGGGGCCCCATTTTCAAAAGAGCTCAGCATGAAATATGTTTTTTTAATATCTGACCCTTATTTCGTTGCCTGAGAGGAGGCTGGACTCTTCTGAAAATCTGGACAGAGTAATTAAGATCATCCTTTTGAAAAGCTCTCCCTAAATTTGCGTCTCTGTCCTTTAACAAAGTTATAATTTCTATCCTATATTTGTCATGAAGCCAATGTAGGTAAATTAATTCAATATTGATTTCATTTGTTCTAATACTCCTGTCTTTGTGTTTATTAACATTTCCTCACAAATCAGTCTCACAGACTGATTAGCATACTCTCGTTATTTCAAAGATACCCCTCTATCCATTCACTTTACCTTGCAACCAAAATACTATATTTACAAAATGCAGGATATTATACAGAACAGTGATTAAAAGTACATTTCTTCCATCTGATCTGAGAGTAATGTAGATAAGGCCTGAGATTTCAGACAACAGAAAATGTACCACTTTGGCTTTAGCATTAAATGAAACTAGCAATGATTATTTTGCCTCTGGCTGCTAATTATTATTGTACAGTACTTCAGAAATACTTAAAGCCACAGCATGTGCAAACCTACAGCAGAGCTTACCAAATCGCACAGATTAATAAAGTACCTGCAACGTGATGGTGGTTGGCTAACCCTTTTTTAACTCCTGTGCATTAGCTGAAACCCCAAATGCTACAACGTAGCATCTTGTTGAGCTGATTTCTGGAGTGTTCAAAGGACCATTTTAGTCTAGTTTATTTTTCTCTGTGCTGGTAATCCATGAAAATAGAAGGATATTGGTTAACTCCATCAAGCATGCTAGATATTAGTATTGCTATTCTGCTGCACCTGTGTTCATTTAAATCAATAGCAAAACTCCTACTGACTTTAGAGGTATGAGATCAGGCAAATAAAATACACCATGCACTAAATTTTTCAAAAGTCGAGGCCTGAGTCCTCCTCATTTTTCACAGAAGCTATTTGAACTTGCAAAATGTGCTTCTCCCACTGAGTTACAGGTGCAAATGACGTAATGGAGTTCAACAGCAGATGCAGATTTTTCAAATGAACATCGGCACTCTCTCGAAACAAAAGCTTCTCTTTTGCAAATTTGATGGAATTCACTTTTAGAGAAATAATCATATGGTATCAACCAGAAGATTTAAGGGCCAATGCCTCAATTGGAGTAAAATGATGTAACACTTTTGAAGTCACAAAAAATTCTTGTTCTCTTGTTATTGTTGAGATTTACCTTTGTTCATCTATCAAAAAACAGAGTGCTTTTTAGTCATATAATTAAAGTGCAGTCTGTATCATGACTTATGTGACATCTGTGTTGTAGAAAGGATTGTATGCAATTTCAAGTTCTCAATTTAGCTATTAAGCAATCCAGATTTAAACCACTCTGATAAAATAATCTATACTTTTAAGCTTAGATATTTAAAGTCTCAAGAGACATGGGCCAATTATTTTCAGTGAGCTTATCTTGAAAGATTCCTAAGGTTTAACTAGCCTTTTCCATGAGATATGACAGCGTATATTGTTAAATGTGACCATTTATTAAGATGTCTTACTAAGGCCACCTGTGCTTTCCCAGTAGTACTTATATTCTTTTTCTATATTGCTATTGATTGCAATATATTTAATTACTATATCGTCTGAGGGCACTATTCTGTGAAGCCTTCTTGCCTGTATGGATGGAAATAGCCTTTCAAGTTTTACCACACCAAGGCCCCCATCTCTGGTGCTTGTATATATGAAGTTATTGCAGGTGTCTTTGGGTAGACGAAGCCACTGTTTGACAGATGCTCTTATATTTTCATCGAGGGAAAACAGCAAATTCTTCTTGACCTCTGTATGGTCAGCAAGATAGATTAGTCTAGGGATTGTGAAAGTGTTTAGCATCAACAATTTCTGAGAGGACTTGAGTGATGCCTGGCTTATTCTTTTTAGCCATGTGTCCAGTTTATCAGAAAGAGCTGGTTTTGCATATCCAGTCCAAGGGTCAATCTTTAATCCCAAGTATTTTTCCGATTCTCCTGGCATAATCATGTTGAGTTTTTCATTATTGATATTCCAAGCTTCACAGTTATTCACTGTGTAAGAGTCTTGAGTTGGATTTATATAAAAGCCATGGCATTTTTTGGCTTGAACTTTCAGTCCCGAGAGTTTGCAGAAGGGTTTCAAAATGTGGATGTTAGCACTCATATCCTCCCAAATGTTACTTAACATCCCCAGGTCATCTGCAAAAGTGAGTGTCGAGATGTAGAATAGTGATAGAAATGTAGCCGTGTTAGTCTGGGGTAGTTGAAGCAAAATGCAGGACAATGTAGCACTTTAAAGACTAACAAGATGGTTTATTAGATGATGAGCTTTCGTGGGCCAGACCCACTTCCTCAGATCAAATAGTGGAAGAAAGTAGTCACAACCATATATACCAAAGGATACAATTTAAAAAAATGAACAAATATGAAAAGGACAAATCACATTGCAGAACAGAAGGAGGATGCGGGGGGGTGGGAAGGGGGAGGAAGGAAGGTAAGTGTCTGTGAATTGCTGATATTAAAGGTAGGGAGAGTGGGATGTTTGTGAGTTAATGGTATTACAGGTGATAATTGGGGAAACTGTCTTGATAATGGGTGAGAAAGTTCAAAGACTTGTTAAGTCTTTGAACTTTCTCACCCATTATCAAGACAGTTTCCCCAATTATCACCTGTAATACCATTAACTCACAAACATCCCACTCTCCCTACCTTTAATATCAGCAATTCACAGACACTTACCTTCCTTCCTCCCCCTTCCCACCCCCCCGCATCCTCCTTCTGTTCTGCAATGTGATTTGTCCTTTTCATATTTGTTCATTTTTTTAAATTGTATCCTTTGGTATATATGGTTGTGACTACTTTCTTCCACTATTTGATCTGAGGAAGTGGGTCTGGCCCACGAAAGCTCATCATCTAATAAACCATCTTGTTAGTCTTTAAAGTGCTACATTGTCCTGCTTGTCGAGATGTACTTAGTTTCAAACATGAATCCCTTGTTTGCATGTTCTAAAGTTGTTGTCAATTGGTCCAATGCCAGATTAAACAGTAAGGGTGACATAGGGTCTCCCTGTTTAACTCCAACTTTTATATTGATTGGTGCAGTAAGATTCTGACCAACTTCCATTTGCGTGCTTATATTTGTATATGAATCTTTTAACAGTTTTATGATGTGTTCATCTATGCCTCTTTCTTGCAGAACCCACATTATGTGATCATGGGAAACAGAGTCAAAGGCTTTGGCAAAATCAATGAATACAACTCCAATGTGTTTCTTTTCTCTTTTTGCCTCTTTTACAATAGTATGTAAAATTTTAAGATTTTCCAAACATCCTGGTGCAGCTATAAATCCCCTTTGCCTCGGGTTTAGAGGACAGGTTTTTGTTAGCCTGGCTGTAATTATCCTGGAAAAAAGCCTCAATATGATGGACCCAATGGTCAATGGTGTCCAATTTCCCAGATCTTTCAAGGCCTCAATGTCCATAGACTTTGGGTACGATTACACTACAACGTTAATTCGAACTAACTTAGTTCGAATTAGTTAATTCGAACTAACGGATCCAGACTAAAAAACTAGTTCGAAGTAGCGTTTTGCTAATTCCAACTAGCATGTCCACATTAAGTGGACCCTGAACCAGGCTTAAGGATGGCCGGAAGCAGTGCTGGCAGGGCATCAGAGAAGGACTTAGAGCGTGAAGATGCTGTCTCAGGCTAGCCGAGGGCTGTGCTTAAAGGGTCCTGACCCCCACCCCAGACAGACAGTTCTCAGGGGTGCCCTGCTTGCAAAGCAGTCCTGGCTTGGATTGCCCGGAGTACCCACACTGGGCACATCACACCACTCGGCAATCAGACCGGCTGCACTTGCCGCAGGCTGCCATCTGGGGAGAGGGGGCAATTGGGGGCCTGCAGGAGAGCTTCCACCCACAGAAGCCCGCAGAGCCAGACCAGTCCTCCCCATCGGGGGCTCAGACCCCATTCCTCCCTCACCTCCTTCCACTTACCCTTCCCTAGCCCCTCTTCTTGATGTACAAAATAAAGGAGAATTGCGTTCAAAAATGGAATCTGTCTTTATTGAACAAAACTGGGGGAGACTGGGAAAAGGAGGTGGGAGAGGGGAAGAGAGAGGCTGGGAGAGGGGAGGGCAACTAAAATGATCAGGGGTTGGGAACAGGTCCCATATGAAGAGAGGCTAAAGAGACTGGGACTTTTCAGCTTAGAAAAGAGGAGACGGAGGGGGGACAGGATAGAGGTCTCTAAAAGCAGGAGTTGGGTGGAGAGGATGCATACAGAAAAGTTCTTCATGAGTTCCCATAAAGAAGGACTAGAGGACACCAAAGGAAAGGAATGGGTAGCAGGCTTCAAACTAGTAACAGAAAGTTGTTCTTCACAAAGCAGAGTCAACCTGTGGAACTCCTTGCTGCTGGAGGCTGTGAAGGCTAGAACTAGAACAGAGTTTAAAGGGACGTGAGATCAAGTCATGGAGGTTGGGTCCATGGAGTAGTCTTAGCCAGGGGGTAGGAGTGGTGTCCCTGCCCAAGGTTTGTGGAAGGCTGGAGAGGGATGGCACGAGACAAATGGCTTGGTCACTGTCTTCGGTCCATCCCCTCCAGGGTCCCTAGGGTTGGCCGCTGTCGGCAGACAGGCTACTGGGCTAGATGGACCTTTGGTCTGACCCAGTATGGCCATTCTTATGTTCTAAGCTCAGGGCTCAGGGTCAGGGGTCTCACTGGACCACCCTGATTTTCTTGCAAACCTGCTCCTGGGTGGCCAGGCTGGTAGGTATCCTGCCCTAGACAGCCACTTTCCTGTGCCTAGTGCAGACGTCGTGGATGAGGTCCACGATCTCCGCACTAGACCAGGCGGGCACCCACCTCTTGCGGCCCCGGGCAGGCTCCTGGGAGCCGCCAGCCTGGTCCTGGGAAGAGGCGGAGGGATGGGTGGCAGCGGGTGGCTGGTTCGTGCCGTGCCAGGTGCAGGGTCTGCTGGCTGGGTGCTGGCAGGCTTGCACCTGGCACGGGCACCGTAGCCAGCCCGTGCCCCTTTAAGGGGTCCGGGGCCGGGAGGGGGGCAGACGAGTTTCCCTGGTGTTGGCCAGAGTGGCCACCAGGGAAACCTGGGGAGGGCTAGCCTCCCACTAGTTCGAATTAACGGTCTACACAGCCCTTAATTCGAACTAGTAAATTCGAACTAGGCTTAATCCTCGTGGAATGAGGATTACCTAGTTCGAACTAAGCGCTCCATTAGTTCGAATTAAATTCGAACTAACAGAGCGCTAGTGTAGCGCCTATGAAAGTTAGTTCGAACTAACGTCCGTTAGTTCGAACTAACTTTGTAGTGTCGACATACCCTTAGGTATTAACAGTGAGCGGCCTTCTTTTACTCCATCTGGGATCATAACTTGTGATCAGCTATGTGTTGAAAAGTTTAGCTATTTTGTCCCCCTCTGGATCCACTTTTAATAAATCTTTTAATCTTATTTTGTCAGGGCCGGGAGCAGGGTTCTTATTCATCTCCTTTATGTTCTTCAAAACCTCTTTGTGAGATATTAACATTTTAAACGCCTCATTGTCCATCATTTTATATGAGCTGAACTGGCCCAAGTTTTGGAAGGGAGTTTCAGTCTCCCATTTGGTTTTAAATATCTCATATACTTCTTTAAGAGGGATTTGACATTAGAGGCGCTCGACCCCATCTAGTATTATTGAAGATAATTTGCATCTGTCTGTCCTGAAGAGGTATTGGTACCTCTTCGAATTGCCCTTTTTTTCATCCAAGCCTTATCGTTCGTAGTTTTCTTCACTTTTGACAAGACCTTCCTTTTAAAGTTGGGCTTCTGGTGGGACTTTTATAAGGAAGTGCGATAGAGTATCTGTGGTTGTTTCCTCAATTAGTTTTCTAACGCTCGGATCTCCAGTGACCCAGGCATTTATGACGGGAATTTTATAATGCCTGTGGGACTGTTTGTCTTTTTCCGAGTCTTCCTTTTGGTCCTTCATCACTCTGAATATATGAAGCTTTTAATCCCTTTGTTACAGGTAGTGCCATTATTGGACTTAGCAGATCTGTCAAATCGGAGCCAGTATTTATTTTCATGCTTTTCATGCTTTGAGAATTGATGTGACGCCTTTTATCAGCTATTTGTTTAGCAGTTTTAGTTTTTAGCTCATCAGCGATTAACTTATTAATGTTCTTACTGCCAGAGAACATTTTCCCAAAGTCTACAAGCAGCTGTTCCTCCTGTGCTGTCCAACAGCTCTTGTGCTTGCCACGTTGCGAATTCGCTTTAGGTTGACTGGCTGTAATACGCTCAGAATTTCTCATTTCAGGGTGTTCAATTCTTTTGTGCTGAGAAAGCCCTCTTTTGGTGGAAAAGCAGGAGTGACAATCTTCACAAATCCAGTCACCTTCAGGTTTAAGTGTTCCAGCCCCTTTGCATTTTGGAATGTGGCATAAAATGCTATGCACTTTTTAATTGGTTATTCCACATAGGGAACACTGGAATGCTACTGGATTACCACCGTGGGATGTTCTAAGGTGGGTGCTCAAAGCAGTTGGTTTTCCAACATGTTCTTTACAGAAGGGACATGCTGGATTGTCATTCGGCAGTTCAACCAGCACTTTATCCAGTTCAGAGTGATGGTTCACTGGATTCTCGGGGTTAGTGGCAGAATGGGTGGCAGTGGTAACAGTGTTTAATAAATATGACAAATTATCAAAGTCATCGTATTCTTTTGAGTCATTAGCATTCAGATCTTGTTTTGTTGAGGGGTCCTCTGACTCCAACAAGTTCTTAAAACTGCTGTTGATGATAACTCTTGTAAAAATTGGTCGTGATTTCTCACGTGTTCTTACAGTCACTGTTGATTCTGTGGTCTGCAAAGTTTTCTGGTTGTTAACTTCATCTCTGATATTTTCAAGGCCTTTGATGTTGTCAAGGCCCTCTGTTTGGGTTGCCATTGATACGACTTTAGCCCGATATCGAGCTAGGGGCTCATTAGGTCGAAAACTGCACCAACCCCATGGGACAGTCTTCTTTTCCAGCCATGTCGATTCTAGCCCTCAAGGCTTCCCTGCAGTGTAGACGTACTATTTCAAAATAAGCTATTTCGGAATAACTATTCTGGAATAGCTTATTTCAAAATAGCCATGCAGTGTACATGTACCCTTAGGGACTTGTGCTTTTGACGCTAAAGACTCCTCTCCCAGCTCTCTTGGTAGGAAGAATACTCTTGTGGTTAAGGCACTGGCATGTAATCTGGGGCACAGATTTCATGCGCAAGTCACAAAGGCCAAGATAATTCCAGAGTGTTACAGGCATAAATACCGTTGAAGATCTGGGCCTTCAATTCTCTGTGCTTTGGTTCCCCATTTGTAAAATGAGGATAACAATGATTCCAGTATCTGTCATTTTCGTCAGACTGTAATCTCTTCAGTGCAAGATCTGGTGCTATGGGGCTAGTGCCATGGAGTAGGCGTCTCTCCTGAAATACAAAATTCTAATGATAGAATCCATGCTGAGGACCATGTTCTCTGTGTATAAATAAGGCCAGTGTAAGTTATACGTAGAATAAAAGTGTATGTTAAAGCCCCTTTGCCTGTGACATCTGAAGCTAAACTAGAGATCTGAAGACTATCCTATAAGAAACACTCTTGTGCTGGCTGGAACAAGGAATAAATTACATAACCAGACTTTTTCAGCTCTAACTTATATGATTCTAAAAATCCAGGGAAGGTTTTTTTTTTCCCCATAAGTAGCTGGCATTTTCCAAATATATGCAACTCTGAGGTTATCCATGTAATTTATTTGTTGCTCCCCCATCAATGGTGCATAGTCCACTGTCAAGTTACCCATCTTCCATTTGGAAAGCAAAGTCCTGTCCAATGTACAGCAGAAGTACCAGAAAGGATGTGAAATAGTTAACTTCTTTTGAGGTGTTGGTTGTTGTTTGTATAAAAAAATGGCTGAACAGATCCGAGATTTTCTTTTCTTTCAAATTTGGAGATATATAGATATAGATATAGATACATAGATATTTATTTCTTTTTCTGGCTCAGATCTTTCAACTAGGAGTGAATTTTTATGGTCAAATTATAAAACCGTGAAAATAGGAGTTTATAATGGAAACGCTGATACAACCGTAACTATGGTATTGCAATTGCATCACTATAAGGAAATTGGTTTAGATAATATAACCTTCTGGAATGATTGCAGTTCTAAATGATCCTGCATCGCCATAAATCTAAGTTAACTCAGTAATTCAAAATTACCAAGATTTAAGTTTAGTACCAATAAGCAATAAACTTATGGCTATTGCTATCATAACGGCTGGTCTGCGCTCCCTTATTTCACAGCAGGTGGTCTTCAGGCTAGTTGGCAGGCGGAATGAAAATGCTTCAAAACTAATTCTGAACTAATTCCTAAAGTAGAGTGGAGACAGATTTCCAAACTCCCTCAACAAAAAGGGTTTTTTTTATTTGAACCGATGGCTCCAGAATATCATCCCTTTTTACATTGTTTTATACTAATATGCTACCCAGTGACAGCTGTCACATTGCATTACTGCAATCTGTCAGGAGAAAGCCACTGTGGGATATGTCACGTTACTCTAGACAAACTACATTTCTTTGTATCGACGTAAAACTTTATTTTAGATTCCTTTAACACAGAGAGCAGTAGAAATCTCGATGCCTGATTCTCCTGCCAGTCGCATCAGCGTTACTTTGCTGTTACCCCACTGAACTCGGGGGAGTTACTCCTAAGGATTCAGGTCCATTAGGCCTATGATGGCGAGTACAAACTCCACATTGAGTCTGAAAAGGTTAAAGGAAAATTCGGGGCCCAGGTAGCCCCTCTCCTCCAAACTTGCACACAATGTGCTGAGAGAATTTGGGGCTGGTAGATTAGTCCTCTGTTTTGTTTTGTTTTGTTACCTTATATTGCACTTGACACGGTGGGGGAAGATGGATGGCAGGAAGGCCTGGGCTCCCCTAATAACAGCCCCTGCTGCAGGAAGGACATAAGCCGCATATTACACACACACATTCTGTGTAGTTATGAGAGGGAAATAACAGTTCAAACCCTGTGGTGAAGCTAAGTTTCCTTCAAAGGCTGGGAACCAGTCTGAAAAGCCTTCCTGAAGGGAGGCAAGGCTGAGAACAGGACATATTAGTTACCAGGCTGATTGGTCCTGCAGGATCTCAATTATAAGGCCTAATCCTCATACCACTGGAGCCCTGGGCATTGCCCATCCATAAGGTCGGCCCTGCTTCCCCCAATAAAGAGATGGCAACCTGCACTTGTGATGCTCCCTTCTGCATGGCTGTTAGCAGCAGCTCTGGCTTTAGAGCTGACTTTTTAATGCCTCCATTAGCAGCAGTGCAGAAGTAAGAGTGGCAATCCTGTGTCCCCCTACAATAGTTTTCCAGCCCAGTTTGGCCCCCGTGGGCTATAACATCATGAAATTTCAAATGTAAACCTTGAAACCATGAAACTAGCTATTTTTAAAATCCCAAGACTGTGAAATTTAACAAAATGGGCCATGATTTTATTAAAACTCTTAGGCTACGTCTACACTGGCCACAATTTCCGGAAAAGCCATGCAAATCAGGTAAGTCAGGATAGGGAAATCCGCGGGGGATTTAAATATCCCCCGCGGATTTAAATAAACATGTCCGCCACTTTTTTTCCGGCTTGGGGAAAAGCTGGAAAAAAGCGTCTAGACTGGCGCGATCCTCCGGAATAAAGCCCTTTTCCGGAGGATCTCTTCTTGAGGTAGGAATAAGAGATCCTCCGGAAAAGGGCTTTATTCCGGAGGATCGCGCCAGTCTAGACGCTTTTTTTCCGGCTTTTCCCGAAGCCGGAAAAAAAGCAGTGGACATGTTTATTTAAATCCGTGGGGGATATTTAAATCCCCCACGGATTTCCCTATCCTGACTTACCTGATTTGCATGGCTTTTCCGGAAATTGTGGCCAGTGTAGACGTAGCCTTAGGGTGTGTCTAGACTACAGGGATTTTTCGAAAAATGTGGCCTTTTTTTTGAAAAATCTTTACCTCTGTCTAGACTGCTTTTGCATTCTTTTGAAATCCAAATCGAAAGACCGCAGTTGTTTTTTCGACCGTGGAGAACCTCATTTTACCTTTCAAAAAAAGGCGCTATGTAATGTAAACTGTGCTTTTTCGAAAGAGAGCATCCAGACTGCCTGGGTGCTCTCTTTAGAAAAAGTGGCTTGCTTTTTCGAAAATACTGGTTGTAGTCTAGATGCTCTTTTTCGAAAGAGGCTACTACTTCTGGAAAAGACAGTGCTGCTGTGTGGGGTTTCAGAAGGAAAGGGACTATTCAGCATTAGGTTAGGAACACTGTGACTAAAGAGTCATCTTTTGTGGTAGTTTACTAAAGGGGCAGGTATCCAAATCATGAACTTAAGTATCACTAATTGTCTGAGACAGATGTCAAGCTCATTCCACAAACCCTACTGCTCCAGCCTGGCAGCCACAACCTCTGTGTAGATGCAGCAGACCACCCACGTGTAAGGAACTGCATCAGGATCAATGTAGTCAACTAGAAAACATACTTAGGATGGCCTTGATTTTGCAAATCCACCATTATCTCAGTGAATTGCCATGCCTCCCTGCCTGGCTGCTCTTTTTGTCTCATACCTACATGGTGAAAAAATAGTAGAAATAGCAGGTAAAATACCGTGTGATTTGGGTGAGCAATTCCACAACCCACATAGCAAATTACAAACAGGAAAAACTCCACACAGTAACTGCAGTGAACGTTGGACAAATCTCTAGGTTGAAATATGTTCACATGCATCATCCATGGAATAACTCTAAGTAGTGAAGACTGTCAACAGTGTATCATTTATGATGAGAAAGGTCTAAATTCTTCCCCGCAAAAGGCTAAATTCTCTGTTGGTATAAATCAATGAAGCTCCTGACTTCTGGTTAAGCAGCCTATTTATACCAAGCAAGAATTTTACCCCAATTATTCACACCACACTGGGCAACATTGCCGCAGACTGGTAGCCAATTAGTCTACATTTAAAATGGTTATCCTTAGCCATAAGTCCCTTCAGTAACACAAAAGAAAGTTTTCAAACTTCCTACAAAAAAGCCATTTTCAGCTGTATATCTTCTCTTGTCGCTTACTCTCCATTTCCCTCTGCCTAAGCAGTTTTAGACTGTATTTAAATGTTGCATTTCCAAGTGTTCGTGATTCTATGCAAAGCTCATCACACATCACTCATGCCTTATTTTGTGGGCTGAGCTGGTAATTAGCATATTTCACAATTAGCCAGTGTATTTGCTCTGCTAATTTCATTCTATGATGAAGGTGCTAAGATGGCGTGAAGCTGTAATGTACTCGTTGATTTATTAAGCCTCCTCTGATTGATGAAAATCACATGCCGTGTCTTTACTGTCGGGGACGTTAACAACATCCATTTGTAAGAGATAGTATTTGAAAAGTGATGTTGGTGTGATTGAATGTGTAATGAAGCCAGCTCATATAGCAGCTTCCCGATGAAATTGTATTAAAGTTTCACTGAAGTTTCTGCTTTAAAGTACACTCTGACTCTAAACTGTAGAGCAAAGCAACTAACACACTTCCTTCTTAACAAAGTAACATAAGATTTATAAAAAACAACAAGGAGACCTGCGGCACCTTAAAGACTAAGGGAATGTCTACACTACCCTCCTATTTCGAAATAGGAGGGTAATGTAGGCATACCGCAATTGCAAATGAAGCCCGGGATTTGAATTTCCCGGGCTTCATTTGCATAAGCGGGGCGCCGCCATTTTTAAATCCCCGCTGGTTCGAACCCCGTGCCGCGTGTAGCCTCATTCCATGAGGAGTAACGGTAGTTCGAACTAGGAAGCCTATGTCGAACTACCTAGTTCGTGCCGCGTGTAGCCGCGCGGCACGGGGTTCGAACCAGTGGGGATTTAAAAATGACGGCGCCTCGCTTATGCAAATGAAGCCTGGGAAATTCAAATCCCGGGCTTCATTTGCAATTGCGGTATGCCTACATTACCCCGCTAGTTCGAACTAGTGGGGTAGTGTAGACATACCCTAACAGATTTATTTGGGCATAAGCTTTCATGGGTAAAAACCACTCTATTAGATGCATGGAGCAGAAATCACAGAGGATGGGATAATGGGGATGGGATGGATGGCACCCTCAACACCTGAATGATGCTGAACCACGGAGTTTGCTGGACCAGGGAAGGTCAAGGCTTCCTACCTGGCTGTAGACTCTACTCAGGCTGGGGCTGCTACTTTTAAATCTGTTACTTTCAAGCATTCAAGTAGGAATAAGGGATCTTCCGGAAAAGGGCTTATTTTCTGGAAAATCGCGTCTAGACTGGCGCTTTTCTTCAGCAAAACCCCGAGCCGGAAAAAAGCGGTAGCCATGTAAATGCAAATGCCGTGGGGGATATTTAAATCCCCTGCGGAATTTGCAATTCCGACTGGTCTCATTAGCATCCCTTTTCCGGAAAGGGGTGCCAATGTAGACACAGCCTTCAGGTTTCCCTGATGTGGTGGGGTTATCGCCATACCAAATAACTCCCCCATCTCAGCAAACGGCTATTCCTCAGGGTTGTATTCCAAATCCCTTTGAGACTGTTTGGAGTGCTATAGCTAGTTTCAATTCCTGTCTACAGTTCCAACTGTATTTGTCAATATTTTTCCTTAAAGGTACATTCACACAAGTACGGACTTTCAGACCACATTCATTGTGTTCCCCCATGTCTCCTAGAAGATTGTCTGTGGTTTGAAGAAATCTTCTGGGTATGCCAATACATCTTTTTGATGATTGCTCCCTGACAAAAAGTGCAAGATTGAATGAAGCTCTCTCTCTTTAAAGCTACTATACTTGCATGTTTTGTACAGTTGTCCCTTATCAGTATTTTCTACTGTGCATCAAATCTGAATCCTTGACAAGTTAGCACCAATCTGTCAGTGCACCATGTTCTGGTACACAAAGGATCCAACAATAAGGCACAGATTGTCCTGGATCAAAGTCTGTGTGAAGGATCACGACACCTTGTTTTCTTCCCACATGAGGCAAGCAGAAAAAATTGAGCTCCTGACTGAAGAGAAAGGGCCCAGGAAACAGCTAGCAAAAGAAATAAGAACCCCAGTCTATGTCTACACTGTGGGGTTCTCAGATAAACTTTGGTTTTCCTTCGGTATCCCAGAAAAACTCCACCGCATCCAGGGAACACGTTTGCTCTTTCGCCCCCCCCCCCCTTTATTTTTTGCAGAAGAGCAGATGCGCTCTTTCAGAAGCCCTGTCTTGCTCCTCCCGTGAAGAAGAAGGACTCTTCCAAAGAGGGTTTTTTTTTTCTGAAATATGGCCAAATGGGCCAAATTTCAGAAAAGCCTCTTTCAAAAAAACTATTGGAAAAAGGTAAGCAAATTGTGGAACGCAATTTGTGTACCTTTTTCTGAGAAAGCCCCATAGTATAGACATAGTCCCAGTTTGTTAAAAAAAAAGAGCACAACACCATGGTTCAGCTGGAGTCAACATGTAGTTTGCTGTTGGGTCTTTTGAGTTTATTCCAGTTTTCCCTTTTTGTCTCTCTATTATCATCTGCTCAGTCAAATAACTTTGTTTTCCAAGCATCATTCACATCAAATAATATTATTAAATAATAATAATGGCCCTGATTCAGGAAAGCAGATAAGCACAAGCCTAAATCAATCTATGCTCAGGATAACACTTATATGTATGCACAATAGCTATTGACTTCCAAGCAACTAAAGCACATCTATTGCAGGGTGCCTGTCCCCTTTAAGAGTGAGTAGTGTCCAGTGCACCTGTGACTTATTAGCTGCCTTCTGATTGGGTTTAGGAGAAGGCTTCTGGGCCACATCAAGAGGAAGATAGAAAAGGGCAGGTAAGAGCTGAAATTAATAGGCAGCAGGTTTAAAACAAACAAAAGGAAGTTTTTCTTCTCTCAGAGCACAGTCAACCTGTGGAACTCCTTGCCAGAGGATGTAGTGAAGGCTAGGACTTTAACTGGGTTCCAAAAAAGGGCTAGATAGATTCATGGAGGTTAAATCCATCAATGGCTATTAGCCAGGATGGGTAGGAATGGCATCCCTAGCCTCTGTTTCTCTGGAGGTGGGTGACAGGAGAGGGATCATGTAAGGATTACCTGTTGTGTTCCTTCCCTCTGGGGCATCTGGTATTGGCCACTGTTGGCAGACAGGATACTGGGCTGCATGGACCATTGGTATGACCCAGTATGGTCGTTCTTATGTTCTTATGAAAGCATTAGGAACACAGTGACCATGGGTTAGAGGACTGGAGAGCCCTGCCAAGTTGCAGGAACACTTATGCAGAGGCCCTAGGAGCAAGGGGGAAAACAATCATGATCAGTGTAAGCCTGGTCCAAAAACAAGGGGCTGACCCTCGAGGGAGGTCTCAAGGACCAGGGGCAGGACTTGCTGGTGAGGAAGCCTGAGATAGTGAAAAGTTGCAAGTAGCCTTCTCATGGGAGATCTGTCATGGGGCTATGGGAGAGAACTAAGCGAGGCCTAGAAACGGGGGTTAAGTAACTAGGGCAGAGTGACTCCTAGGGTGGTGACCTGGGAAAGGTGACCTTTGAATAGAACTGAAGATCTGCTTTCCTGTAACCATGTTATACTTTGGAGATTTAGTAAGAACAGTTTCTCTCATGAGAGCTCTGTGGATTGTGGCAGTCTGTATTTGAAGGGTTGAGTTTACTGCTTAAGGAGACAATATTCCTTTGTGCATGTGGATGAAAGGGAAGGTGATGCAGGTATTGCACTGTAGGATTTAATGGTATGTTTTATCAAGTATGTTGTTCAGTCTAACACTGACCAATAATTTATGAACAACTTGCCAGGAAGGGTGGTGGATTCCCCATCACTTTAAGTCTTTGATTCGAGACTGGATGTCTTGCTAAGAGAGATGCTGCCACTCAAACAAAAGTCATGGGCTTGATGAAGAAATGGCTGAGTAAGTTTATTCATCCTATCTCATGTAGCTGGTCAGACCAGAAGACCATGATGGTCCTTTCTGTCCCTAAATATTAAGAATACCTAAAACTTAGAGCAATTGTACCTTAGTATATGCTAAACAGGTTGCGTTGAAGGTAGGCTACCAGATAGCTTCAACTAAACCAAGCTAGCACATGCCTTGTCTTGCCTTGTCTTGACTAGAGTTTGAGGATATTAGACTTAGCTAGTCAGTATAAATCCTAGTTGGAATTAAGTTGAAAGGGGGGGAGGTTGTATAGAAATATAGATCTAACCTGGGTGTCGGTGAATTGTGGTTTTAAACTGAGTTTGGATGTCAACAAGGGTGATAGGTTTAAGGCATGGTATCAAAAAAATTAATGAGAAAAAGTGTTTGTGTTACACTGCCAGCATTATATAAGGTTTGGACTGAGATAATAGAAATAAAGAAAATATGGTTAGTTGGTCATCAGGTGCAGCGAATCATTGGTTATATATGGTTTGTTTAAAACACTGGTCACCAACCAGTAGATCGGGATCTACTAGTAGATCTTGGAGCCTCTGACAGGTGAGGCCTCTGACAGCCTCTGACTGGTTTGGCCACATAGCTATCAAGTGCCAGCACTTCAGCTGCTCCTCTTCCCACTGCTGCACAGCTCCTGCCCTCTGCCTTGGAGCTGTTCCCCCAGGAGCCTCCTGCTTGATGTGCAGGGCAGGGGAGGGAGAGGAGGGTGCCAATGTCAATGTGCCATCTTCTCCCACCCTGTATCCTATCTCCACAGAGCAAAGAGGGGGCACAACAGGACTTGGGGTGGAGTTTTCTGGCTGCTTTTGGAGTGGTGCAGGGCTGGGGCAGGACTGAGCCTGCCTTATCCCCACTGCACCATCACCCAGAAGCCACCTGAGGTAAGCAGTGCCCAACTGGAGTCCACATCCTGAACCCCTACCCAAGACATGAACCTCCTCCTACACCTCAAGCCCCTGCTCTAGCCCTGAGCTCTCATGCATCCAAACACCCTCCCTACAGCTAGAACCCCCTCCTGCAACCCAACTGCCTGCCCCAAGCTCAGCTCAGAGCCTCTCACACTCTTAACCCAAGACGAGAACCTGCACCCCAACCTTCTGCCCAAGCCTGGTGAAAGTGAATGAGGATGGAGGAGGGAGGGATGACGGAGTGAGCAGGGGCGGGGCCTCAGAGGGAGGCGGGACACGGAGCACCAAGGAGGTGGGGAAAGGATATTTAGGTCTGAGGTAGATCTTGGATTGCACTTAAATTCAAAAAGTGATCTTATGCTTAAAAAGGTTGGCGATCACTGGTTTAAAAGAATGCTTAATCGAGCAGTTAGGGAGAAATATGGCAAAGTGAGGAAAGAAGAAAACCCTGAAGTGGGCACAGGTCAGCCTTTAATTGTTTCATCTCTTTAGCTAAGGTCCAGTAACCAGCAGTGACATCATCTGTTTGTTCTCATGTATAAAAAGTGAGGTTTCTGGAGTCTGCACTATCGAAGCTCTTCCTTACTCCTGTGGAGTCACATCATGATGGAAAGGTGTCTACCAGGCCTGATCTTTTGCAGGTATTTTGGCCAATGCTTATATATGCATTGCTTTGATATAGAATGTATGGCTATATCTATACTATAGAGTTTTTGCAGAAAAACAGCCATTTTTCCACAAAAATTTGCAGAGTATCCACACCTCCAGCGCATTTTGTGCAAAGAAATCGAAAGATCAGAGGGGGTTTTGCGTAATTGGTAATCTTCTTGCACAAAAAGGCATGTGTGGATGGAAAAGGGGGGGGAGTTTGCACAAGAAGAGAGAAGAGGAAAAAGCACAGGTGCACTGGTGGCCATTCTGTTCATAGCAATCACTGCTTACTTGCAAGAGAGCATCCAGGCAGTCTGCTCTTTTGCACAAAAGCGCATCACTTTTTCAATGTGCTTTTACAGTGTGGATGCACTCTTGTGCAAGAAGTTTTTGCAGAAGATCTCTTCCGACAAAAGCTTCTTGTACAAAAAGCTTGCAGTCTAGACATAGCCTAAGTGTGTTCATGTTCATATCCATATTTTGGAGATAGCCAATATCAAGTGGCCTTTGGACTAAGAAAGAAAAGCTAGTGTGTGGAAATTGAGTCATGCTAAACCTTAAACTTATTAGAGAAATTACAACATGAGGAGCACAATGAGAAGAGAGTAGAAACAATTTCTAAAGAGCAGGAAAAGTGCAACAATTTTGAGTGTTTGTTTTCAGCTGGCCGGGAGAGAAAACTATGATTATTTTAATATCAAGATAACTGTCCTGATGTAAAATCCTAGTGGAAACAATGCACGTCTTATTTTAAATTCTGGGTAACTGAGGTCAAACCTATATCTCCCATCTCCAGTTTCCTTTTTCTAGCTATGTTGACATAAAAACTATAGTACATTGTCTCCACTAGGCTTTTGTCTTGAGTTAACTGTCTCAATACAAAAACCACACCTTTTTTTGCAGGGATGGCATCGTGTGACAGAAATTTATGAGTGATGTTTTCCATAGAAGTCCCCCCTGAAATTCTACACCTCAAAAACAGATGCTGGGTAGTTTATTTAATCTCACCTGTCACACTGCATGAAGTACTTTTGGAATTATGTGACAATCAAGGACAAAGGGTGTTTTCATTTTAAAACTGTCTTGAGCTCTGGAGAAAGTCTTGATATTTAGCATGGAGTTGGCAGGCAAATAGGATTCCTTCTTCCTGTGTTTTCATACGCAAAAATTGAACTGATTATGTCAATGATTTGGGATTAAGATACCGCCGTTATAATTTCAAATATCATCTATATAAGATGATCCAATGTGGAGACACCACTATCAAAGTTCAGTCTGGTTTTCCTCTGAAAAAAGTATCACAAGTTTCACCATTTCCCTGCAGTCTTGCAGCTAACTGCTGAGCTCAGAATACGAGCCCATCAAGGATTCTAGAAGTAATAGTTGCATAAAGTTCTCGGTACCAGCGATCTCTGTGAGGCCTTTGCCAGCAGCATACTGAGGAAATAAAGCTCATAGGGTATGTCTACACTTGCTCCCTAACTTGAGATAGACATACAAATGTAGCAGAACGAAATTGCTATGAAGAGGGGATTTAAATATCCTGCACTTCATTAGCATAATCTCACCCGTGCGCTCCTCAAAAAATGAGGAGTAACGTTAGTTCGAACCAAGGGATTTGGTTCGAACTAATGCATCCCGGAGCACACTTCCTGGTTCGAATCAGCTGGCGAGCGGAGTAGCACGGGGACGAGATTATGCTAATGAAGCGCAGGATATTGAAATCCCTGCTTCATTAGCAATTTTGGTCGCCTACATTTGCATCCCTATCTTGAGATAGGGAGCAAATGTAGACATATCATCCATATAAGGGCATGGATCCAATGTGGAGACACCACAATCAGTATGGTTTTCCTCTGAAAAAAGTATCAAGTTTTACCATTTCCCTGCAGTCTTGCAGCTAACTGCAGAGCTCAGAACACGAGCCCATCAAGGATTCTAGAAGTAATAGTCACATAAAGTTCTGGGTACCAGCAATCTCTGTAAGGCCTTTGCCAGCAGCACACTGAGGAAATAAAGCTCATAGGGTACGTCTACACTTGCTCCATAACTTGAGATAGGGATGCAAATGTAGCCGAACGAAATTGCTAATGAAGCAGGGATTTAAATATCCTGCACTTCATTAGCATAATCTTGCCCATGTGCTCCTCAAAAAATGAGGAGTAACATTAGTTCGAACCAAGGGATTTGGTTTGAACTAACGCGTCCCAGAGCACACTTCCTGGTTCGAATCAGCTGGCGAGCAGAGTAGCGCGGGGGCGAGATTATGCTAATGAAGCGCGGGATATTTAAATCCCCACTTTATTAGCAATTTCGGTCGCCTACATCTGCATCTCTATCTTGAGATAGGGAGCAAGTATAAACGTACCCACAGTGCGGAAGGGATGCCAACCCCTATCTGATCTTGTACATGTGCACAGGTGGGAAGGGGCCTAGGCCCACAGTGACAGAGATGACGGTATCCTGGGCAAAGCTTATTTAATTAAGTTTAAGTATTTTAGGAGTTCCCTGTGTTAAAAATGCAAAGGTTGATTTGTTTTTGAGGGATTATATGGACTTCACTGGGGTAGGGAGACAACAGCCCTCAAGGAGCTTGGATAAATGCATTCAGGTTTTAATAATATCTCCAGAGAGCTACCACCACCTGAGCAGAAGCTCACATATGCTGGTTCAGCCTGAATTCTCCAGGGAACAGCAGACAAAGAAAAGACTTTGCTAAATAGATTAATTTAAAAGTCACTCAGAGCCTTCTTTCCTGATCCAGCTAATGCGTAGGGCCCCAAGTCCATAGCATAGGATGGGAAGGACCTGGCCTATTGAGGCTCCATGAGTCTGGGTGCTTTTTGTGAGCAAAGGGTGTGATGAACTTAAACCACACACAAAAAAAAAAAAACCCTGTGTGCGGTTTGAGGGACTCCTCACCTGACACAGCTCATGTCAGTGTTGAGGTGATCTCTGGTGACTTTATTAGAACACATGCAGATTCTTTTATTGCCTTTTTTACTGTCATCTCTGGAATGATTTCACCTTAAGAATAAAATCTTCTTGCTTAGAGCTGTGTGGTAACTCAACCGTGGCAATTATACTGTTCACCAATTCTGAGAAGAATTAGTAGCCCCATGGCACTATAGAGTACATCTCTACACAACAGAACTAAAGTCAAATTAAACTATGCAACTTCAGTGACATCAATTGCGTAGCTGAAGTCAAAATAGCTTAATTCGGGTTTTGGCTCTGTCTACCCACTAGGAAGTTGAAGGAAGAACACTCTTGACTTGACTTGACTGCTCTTACTTCTCGAGAAACGAGGGTTGCCACGAGCCAGAGTAAGAAGTCCCCCAGCCTGACATTAGGCTTACAGTGTAGACGTGCACTATGTTTTTTCAAAATAATGTCAGTTATTCTGAAATAATGAGTTTTAATTAAACAGCAGAAGAAACCTGTCAATTATAGGACCCATGTTAAAGAGGCTAATGAAGTGGGCTGGATGTGTTCCATACATAGGTTTTGATGTGGAAATGTGGATGTTAAAGGCCTGAGAAATTGGCCAAAAGGAGGAGCCATCTTGAGTGAGTAACTGAGCACACAGAGGGAGGAAGAGACTGCTGTTCTTTAAAGAGCAATGTCAGTCAGTCCACATAGAGAAGAAAGGTGAATGAGGACGGGGCCTTCCCCTTCTTTCCTCATGGAGAATCCCAGTCCAAGGACGCTCCTGGGAGTAAGAGCTGAAAGGCAGTTGAATGAGCTTGACAGATTATCATCTTGGATAGTCTCTTCCTACTTTAGCAGGGGCACGATGGACCAATTCATGAGGGCAGGGGACTGGACTGGATGACCTCTCGAGGCCCAAATCATGCCCAAATCAGTATGGTTGGTGGGTCTTCTTCCTCCTCATTCTCCTCACACCTAAGGGAGAATCATAGAATCATAGAACACTAGGACTGGAAGGGACCTCGAGAGGTCATCGAGTCCAGTCCCCAGCACCATGGCAGGACCAAAATCTGCAACAGCAGCCCTAGTCTCACCTACCCCTAGATTAAGTAGTCTGCTGCCTGTGGGATGGCACCAGCTAGGGGCAGATGACCATTTTGCGGGGCCCAGGGCAGCACAATTTCGCGGGGCCCCCCTTTGCCATGGCGCATGCACTGTGGCGCCACGGTGCATGCGTGGGGCTTCTTGAAGCACGGGACCCAAGGCAGCCGCCCCGCTCGCCCTGCCCTATATCCGCCCCTGGCACCAGCCATGGCCCATGGAGTCTCTGGGCAGCCAAAAACAGCAAGGATGGTGGATGGAGCATCTAAGCAGCAGGCAATTCATGGCGGAGAGCACCCAGCACCATGGCAAGAGGAGAGAGGGTCCTGCCAAAGCAGGGTGAGAAAAAAGGAGGGTGAGAGGCATCTGCTGTTGAAAGATGAAGAAACCAGGAGGCAGGAATGATTCTTTGGTGTCGGAAAAGTCTCCATCGATGAGGAGCCTGCAGCCATGGGAGGTATGTATGGCCCACAGGTCTTTGGGTAAATATGCACAAGCATTTGTTGCTAAGGGCCCATTAGGTGCGGCACTCCCCAGTCCCGTTTATGGGTTGGATGGATGATGACAAGGCAGTCAGACCACCAGTATGGTGGGATGTATACAGCTGAGGGACAAGGGAGCCATTACGGGTGAGGAGCCTGCTTCCATAAAGTAAGGAATCCATGATCAGGGGAGATTTCAGCCAATGCAGGATGGGAAGATAAGTGTGGGAGCAGCAACCCTTCTGAGATGATGTGACTAGGAAGGGTATTTCCTATTATGAGTAGGGGAGACTCCAAGGCAGAGGTGTTATAGTCTGGATTTGTAAGGCCACCAGGTGTGGGAGAAGCAAGCCAATGCAGAGCCTCTAGCTTGGGAGAGGGTATAAACAATCCTTGGCTAACAAGGTAAGCGACTGATTTCTGTCATTGATGGTGCCTTTTTCTGCTAGGCTGAGCACTTCGCCTTCAGGCAATCTGATTTGCTATTTAAACAAGGCAAGGAAGCCCACATCTCCTAATATAAAGGGACACATGATCTTTTTATGGAAGAAGGGACATAATAGCATGCATGTTTCCTTTGCAGGAACATTCTAGATGTCACTTTTGCCATGGTACCTAAGCTTCTGCATAATATTAGCAGAGACACAATTGGCATAATAGATGATTTCTGGGGAATCTGAATAAAATGGGTGCAGTTTTCTTTTAAATAAGTGACGTACCTTAAATAAGATGAGCACTACTGTAGGAGAGAGAAACCAGGACACTCAAAGGTTTTGTTCCAAGGTAGCGTACCTATTGCCTTCTGTGCACCGAACGCATTTTGCAGTGAGAGAGGATGCAGAGAAATGCTAAATGACTAAACTCCCATTGACTTCAGTAGATCCAGATTTTTCACCTCCCTGTATGCAAACTCAATCAGGTGCCACTAGATGGTGCCACATCACTGTTGTTAAAACATCCATTGCTCAGAATGATATGACCCCAGGTTTTTCTAGTGGTAATTTCAACTTCCTTTCAACTTCTCGCAGGGAGCGAGAGCGGAGTCACTTCAAAGGGCTTTAAAACATATCCAAGAACATGTTTGGATGCAGAGTGCCTGTGAGAAGACTAACAATAGGCCCTGGGCAGATTTGGTAGGCTTTTTGCATGTGAGAACCCCGGGGCATCCGGTGGGAGTTCTGCATTATTTATTTTTTTGTCTTACAGTAGAGATTGGGGTTCTTTTGACACCGTACATACTTATTCTGGGAGATAGCTCCTAGCACAAGGAGTTTGTAATCTAGATAAAGAAGGCTGAGAGAGGGTGGAAGAAAGGTATTACTGCCCTCACTTTGTAGGAAAGGAGGTGAAAGATTTAAGTTTTCCAAAATTGCATAAGAAGTTTGTAACGGCAGCAGGACATGGTCCCAATAGGCCTAAGAATAAAATGAGTGGGTGCCCACTTCTTGGCACATTTTGTCAGTTCTCTATAGGCTTTCTGGTGGCTATCGGACTTCTCAGGCCTGCTGACACAGGGGCAAAAGGGGAAATTGTATAGAGACCTGGTGGAATGAAGGGTGTTCAGGGTTGCCATGTGGCAGCAGCTGTCCTGACCCAGTCATTTTTGATAGCACTGCTCTAGCAGTGTTGCAGCAGCTGTGAGGAGCCCCAGAGCTTGGCTCCATGAGGCAGCAGGGTGAGAGCAGAGTAGGGTGCCCTGTACTCAAATTGGCAGAGCGGCGGCAGTGGCAGCACAGGGGAGGGAGGAAGGCAGAGTGACCAGAGAGGGAAGAGCCAGGTAGGAATGGAGGGGAGAGCCAGGCTGGAAAGAGTGAGCTGAGATCTGAGCGCAGAGCTGGGCACAGGACTGCAGGGAGCGAGAGCTGAGGAACTGGGTTAGGGAGGCAAAAAGAGCAGAGGGTAGGCAGGGACGGCTGGGAGAAAGGTGCCAAAGGGGAACACAGGACTGTGGGAGTGGCTGAGGGGGGCAAAGAAGGGAACAAGGATGGGAGGGGCACCTTCAGGCCGTTGGAGGATGAGGGAGTGACTGACCAGAAGGGCCTCTGACTGAGAGGTGGTACTCAGAGTTTCTCTGAGCAGAGACTGGGATGGCTTGTGGCACCCACTGAGGCAGGGGGATAGTGGTCCCATTGATGTGTTGTCCTGGGGCCTGGAATTCCTGTCCACGGGTCTGGGACATCTGAGAGAAATAGTGAAAACAGAATCCCTGTAACCGTCTGTCTGCTGGAGGAGACATAGATATTTGAATACCAGGGTGTGGAGAACTGTAAGATGCAGCCGGGGTAAGAGGTCTATTACTAATCCTTTGATGGCCTGATGTAGATCACAAATTAAGCCTCTTTCATTGGAATATCTCCCTCTAACGGGCTCTGGCTAATTCATGTTTTCTACTTCAGATAGCCCTTTGTGATCTCCTTCTTTAGGAGTAAATATAGCCTACAACCAAAAGGTATCCTTTGAGATGAATTTTCCTCTCTTGCTGGCAAGCCTGGTATAGTGACAGCATTGTCTTATTTTGCAGCATTGTCCTCCTTCTAATATATAGCTCACTCAGATTACAAAGCAGAAATACTATTTCTGTAGAGATAATAAAAATAAAACACACTTATAGAATCATAGAGTTGGAAAGGATCATCCAGTCTAACTCCCTGCCAAGAACCAAGATTTGTTGTGTTTAAACTGTCCCAGACAGCTGGCTCTCCAGCCTCCTTTTGAAAACCTCCAGTGAAGGAGGTTTCACAACCCAGCAGGGAGTCTGTTCCTTTGTCTTGCTGTTTGTCCAGTTTGGAAACTTTTCCTCAGATTTAATCTAGATCTGCTATGTGGTAGTTTGAATCCATTGCCTCATCTCCTGCCAGTCCAGTGATCTCCCATTCTCTCTTTGGGTGCATCTAGACTGGCAAGATTTTGCACAAAAACAGCCGTTTTTGCGCAAAAACTTGCCAACTTTCTACACTGGCCGCTTGAATTTGCGCAAGAGCGACACTCTAATGTAAGAATTCAGTGCTTATGCAAATACTTTGATGCTCCCACTCAGGGATAAACAGCAAGAATACTTGCGCAAGAGGGCCAGTGTAGACAGGCACCTTAATTTTTTGCGCAAGAAAGCCCGATGGCTAAAATGCTGAAGCACTTTTTGCGCAAAAGCATCCGTGCCAATTTGGACACTCTTTTGCGGAAATACTTTTAACGGAAAAACTTTTCCGTTAAAAGTATTTCTGCAAAATCATGCCAGTCTAGACGCAGTCTTTGTGCTTTTGGTATTTTCTTCCCTAAGTATAGCACTTTACACTTTACACTATAGCACTTTCTTCCCTAAGTATAGCTGAATTTCATTCGGTTGTCTGTAGCCCATTTCTCCAATTTATCAAGAGCCCTCTGAATTTTAGCTCTGGCCTCCAAAGTATTGGCAACACCCTGATAGCTCTGTGACATCTGCCAACTTGATTAGCATGCCCTCTATTCCTACATCCAGGTTATTCATAAACACGTGAAAGAACTCCAGAGCCAGAACAGATTCCTGAGGAAGTCCATTTGAGACCACCCAGTGATCTGACATCATTCCATTAATAATTACTCTTTGTTTGAAGTTGCTTAACCAATTGTGTATTCACTTAATGGTAGTTCTACTGAGCCCACATTTCTCCATCTTACTTATGAGAATGTCATGTGAGACTATGTCAGAAGCTTTGCTGAAGTTCAGGTATATTATGTCCGCTGCATCCCCTCATCTACCAAACCTGTTACCTGGTCAAAGAAGGAAATTAAGCTGGTTTCACAGAACATATTCTTACCAAATCCATTATGGCTGCTAGCGATCACCCACCCCTTCCTCCTCCAGGTATTCACAAATGGAATATTTTATACAGTGCCCAAGTAGCATTCCAGGTTGACTGGTCTATAGTTCCCTAGCTTCTCTTTTCCCTCTTTTTTAATCATGAGCACTATGTTAGCCCTCCTCCAGTTTTCTGGGACTTCTGTTATTGAGGTATTTCCAAATGTTATTGCCTGTGTCTCTGAGATTTCTTCAGTAAAGTCCTTCAATACCGTGGGGGGAATAGCATCAGGCCCCACTGACTTGAATTAATTGAAATTGGTCAGAAGATCTGTGCTTTTTATTTTTCCCAATCTGCATCCCTTCCCCTTTATTGTCTATGGTAACTTTACTAGTCATCTGGTCACATGTTATTTTTTGTGTGAAGAAGTGAAACAAAATAGCAATTGAGAAACTCTGACATCCTATCTTCTTCAGTTGCCAGGACACCCACCATCCCTCAGCTTTCTTTTTTGTCTCACATCCTTGGAAAACCCCTTCTTTTTGTCTATAATATTCCTTGCCAGCTCTAACTCATTTTTTTGTCTTGGCTTTCCTGAGCTTGCACTATCCCCATATATAGTTCTTTGGTGTCGTGCCTCTCCTTCCATTTCCTGCATGTATCCCTTTTACTTTTTTAGATAGCTACAAGCCTCCTTCCCTTGGTAGCTTATTCCAATGTTTAATCCCTTGAGCTATTAAAAAAACACGTCTTGTTTCTAATTTGAGTGTCTGGCTTGAACCTCCAGTAATTGGTGCTCGTTATGACTCTCACTTTTAAAGAACCCTTAAGTATCTGATATTTTCTCCAAACGTACATACTTAGACACCATCAAGTCACCTCACACTGAAATCAAGCTATCTTTTTCACAGGAGCCAGACTGAGCCCTTTAATGTGATGTTTGACTTCCAAAATAGCAAAAAAAGGACTGTGTTGTTGCTCTTTCCAAATTACAGCTGCAGCTATAGCATTTCCTGGCTCCAGCTATGAATCAGAAGCAGACAGATGTCTCCAGCTGGATGCAATATCTTGGCAACTGGAAGCATAGGCTTTGTTTCAATTCTTGATGTCAACAACAACCCTTAAGGCATGTTAGGGAGGTATGGCAACATTCTAGAAGTGCCAAGCGTAGGCAGGTCTAGTTACTGGATTGGCAGCACAAAAGGAATATAATCTGTGATGAGTACAGAACAAGTCCTGAAAAACAAGCCATTGTCATTTAGTTGGCTAGTCACTTTTGTCTTGCTAATGTTTAAATAATACCAGTTTGTGTTCCTCATAAGATTATAGAACCTAGGATTACATGGCTTGGTGCAGCTAAGATATCCCAAGTATCAGAGGGGTAGCCGTGTTAGTCTGAACCTGCAAAAGCGGCGAGGGGTCCTGTGGCACCTTAGGGTATGTCTATACTACAAAGCTAATTCGAACTAACAGCCGTTAGTTCGAATTAACTTTGATAGGCGCTACACATACAAACCGCTAGTTCGAACTTAATTCAAACTAGCGGAGTGCTTAATTCGAACTAGGTAAACCTCATTCTACGAGGACTAACGCCTAGTTTGAATTAACTAGTTCGAATTAAGGGCTGTGTAGCCACTTAATTCAAACTAGTGGGAGGCTAGCCCTCCCCAGCTTGCCCTGGTGGCCACTCTGGGCACCACCAGGGAAACTCGTCTGCTCCCCTCCCGGCCCCGGAGCCCTTAAAGGGGCACGGTCTGGCTACGGTGCCCGTGCCCGGTGCAAGCCTGCCAGCACCCAGCCAGCAGACCCTGCACCTTGCACGGCACGAGCCAGCCACCCGCTGCCACCCAGCCCTCCGCCTCTTCCCGGGACCAGACTGGCGTCTCCCAGGAGCCCGCCCGGGGCACAAGAGGCGGGCGCCTGCCTGGTCTAGTGCGGACATCATTGACCTCATCGAGGTTTGGGGGGAAGCCTCCAACGTCCACGACCTCTGCACTAGGCACAGGAAAGTGGCCGTCTAGGGCAGGATAGCTGCCAGCCTGCTCACCCAAAGGCAGGTTTGCATGAAAATCAAGGTGGTCCAGTGAGACCCTGACCCTGAGCCCTGAGCTTAGAACATAAAAACATAAGAATGGCCGTACTGGGTCAGACCAAAGGTCCATCTAGCCCTGTAGCCTGTCTGCTGACAGTGGCCAACACTAGGTACCCTGGAGGGGATGGACCGAAGACAATGACCAAGCCATTTGTCTCGTGCCATCCATCTCCAGCCTTCCACAAACAGAGGCCAGGGACACCATTTCTACCCCCTGGCTAATACCACTCCATGGACCCAGCCTCCATGAATTTATCTAACTTCTCTTTAAACTCTGTTCTAGTTCTAGCCTTCACAGCCTCCAGCAGCAAGGAGTTCCACAGCTTGACTATTTGCTTTGTGAAGAAGAACTTTCTGTTATTAGTTTGAAGCCTGCTACCCATTCATTTCATTTGGTGTCCTCTAGTCCTTCTATTATGGGAACTAATGAAGAACTTTTCTTTATGCACCCTCTCCACACCACTCATACTTTTATAGACCTCTATCATATCGCCCCTCCGTCTCCTCTTTTCTAAGCTGAAAAGTCCCAGTGTCTTTAGCCTCTCTTCATATGGGACCTGTTCCAAACCCCTGATCATTTTAGTTGCCCTTTTCTGAACCTTTTCCAAGGCCAAAATATCTTTTCTGGGGTGAGGAGATCACATCTGTACACAGTACTGAAGATATGGCGTACCATAGTTTTATACTTCCCCTCCTCCTTCTTCCCCTGGCTTCCCCCTTCCAGCTCCCTCCTCCCTCCTCCCCTTTCCCACCCTCTCTCTCCCCCTCTCCCACCTCCTTTTCCCAGTCTCCCTGAGTTTTGTTCAATAAAGAGAGTTTCTATTTTTGAACACACGTGTCCTTTATTTTGTACATCAGGAAGGGGGGCTAGGGAGGTGTAAGTGGAAGGAGGTGAGGGAGGAATGGGGTATGAGCCCCTGATGGGGAGGACTGGGGTGGCTCTGTGGGCTCCTCGGGGTGGAAGCTCTCCTGCAGCCCCCCGATTGACCTCCCCGGATGGCAGCCTGCGGCAAGTGCAGCTGGGCTGATGGCCGAGTGCTGTGATGTGCCGAGTGTGGGCATTCAGGGCACTCCAAGCTAGGACTGCTTTGCTGTCCCTCATCGAGGTAGACAAGCAAGCGGGGAACCCTGAGAACTGTCTATCCGGGGTGGGGGTCGGGTCCCTTTAAGCACAGCCCTCGGCTAGCCTGAGACAGCAGCTCCACGTTCTAAATCCTAATCTGATGCCCTGCCGGCACTGCTTCTGGCCATCCTTAACCTCAGTTCAGGGTCCACTCAATGTGGACATGCTAGTTCGAATTAGCATTTTGCTAATTCGAACTAGTTTTTAGATCTAGATGCACTAGTTTGAATTAGCTTAGTTCGAATTAACTAATTCGAATTAAGTTAGTTCAAATTAGTGCTGTAGTGTAGACATACCCTTATAGACTAATTGAAGTGTAGGAGCATAAGCTTTTGTGGGCAAAGACCCACTTCGTCAGATGCAAGATATCCCAGTGCCTATTCTGCAATCTCAAGTCCAATACTCGATAACAATTATCTTATTCCTTTTCCTTTTCATACACTGTATATGTCTACACTGCACCCTTAGCTCGAAATATGCTACGTAAATTGCGTAGCTTATTTCAAGTTAATTTTGAAATCGCTTATTTTGTAACTTGGTGCTGTCTACACATGACGCTGTCTACACATGACGCTGTCTACACATCCTCATGGAACGAGGTTTACAGGGATGTCGGAATAGTGCTCCCATTATTTCGAAAGATATTTCAGAATAACGGGCATGTTCAAAAGACACTGAATAGCTATTTCGGGAAATCGGAAGTATCCCAAAATAGGGCCACAGTGTAGACATAACCTATGTGTGCTAGTCCTCAAACTGAGACTCTATTGAGAGACTTATGTTACAAGGCTTCATATAAACATGCTGTTCTTTGCCCAGTGCGTGCATATTGTAAGGCAAAGTGTTTTCTGTGAAAGGAGAGATGTGAATTATTTTTTATTGTGGTGCTATAGGCTCTGGGAGTCTTATTCATGGACTAGGACCCCCATTGTGTGAGGTGCTGTAGAAATGCAGCACAAAAATACAGCCCATACCCCCTAAAACACTTTCAATGTAAACCAAAAAAAAAGTCCACGGATGGATGGAGAGAGACAGACACAGGAGTGCAAGACAATCATGAGACAGTATGGGGAAGCATGCCAGGCAGTGGACTCGGTGTAACCCACATTCCTTCTGGGCATCTGATAATCCACTAGCAGGCACCTAAACGCATTAGCATTAGCTGCAAAAAACTCAGCCATCCCCCTACCAACATTTGCCCTTTGTACCTGGACTCCTCGTAAGAGGAATGTTCAGTCAGAAGAGGATTTAGACTAAAACATACCATGCTCTGGCACGGGGTTGCTGCAATGACATGGGGCTCCCAGGGGCCAGGCAGTCCAGCACTGGGTCCGACACCTCCCTGCATGGGGAGAAGGAAGAACAGTCCCTCTATAGAGAGGGTTGTGGGGGGAGGGCAGGAAAGCAAGGAGGCTAACCTTCAGCCTCAGGAGATCCGTCAGGAGGCAGTGAGCAGCGCAAACATGGGTTGGAAGTCCTCAAAGGAGCACGGGGCAACCGTACAATTGGGCAGAGAAAAGTGGTGCTTGGAGGAGGGAAAGTGCCTCTTCTCTCCAGTCGTTAGCTGTGCAGCTACCCAGTGCTCCTCTGAAGCCTCCCAGCCCATGTTTGTATTGCTGGCCACCACTTGGTGAGGGATGGCTGCCTACAGGCAAGGGGGAGAGCAGACGGGGGATGGAGAGCTCGGGGTGCGGGGAGCAATCCAATGGTCAATGGAACTGTGTGTCTCCCCTCACCTTTAGGTAGAGTACATGTGAGTGTCTGCCCACTTCTCCAAGCCAGTCAGAACAGGGCCACTGGAGCACCAGAAGTCGTCCTTTGTAGTCATGGAGATTTTTTTTTTAAATCTCTTATCCAAAGCACTTCACAGTAGTTATCTAATGGTACAAACAAGATTTGGAAAGTTCATTAAGTGGGCCCACCCAAGACCTTCAGCAATTTTCAAGTGGTCTGTGGAAAAAAAGAAAGTTAGACTACAAAAACAATCAAGGCACCTCACTTTATTTTCATTTACTTCTTATTACTTATAATCAGGGCTGAACAAATAATACAATCTACTCGCCCGGGTTCAGGCGATCTGCGCATGCGCAGAACGCTGGACAGCGGGGCTGGCAAGCGGGGCTCGCTGCGGTTCAGCAAGCCCTGCTTATAATATAGAAGGAGGATGAAGAAAAAAGAATGAAAAATGGATGCGACGGGAAGAGTGAATGTTCTTTTGCTCGGCTGGTTCCCCAGGGAGGGCCCCAAAAAGAAACCTGAGCACATGGCTCCACTAACTCTAAATGTGCCACTGTGCTCAGTGGTTTGTGAAATAAACATGAGCTCTTTAAGCATTTTTTTTCCACTAGCCTTTCAATACAAAAGAAGATAAACCAGAGCAAACAGAAGGCCGGATGTGGACTCCTTTCTATATAATTTGTGTATCTCTTTAAACTCATGGAGTCACTCATGCCTTTAAGGTTAGATTTTGAAAACTGCCTCCTCCTTTGTGTTCTTTATTTGTGAACATAACTGATGTCACTTGGATACGTACATACAGCTGATTTACAGATGCAGCCAGGTACATGGATATCTGGATAACATTAATGGTGGCATTACATAACAGAGGTATGTACCAAACAAATAAGAATTCCTGGTTTGGAAATGAGCATCATCCCAGCTTTACTCTTTTGCTCCTACAAACTGCAGGTGCAAAATTGTGGGTGAAAAATGAAAGTATGGTGTCCCGTTCAACGATCAGGATTTTAGACTTTAAGTTCTTCCATGTGTTTGTGCTGCACTCCCATGTAATAAGAATCATTTTGCTTTCGTTCAAATGATTTCAACAGAACAGCTTGATTAATAGTATGTGAATTATTCATTAGGTACTTTCAGCAAGACACCTGTTATCTAGACTTACTAAACTGGTTTTTTACTAGACAGGCTTGTTTGGTTGCTTGCCATGGGTCTAGCTAAGAAAAGGGGGAAACCCACTTTGTTTTTGTTGATTGTAATTTGTTCTAGAGCAGCGGTTCTTAAGCAGTGGGTTGTGACCCCATTTTAATTTGTTCTAGAGAAGTGTTAAACTCAGTGGATTCCCAGGTTGAAGCCAAAACATGGGGCAGAGAGGGCTTCACCCTCCCTTCCTGGACTGAGGCTCTCAGACTTTGGTTTCAGTCTCCTGAACCCCGGGAAGAGGACTCAGGCTATGACGTTGGCCTAGGTGGGGTCTTGTAGGAATTTTTGTGGTCAGAAAGGGGTCACGGTAGAATGAAGTTCAAGAACTGCTGTTCCAGAGATTGATGTTGATCTTATTTGTTGAGACAAGATGGTGACACTTCAGTTACCCTGCAAGATTTACTAACAGAGCTTTCTTTTACTGAATATAATTACAGGAAAAGACAAAAATCCGTGGATCAAAACACACATTGAAGAGTAAAACTACATCACTAAGGGTTGGGGGAGGAGGATGGGTTTTTTTTTACTAAGGTACTGGCCAGGGATGCAGGCGGTCTAGCTCTGCTCTAGACTCAGTGTGATACCGTGAGCAAGTTACTAAGGGCTGGATTTTTAAAGGTGTTTAGATGCCAGAGATGCAAATAGGCCCCCAGCTGCTTTGTGTGATTTTCAAAAGCACCTGTCTGCACCACTGTGCATCTCAATTCCTTTAAAAATCTAGCTGTTTGTTCCTCAGCCCCTGATTTAAATGTTTAAATTCTTTAAGGCTGTTGTGAGACTAAATTAATGGATACAAGTCAATTGATCCATTATGATAGGGACGGATACCACAGAAGACATTGATCACCAGCTCTGGATTCTTCATTGAATTGCATCTTAAAAGGATATCCCTGAATTTCTGTTATGGAGGAGGAGTTGTCATGATGCATGGAGCTCTTCCAAATCAACATGAGCAAAGGAAACGCCTCCAGACTGGTACGTGGCAGGTGACAATTGAAGCAGTTCATTCAGCTGCTACTATTGTATCCACATTATACGTGGCTGACAACAAGCTTCTCTGAAAGTCTGGGTGGAGCCCTCAGTAAATAAAACTAAAACTCTTAGGCCGGAGGAAAGGTTAAGCAAATACCATAATCCCAATAAAGAAGCAGCATGGTTAGTTCAATCATAAACAATTATATAAGGAAAACCTCCACAAAAATCCTTCAAGTAAGCACATTACAACCAAAACTAACCGTGTGCTCTTGTAACCCTGGCAGTCCTATCCACTCCCCAGTATTAACTTCCCTTCAAGCTACACCTTTACTTAAATTTGTAATATCTTCAAAGCAGGAACATTGTTCTCAGTTCATGCCTATGGTGGAGAGATTACAAATGGCACAAAATTTACAGGGGCTCTACTAGAGTCTAAATCAACATTTCCCCAAAACTAGTCACTTGGGGGCTTTACAAGTTGGCTATTGCTGTCTATCACTACAGATGGTGCTCCACTCTCCCGAGCCAGACTTATTACTGGTGCATTGTGGGGAGCTGTACACTGCCACTGGTAATGGCAATGTCAGTGTGTGATACTTAATGGCAGTGTCAAGACTCAATGTTTTCAGTCTCTTACAATACGCTGGTACTACATTAACAGCAGTAAAGCTCCGTAGCTACATGGGTGAGAAATACCCTTTGAAGACTACTCAGAAGTGACAACTGGTGCAGAATGTCGCACCCTATTTACTTAGCATGACTGGCCTTAGGGTGCATCTACGCAGCACCCTAAACTCGAAATAAAATACACAATTTGCATTACACATATTGCGTAACTTATCTCAAATCTATTTCAAAATAGCTTATTTTGAAATTTGGCGTGTCAGCACATTATTTTGAAATTTGGTGCTGTGTAATTTTGAGCTATCCCTTATCTCTCGTATAACGAGGGTTACCAGGATGATGAAATAGCGTGCCCGTTATTTCAAAAAAATATTCCAAAGTAATGGGTGGCTTATGTAGACATGGGGTAGCTATTTTGGGATACTGGAGGTATCCTGAAATAGCAATGTAGACGTACCCTCAGATAATATTATGCTGGTGTTCCACTCAACGCACAAATTTCAAAGGCTTGGGTCCCAGATAGCTGGGAAATCTCCTCTTTCTCTGTACAAAAGAGAGCTTTTTGCATTTCAGCCCGACGGGGATGGAGGCTTTTCACCTTAGGGAGGTGATATAAAGTCATTCTGCCCCCTGACTTTTGCCTGAGTTTATAAGACAGCTGAGGGAATTTCTTAATAAAACATGAATGTTGGCTAATATTATGAATGCTTCCATATAAATGTAGATTCCACCATGAAGTGATGGGACCTATGTCATGTACCTCCCAGCTCAGGTACAATGAGAGTGCAGAGGAATTCAGTAAATGTCTGGTCAATGAATTAGCTGAGGCCAGATTGGCTGAAACTAGTTTTGCCCTATTTGTCTGCAGGGGGCTGCACTTGACAGAAATTTTATTCTGAAATAACGCTGCTGTGTAGACATGTCCTTAGAATTCAAAAACATTTTTTTAAAAAGCTCCTTCTGGAGAGAGATTTTTATCACAACTGGGGTCCACTGTGATAAGATATAATTTAAACTCTTCCTGGGTGGATGGAGTGAAAAATTGACAGTATTTGGCCCACAATTTGTTGACCATGCCGCATCTAGACTGCCATGCTGTGCCGGATCAGCTGATCATCGGCACAGCGCTGTGGCCATTTTTATTTTGATGAAGCAGGGATTATTTAAATTCCTGGTTCTTTGACTATGCCGAATAAACTGTTTTACATGGCTCTGTCGATGGAGCCATGTAGTCTAGATGTAGCCTCAGGGGAAGGGGCAGAGCAAGAAAAGGTGGAGTGGAGGCAGGGCCTCAGGGGCGGGTGTGGAGCCAGTGTGGGACACCCATTAGCAAAACCAAGAGTGAGCTCCTGTGGACACAGATAAGTAGGACTAAGAGATGCCACATCCTACCAGTATGCCATAAAGTCTAAACTAATTCTCATTGCTCTAATATCTATGTGGACTATGCTAGCACACAGCTGAGCCACACTGTTTTCCAGCTATGAATCTGTCCATCTGCAATGCGTCCCAGGGCCTTAGGATAAGTTGGTACAGGGTCTGCCAGCATTGCAGCCATAGGCACAGGTCTGTTGCTCCAGGTGAAAGTACAAAAAACATTTTGTGTGATGGAGGCAAGACAAATGGGCTCAGATAATTTGTTTGTATAAGCAGCACACGATGGGCAGCCGCCGTACAATAATTATACAACATGGGGCCACGTCATTCCTGAAGCTGAAACCATATTTGCTGACTTAGTTGGAAAGAACAAACAGTTGGTTTGCCCGAGGAGTGTGAAAAAGCCAAGCTTAAACTCAAGACCAGGAGCGGGTACCCTTGCTCACTATGAGTCACATTTTTCTCCATAGGTGGATCTGCAAATATGAATTTGAAAGGTGCTGTTTGGTGGGAGTAAGGGTATCAGCATTTGGACTTAGGTCAGGCTGAACTATTCTAAGTCTATATTTTTTAGGGTTCAGTATGGTTCACCGAGCACAGCAAGCACAGTTTCCATCCAAGCGTAAAATGATTCTATTAGAAAGGAAAGTCCAGTGCTTAAGGTATTAGCCTAGGCCTTAGTATACAGGGGTTCAGTTCCTGCCATGTGTCACATAGGCCCAGATTTTAAAGTTATTTAGCCATTGCTGCTAACAGTGCTGCTACATTTCCCTGAGCTAGAAGGCTGAGTTTCATTTTCAAACAATAAACACTTAGAAGCCCAAATCCCAATGACTGTGAATGGGCTTTAGAGTTCTAAGAGCCTAAACCACTTTTGACAATGAGACTTATACATTGGTTTGGAGTTGCAATGTTGAGTGCAGCAATGCCTAACAACCTTTAAAATCTGGACTTTGCCCCCTCTGTGTCTCCGTCCCCCATCTCTAAAATGGGGAAAATAGCACGTCCCCAACCACGCATCTATTGTGAGGATAAAAATACTGTGAGGTGTTCCAGTGGAATGGTAATGAGGTCCAGATGAGTTCCACAGGTAGCGATAAAAGGATGATGAGCCCAGTCCTGTGTTAGTAGAAGGAATAATACAATTCCAAATGTCTTCAAAAGGATCTAGGTAGACTCATGATGCTCATAGACAAGAGAGAGGGTTTCCTTAGCCACTGCTGAAAGCTGCCATACAACCCTTGGCGTAAATTCTTTTCCTCTCAAGGAATCTCTTGACACGGAAGGATGCTTATTATGTAGACAAGGCAAAATAAGGGAAACTTCAGCATTTGAGAACACACAAAGCTCAGTTTGGTGCTGGGGCCAATCCATGTTCAGTCGTGGTACTGACCAGGGACCAGTTTGTTCCACGATATAAAAGAGCAATAAGCTTGCTGGGCAAAGAGGGCAACTGTTATGGGGTCCAGAATTCAAAAGAGCTTGGTGTTCCTGAGCACCATGGCTGTTACTGGAGCAGTAGTGGCCGCCGGTCCCCCGGGCCCTTTAAACTGTTGCTGGGCGATGCACACTAGATGGCATTCAAGGGCTAACTGGGGAGCTTATCCCATAGCTCCACCTCTTCTTCCCAAAGCCCCACCCCTTTTAGAAGCATGGATCTGGGCTCCTTCCTCCTTATTCAGGTCCCTAGTAATTCTGTTGACCCCCCCCCCCCCCGCCCAAGATGCTGATTTGGTCTCCTAAAATCACTCAATATTTTGTGCCATTTATTCACCTAAATCAGCCCTGCAGTAGCAAGCCAGTGACTGAGATGCCTAACTTTTAGAATTCAAGTTGAAAATCAGGTTTTATAGCTATAGAAATGAATTATATTGGCATTGGAAAAGGTTCAGAAAAGGGCAACAAAAATTATTAGAGTTTGGAACAGATTCCATATGAGAAGAGATTAAAAAGAATTGGAATTTTCATCTTAGAAAAGAGGAGACTAAGGAGGGATACGATAGAAGTCTATAAAATCATGACGGGTATGAAAAAGTGAATAAGGAAAACTTATTTACTTATTTCCCTAATATCAGAACTAGGGGTCACCAAATGAAATTAATAGGCAGCAGGTTTAAAACAAACAAAAAGAAGTTTTTCTTCACTCAGCGCACAGTCAACCTATGGAACTCCTTGCCAGAGGATGTGGTGAAAGCTAGAACTTTAACAGGGTTCAAAAAAGAGCTAGATTGATTCATGGAGGTTAGGTCCATTAACAGCTATTAGCCAGAATGAGTAGGAATGGTTTTTCTAGCCTCTGTTTCTCTGGAAGTGGGTAACAGGGGAGGAATCACGTGAGGATTACCTATTGTGATCCATCCCTCTGGGGAAACTGGTATTGGTCACTGTCGGCAGACAGGATACTGGGCTATATGGACCATTGCTCTGACCCAGTCTGGACATTCTTATGTTCTTATGTAATGTGCTATGACTTGGAACTTCATATCTTTAAATAAGATAATCTAATGCTGGACAACTTGAGCAGGAAAACAAAGTTATCATCTAGTAGTTGTTCATATTCTTACATGAACTGAGTAGAGCTCTCTGTCTTCTTGTTCCAAAACCACTCCACCACTTTTGTCAGCGGTAGAGTCAGAGAGGTCAAAGGCTGCCTCCCTGTCAGTGTAATACGAACCCTTTGGTACTCTTTCCAGTACAGGATTGAAGAATGTTGGTGGAGCAGTGGGAAGAAATCATGTTGTATAATCATGAGTCAGCAGTGCCAGCTATTGTAAATTCATGATGAATCATCATGGTGTTTTTTCACTACTGGGAGCAGTCTGACAATTATATCTAATTCAGGGGATTAAAAGAGATTATATGGGATGATCACCTGATGATTACCTGTTCTCTTCATTCCCTCTGAAGCACCTGCATTGACCACTGTTGGAAGGTAGGATACTGAGCAAGACAGACCTTTGGTCTGACCTAGTCTGGACATTTTTATTTTAGTATCTTCTTATGTTAGCTGGTAACCCCTTCTCAAATACCTCTCAAAGAAGAGGAAACTGAACAATAGGAACAAATTGTGCAAGTGGACTATCAGGTCGCGTGATATCAATGTGACAGCAGATTTAGAAACAACAGAAACAAAACACACTTAGTGTAACTCAAGTTGCATAGCTTATTTCACATTTAGCCCTGGTGTGTAGACAAGCCCTAAATGACGATAAGGCTCAATATGAGAGAGAACCACCCACTCTCTTGGTCATCTATGTTAGTGGATCTACAAAATAATTATATCTTACCTTTCTGTTAAAAAAATAATTATACCTTAATAGAGCAATTAACCATTGAAACAATTTACCATGAAGCTTGGTGGATTCTCAATCTACAAATCTGAACTGGATCAGGAATCTAAGAGACCTCCTGCAGGAATTATTTTGGGGATGTTTTTGATAAACTTAACAGTAAGAGGTCACTGGAACACAATAGCATTCACCTGAGTTCTGAAAAAAACCTCATATATGAAATTGCGGAATTATTTACAGTGGTTTATAACCTTACCTTTAAATCAGCTTCGATACCTAATGGCTGGAAGATAGCTAATGTGACGCTACTGTTTAAAAGGGGCTGTAGAGGAGAACCTGAAAATTACAGACTGGTAAGTTTAACATCAGTTCTGGGTAAATTAGTTGAAACTATAGTTAAAAATAGAATTGTCATACACATAGAAGAACATAATTTGTTGGGGAAAAATCAACATGGATTCTGTAAAGGGAAATCATGCCTTACTAATCTACTAGAGTTATTTTGAGGGGGTCAACAAGCATGTGGACAAGAAGGGTTCAATACATACAGTGTACTTAGATTTCCAGAAAGCCTTTGACAAGGTCCCTCACCAAAGGTTCTTAAGTAAAGTTAGTTGTCATGGGATAATAGGGAAGGTTCTTTTATAGATTGATAACTGGTTAAAAGACAGGAAACAAAGGGTAGGAATAAATGGTCAGTTTTCAGAATGGAGAGAGGTGGTGTTCCTCAAAGATCTGGACTGGAACCAATCCTATTTAATCTATTTGTAAATTATCTGAAGAAAGGGGTAAACAGTGAGGTGGCAGATGATACTGAACTGCTCAAGATAGTTAAGACCAAAGCAGCCTGTAAAGGGGTTCAAATTGATCTCACAAAACTAAGACATTTTGGACAACAAAATGGCAAATAAATTTTAATGTTGATAAAGTAATGCACATTGGAAAAAATAATCCCAACTATACGTACAAAATGATGGGGACTAATTTAGTTACAACTACTCAAGAGAGAGATCTTGGAGTCATTGTAGATAGTTCTCTGAAAACATCCACTCAGTGTTCAGCAGCAGTCAAAAAAGCAAACAGAATGTTAGAAATCATTAAAAAAGGGATAGAGAATAAGACAGAAAATATCTTATTGCCTCTATATAAAACTATGGTACACCCATGTCTTAGGTGTGTTTAGGCTACATGGCTCTGTCGATGGAACCATGTAGATTTGTTTACTCGGCAAAGGGAAATTAAGTGGTGATTTAAATAATCGCCACTTCATTTAAATTTAAATGGCTGCCGTGCTGTGCCAATCAGCTGTTTGGTGGCACAGCGCTGTAGTCTAGACACTCCACTGTCGACATCAAAGGCATTTGTTGACCTCCCCGTTATGCCTCGTGGGAAGAGGTTTACCGGGGAGGTCGACAAATGACTTTGATGTCGACCACGGAGCACTCATACTACAGCGCTGTGCCACCAAACAGCTGATCTGCACAGCGCGGCAGCCATTTTAATTTAAATGAAGCGGCAATTATTTAAATCGCTGCTTCATTACCCTTTACCTACAACCCTAATCTACATGGCTCCATAGACAGAGCCATGTAGTCTAGACGTGCCCTTTAATATTGTGTACAGATGTGGTCGCCTCATCTCAAGAAAGATATATTGGCATTGGAAAGTGTTCAGAAAAGGGCAACAAAAATGATTACGGGTTTGGAATTGGTGCCATATGAAGAGAGATTAAAAAGACTGGGACTTTTCAATTTAGGAAAGTGGAGACTAAGGGAGGATATGGCAGAGGCCATATGACAGAGGGGATATGACAGAGGTTATCTGTCAGATCATGATAGATAAAAAGGAAGTGAATAAGGAAAAGTTATTTACTTTTCCCCATAACATAAGAACTAGGGGGTCACCAAATCAAATTAATAGGTAGCAGATTTAAACCAACAAAGGGAAGTTTTTTCTTCACACAGTGTGGTCAACCTGTGGAACTCCTAATACAGGATGTGGTGAAGGCTAGGACTTTAACGGGTTTCATAAAAGAACTAGATAAATTTATGGAAGTTAGGTCCATCAATACTTATTAGCCAGAATGGGTAGGAATGGTGTCCCTAGCTTCTGTTCATCAGAGGCTGGGAACTGATGACAGGAGAGGGATCACTTGATGATTACCTATTTCAGTTCATTCCCCCTATGGCATCTGGTATTGGCTGCTGTCAGAAGACAGGATACTGAACTAGATGGACCTTTGGTCTGATCCAGTCTGGCCATTCTGTGAGCTGTGTACAGAACATTAGACTAGATGAAGGCAATGTTCTCTTCTAGCCGTGGACTCCACAGATCTACAGTCTGTCTCATGTAACTCACTCTGTGGATTGTTTACAGGGTACTAGGGAGCAGTCCAAAATGCTATGCACGTAGTAATTTCAATTCCATATTTTCAGAACTTTGAGAGATGCTCTGTTTTTACCTGATATTTTCATTTATAAGATGGTTTATTTTTATCCGGAGCAACCGGATAAACAGTTATGTAACAGCCCTAAAAACTTACTATTATTAATTGTTGATTCCCTAGCCCCTCACAAAAATATATTCACTTGCCTCGTAAAGATATAGGACAAGTACTGTAAATACAAACTTGTATCAACATCTGGCTTAAAACAAAACCTCATCCCACCCTGCAAAAATGAGAGCTTTCTTATTTGCCTTGGGGTCAAGGTCCACAAATTGAGGCTCTGATAGATCAAAGAGGGAAGTTAAATTGTATTAGATCCAGAGATAGCACTGTATTTAGAGCAAAATATAGTATTGTCTCTGGAGGACTCTTTATGGTGTCTCTGGGTGTTTCCAAACAGATCCCTTGCTTTGACTTGCCAGTGGTCAGGTTTGTCAGGATGTTCCATGCATTACCCCTTTTCTTGTTGTTTATCTTAATCAGCAGACTTAGTGCAGCTATGCACAAAATACATAAATGTAAGCCAATGCCAGCCACACAAATGAACAACCACCTTATTGTATTAAAGAGTGCACTGTATACACTCAAGTATAGTGCGCTTTTCAGTTCAGTTGTTCGACCCTTCAAATCATATTCTATGATTCTATGATTTGACTTTTCATTCCTGGGGTCAAATTTGCTTGTCCTTTTCAATCTTTCCCCAGAAGTCTTTTCTGCTGACTTTGCCTCCCTATAAGGTACAGTATCTTCCCAATACCGGGTATGCATGTTTTGGCTGGCTAGGGAGTTAAAGTTCTGTCAGCCGACGGTCAGGGCAGGGTGTGTTCCTATACCTGAGAGAATGGTGCAAAATTTAGCTAATATTCAAGTGACAATCTGCTATCTATTTGAACAGATTATCTCAACCTGGAATTGCAAAAGGATGCAATGGATAAACAATCCCACCAATCTTACAACAAATTGGTGTCTAACAAACTGCCAAAGGACAATCTGTAGCAGAATTCCTTCAGAAACGTATCCTTCAGACGTAGTTTAAAAACCAGGGAAAATTCAGCATGTACAGAGGTTTTCAATTTGCTAGGCTTGTAGAGGAGCTCTCTGTGTCTCTTTCACTATCTGAAGTTGGTCCAGTAAGTTATAATCTTACCCACTTTGTTTTTCAAAAAGAAATAAAATAAACATATTTTTGATTATCTGATTAAAGGGGTAGTGTCTTGTCAGGTTTTACAGAGGATGGAGGCTGCAGGTACTTAGAACAGGAAACTGATAGGAATCCTTTGTCCTTTTCTAAGTACTTCACCTCTGACTTGGTCAGCTCAAGTCAATTTGGTCAAAATTTGGTGGTTAAAGACAGGCCATATTTAGGTGCCTTTTAGTTAAGTCCTCAGTGTAAATATAGGCACCTAGTTTTATGATAATTGAATATTTTGGACTTAAATATTATTTATGACACATTTGTAAGATAGGAAACAGCGATCTCAGGGAAGCGTCCAGACTGCCCTGATCTGCCGACAAACAGCTGATCGGCAGAGCGGGGCTGCCATTTAAATTTAAATGAAGTCGCGATTATTTAAATCGCGGCTTCATTTCCCTTTGCCGAACAAACAAATCTACATGGCTCCATCGACGGAGCCATGTAGTCTAGACGTACCCTCTGACAGCATATAGCTGGCTGTAGCAACTCAAAAGGCTCAAATGACCTCTCTACTTGACTGGATCTCTTGGAGGTAGAGTCCTGAACCAGTCCCAGTGTGTGCTCTGAGAACAGGCTTTGACACTCAGTCCTTTAGATTTTTATCCTTCAGTGAGCTGAGTTCTTCTGGAAAGACCCTCAACTACCTCTGCTGCCACTGAAACCAGTGGGAACTGCATCTGGTAAGGGATGAATTTGTCCCAGAGAGTTAAAACGAAGGTTTCTTTGTAGTAGTGTATGGTACATAGTTGAATTGGAAGCTGAGGACTTTCTCCCATGCTACCTTGAGTGTTGAATTGATCTATCATCTATTTGAACAAGACAGCTTGCATGTGTTCAGAACTGAATCAGGTATTAGTGACAGAATGCACCTATTCTCCTTCTAGGTTTATCACTGACTTGTGGGCCACATTCTCTTCTTTGCTCCAACTGTTTTAATCTCCTGTGGTAACACATGAAAGCAATGGGTCTTCCTATGTTGGAAGACACCCCAGTGGGTGAACAGTCTGTAGAGCCACCAACCCCTGCAGCCCATAGCATAATGGTAAAATGGTAAGAGAATATGGGGATAGAAGGAATACTGCTTACCCCTTAATCCCAGCACCTGGAGCCCATAGACAGTTGATGTCCTTTAGGGCCTCCCAAGGTCAGGATAGTATTAGCACAGAACTTGCCCCAGGGATCCTACTGGTGTCCATTGGAGACCTCTTGTTAGAAGCACATAGTGGAATTTGATTGCAAATAAGAATATAAGCCTCTATCGTCCCCTCGTTTCCTTTAATTCTAAAAGAAATACAGGCAAATCCTTTCTTAATCCTTTATATTTGTCTATTACAAACACTTCATGCATGATAGAAATTTAGATGTGTCCCTCCCTTGGGAAGGCATGGGAGCCCTTCTAAACTGCTTGAGCGTGGCTTAATTATGAAAGTTGTTTCTAATTTAAAAACATACATTTCTGGATACGGCAAAGATTTTGTGGAATATACAACAAATGTTGTACAAAAAAAATCCATATCTGCCACTAGAAGTTGTTTAAAGCCTTTTAGGAAAATCCATTACAAATGCCATGCCAGAGTAACTCACCTGAGTTACATAAGAGTTTGCACAAGCAGACAACACCAAATCCGGAACTAGGTGGGCTATATATACAGTATCACTCCATGTAAAAATATTGCTAATTTCTACCATCTTCCTAAGGAGCCAGAAGGGACAGTCCAACATATCTGCCTGCAAGTTGATAAGGTACCAAGCATTGATTTTAACATAAAATATTATAACATAAAAAGCAAAATATTTTGGCTTTTTTTACAGAATATTGCATTGATCATTTCATTATATAACTACATTATCACTGAAATGTAATTATATGAATTGTTTTTAACCAAAATAGTACCAGTTTTAGTCATTCAGTTCAGTGATTGAATATTGGAAATAGAGTTTATTGGAATTTTTTAACAAAAAAAGTCCCTTTTTTTCAATAATGAAAATATTTCCCAAAACATTTATTGAGTTTCCATTTTTTGAATATTTTCATTAGAGATTTTAAACAATAGAAAGCAGCCTGGTAGCTGTTATGCAAGATGTTTTCCCCTCATAACCCACATCTTTTTAGAAAAGGTGCAAGGTTTTTATGGGACTCATTTCTCATTTTAACATACTTTATACATTTTCAGCTTTGCTTGATCATATTCATCAAATGATTGAATGTTTTTTCAAAATCCTACCAATTCCTGTTTGATAATTCCCAAATTTCAAAAATGTATTTTTCTTCTTCAAAGCAGGGAGTTGTCAGAAAACAGAACTTTTTAAATACAATTACGAAAAACATAGAATCAAAGTGCTTTCACAGAAATGTTGGGCATTTCTCTTTTTCAACCAACTCTAATTATAAATATCACTAATCAGAATGCAGTTTTGTGTATTCACAGCTTTCTTTGTGTGGAAAACCCAAGAATGCATCTTTTTAAATACCAGTCTAGAAAATGTATGGCCTGACAAATTTGAAATAGGTATATATCATGTGATTGCAGAATTTATGTTCATGAAAATTAAGGGAATATTCATGTTTGTAAATAATGGATCTTAAAGGAAAGCAAGATGGCTAGCTTTGAATGATCATCAGCAAACTTACAGCTCTTCATATCGTGGACCCTCCTAATGATTGTCTTAATTATAAAGATGCTAAGTGTACACATTTCTTGATATACAGTCACAAGGTCTAATTCAGTGCTACAGTGAATGGGCCGTCCGTAGAACTGCCACATTTAAAACTGCATGGAATTTGGTCCCCAGAGTCTCAAACTTCAGCAACAATAAGGGTATGTCTAGACTACAGGTTTCTGTCGACAGAGGCTTTGTCAACAGATACTGTCAACAAAGCTTCTGTCGACAAAGAGCATCTAGACTACATCCAACTCTGTTGACAAAGCAAGCTGCTTTGTCGACATGAGAGTGTAGACGCAAAGGACAGTGTAGATGCAATAACACCTTCTGTCAATAGAACTCTGTCGACAAAAGGTGTTATTCCTCGTAGAATGAGGTTTACCACCATCGACAAAACTGCGGAGTTCTGTTGACGTTATGTCGACAGAACTCGGCGGTAGTGTAGACACAGGTATAGTTTTGTGGACAAAAGTCCACTTTTGTCGACAAAACCCTGTATTCTAGACACACCCCTAAGTTATAAAAGTATTTATCAAATAACAGCTCCATCTAAAATTGTGATTTAAGCCTCAGAACTGGATGGTTGATTGTTGTTACATGTCATGCAACTGGTTGATTACAAAATCTCCTTTGGGAGAATCTGAAACATACAAGAGCATTCATGCATGGCATGATATACACTCTAAAGTATGCTAAGAATGGGATGGACTTGAATTTACAATATACTGATGGAGTCCCATACAATACTTTTGTGTAAAATACGGAAAGAACATTCTCCTCTTCCATCATTGAATGTTAAACTATGAGGCACTTGTGGAATCAGAAGTATTTTTAAAAAATAGATTATTTTCTGTATCCCAAATAATCTGCTTCATATGTCTGTCATCCACATGGGACAGCTGAAGTTGATTGGAGGAGCACAGGTCTGGTGGTTAGGAAACCTGGCTTTATTGACCTCAGTGAATTACACTGATTTAGACAGTAATTTAGACAGACCCCTTTCAAAGACTCAAACCTGGATCTGGTGTGTGGTCTTGGGAAAGTTACATCACCTCACAGGTCCTTACTTTCTCCCCATATGAAAAAAGGGCTATGTCTAGACTGCAAGCCTCTTTCGAAAGAGGCTTTTTCGAAAGATACTTTCGAAAAAGCCTCTTTCAAAAGAGAGCATCTAGACTGCACACAGAACTTTCGAAAAAGCAAGCCGCTTTTTCGAAAGAAAGCAGCAAGTGAGTCTGGATGCTTTCTTTTGAAAAAGCCTTGTTTGCTTTCAAGAACACCTTTTTTGAAAAGAGCACTTTCGAAAAAAGGCGTTCTTCCTCGTGAAATGAGGTTTACCGCCGTCGAAAGAAAAGCCACGTTCTTTCAATTTAATTTCGAAAGAACGCGGCTGCAGTCTAGACACAGGTGAAGTTTTTTCGAAAAAAGGCTACTTTTTTCGAAAAAAACCCTGAGTCTGGACACAGCCATGGGGATAATGTTGCCTCCTCCCCTTTGCACAGCACTTTGAGATGTGTAGACAAAAGGTGTGACATAATGCAAAATAGTGTTTTATTATACTTTATAGAATATTTTAGTTAGCATATGTTCAAGTGTAAAACATGCTAGTATATTTCAAAATATACAGACTGTCAATGACGTATTTATACCCACAAATGTGCACATGCACACACACACACACTGCAATCACCTTTAAAGTCAGAGAGTACATATAATTCTGTAGTAATGCTAATTACACCCAAATGGCAAATACTGTATAGCATTTCAGTTGACACCACTGTTTCAATGTGACAGATGTCATCATCAAACAAAGGGCCTTTAAAGAGCAAGAACATGGGATCCCATATCCTTCTAGAAGCCTTTCTCTATTGTTACTATCCTCCCCATTATACACAAGTTTGACAAAAATCAGTTTCGTAAATCATTCAGTTCAACTGCTGTAAGCCCTGGTGTGGACACACTTTTAGCGGGGAAAGCAATGGAGCCTAGTGGGTAGCACAGTGGATTAGGATTCTGGAGATGTGGATACTGGTCTAAACTCATTTAAAATGGTCTCAATCTAGTTTCTCAGGGGAAAAACCAGCCCCTCTTGCTGCACAGATCCCAAAGGCAATGAAACTAGTTTGGTTCTACTGCACAGGAAAGGGTGGGAGGCTCCAGGCAGGCAGGTTAGACCCTATGTGCACTGTGGAGCTCAGCTCTGCTGAGACTCTGGGGTAAGTTGGACAAGGCACGGGGAGCAGGGTTGTATGATCCAACACAGCTGTATCCTCCCATCCGGCCCACCACAACAGAGTTGAGTTATGAGTCCACAGCACTACTTCTGCTACAGGATCCTCCATAGAGTGATGTTCCAACTATTCCCCCAGATGTGGGTAAGGAAGCTTCCCTGCTTCGTTCCATCCCTCCTAGTCTAGGCAGGCACCAGCTGAGTTGTTTATGCCCTGATTCAGCATGGGTATGTCTACACTACCCCGCTAGTTCGAACTAGCGGGGTAATGTATGCATACCGAACTTGCTAATGAAGCCCATGATTTGAATTTCCCGGGCTTCTTTAGCATAAAGCCGGCGCCGCCATTTTTAAAAGCCGGCTAGTGCGAACCCCGTGCCGCGTGGCTACACGCGGCACGGGCTAGATAGTTCGAACTACGTTCCACGAGGAGTACAGATAGTTCGGAATGGCTACGTAGTTCGAATGGCTACGGGGTTCGCACTAGCCGGCTTTTAAAAATGGCGGTGCCGGCTTTATGCTAATGAAGCCCGGGAAATTCAAATCCCGGGCTTCATTAGCAAGTTCGGTATGCATACATTACCCCGCTAGTTCGAACTAGCGGGGTAGTGTAGACATACCCAAAGATATCAGTATTCAGCCAGCACTTAAACACATGCTTATATCTACTAACATCTTAAAGACATTTGATTTACACATGCGCTTAAATCTGAGCCCATGCTTGATTGTGGTGCTGAATCAGGATGAGCTAAAGCATGTCATTAAATGGTTTGTCAAAATGGGGCCTTGGCACTCGGTTATTTGGCAAAATCAAAGAATCGAATTAAAAGAATCTAGAAGTAAAAGATCAAAATGGCAGCCAGCAATTGAGAGCAAGAAGTTGTCAGATCAGTTCAGCTCAGCCATCTCTTTTCAGCCCCCTGCCCTTCAGATGGGTGGAGGACAGCTGGACACGATTCGTTAGATTACTGAGATGGATGTCAGGGAATTGTTGCTCCTCTCAACCAATCACTACCCAATGTGGTATCAGATCAGACAGTATCTTTATTTGGGTAGAGGTTTGCTATTCAAATCTAAATATCAGAACATCAGATGTTCATTCCCCTTCTTCATTCTTGTTTCATAGAGATGTGACCTCTGCCCCATAAACTTTGTATGTCTTGTGAGATGTCTTGGGGAAGATTCCCTTGTAATGGCCAAGCAGATTATCAATTGTTCTTTCCTTTTTCAGAAATGGTTCTGCTAACTGCACTTGTGTGTCTGGCCATTTGGCTACCTCAGTCTGTTGGACAGGTATGAGCCTTACACTTTATATACCTCTAAATGCTTTGGTTCTTTATGTCTACAGGCAAAAACAATACTTGGCCAGCAGCACAATTAACTATAATCCTTCTGGGTTTTTTT